>NC_139561.1:70960669-71393181 GCF_965112155.1 Podarcis liolepis | reverse complement strand
TTCTAAATCGGCCCATCGATGGTCCGGAAATTAGCGTGTTTTTACATGAGTAGAATGTGTCTTTTTATTTAAAATGCATCTCTGGGTTATTTGTGGGGCATAGGAATTCATTCATTTCCCAAAAAATATATAGTCCAGCCCCCCACAAGGTCCGAGGGACAGTGGACAGGCCCCCTGCTGAAAAAGCTTGCTGACCCCTGATTCTAATCCAATTCCCAGCAGTGCAGGAATATCCAGCTGTCACGTACTGGGATCAAACCTGCAACCTTAGCATTATCAGCATCGTGCTCCAACCAACTGAGCTATCCAGGCCGATGTTCTCTACTTCTTTAAATATTTCAAATCTTGCCCTACTTTCCAAAAGTTAAGGCTTTGATCCAAAGGAACACACAACCCAAAAGATGTAAAGGTCTGCATTTGCCACCGCTGGCACACAATCAAACTTGTTTTGACACTAGAGAGTATTTCCATAGCAATGATCATATGGAATGTGGCTTTCTCGTGTTCAAAAAGGCAAATACAAAATAGACGCGTGGACGCTAGGTCTGCTTTTCAAAAATCTAGGGTTTGAGCTGGAGCTCAAGGGGATGAAGCAACTCCCCTATGAAGAATGGTTCAAGCATTTGGAATTTTTTGTTTTAGTTGAGGAAAGGTGAGTCAGAGGCAACAAGGCAGAGAAGTTCATAGAAGTATGCATGGCATAGAGAACGTGGAGAGAGGAAAGTTTCCCTCTTGCTCTTATAACACAAGAACTCCTGGACGACGCAGGATAGATAAACATACAGTGGTACCTCGGGTTACATACGCTTCAGGTTACAGACTCCGCTAACCCAGAAATAGTGCCTCAGGTTAAGAACTTTGCTTCAGGATGAGAACAGAAATCATGCAGCGGCGGCGCGGCGGCAGCAGGAGGCCCCATTAGCTAAAGTGGTGCTTCAGGTTAAGAACAGTTTCAGGTTAAGAATGGACCTCCAGAACGAATTAAGTACTTAACCCGAGGTACCACTGTATTTCTTCACATGGTGCACTGTTAAACTATGGAATGAGCTTCCACAGGAGGCAGTAATAGCCAGCGAGCCTTAAAAGAGGATTAAACAAATTCATGGAAAAGAGGTCTATTGGCCAGGAGGTAGATGCAGTAATGCTTCTGAATAGCAGTTGTTAGAAATCACAGGAGGAGAGCATGCTCTTATGGGTTTTCCATAAGTATCTGGGTGGCCACTGTGAAAACAGGATGCTGGACTAGATGGGTCCAATGGCATAGCGGGGGGGGGGGGCTGTTGCCCTGGGTGCAAAATTTCAACACCTGCTGCTGCCTCAGTACAACTGTGCACTTCCATCACTGAGCTCTGTTGAAAAAGGAGAACCAGGAAGTGACCTCTACAGACAATGGAACGACTCTTCTTTTCTTATCTTTGTTGCTGCGATCTCCTGGGTAACGTGGATGCAGTTAGGCAGTTGAATGTGCATGCATACTCTGTCTGTTTCCCTCCCACCCTCTGTGTGGCCCTGGGCACTCGCAACTCACGCTATGCCACTGGATGAGCCATTGGCCTGATCCAATGTTTTTTGTGGGGGGTTTTAATGTTTTTATGACACCTGTACCCAAACCTAAGGGACGCAGATGGTGCTCTGGGTTAAACCACAAAGCCTAGGGCTTGCCGATCAGAAGGTCGCCGGTTCGAATCCCGGCGACGGGGTGAGCTCCCGTTGCCCGGTCCCTGCTCTTGCCAACCTAGCAGTTCGAAAGCACATCAAAGTGCTCCAGCGGGAAGGTAAACGGCATTTCCATGTGCTGCTCTGGTTTGCCAGAAGTGGCTTAGACATGCTGGCCGCATGACCCGGAAGCTGTACGCTGGCTCCCTCGGCCAATAAAGCGAGATGTGCCCGCAACCCCAGAGTCGGCCACGACTGGACCTAATGGTCAGGGGTCCCTTTACCTTTACCTTTACCCAAACTTCACAATACTGAATGTTCAGCTTGAAATCTGGGTGGGGCAGGCTGTTCAGGGGTGCAATGCATTCCTCCAAACCACTGTCCTAGAATTACTCAGTGAATTTCATGGCCAGGCAGGGATTTGAACCCTGGTCTCCTAGGTCCTCTAGCCCAACACTACAACCACTACCCCAAACTGGCCCTTATTCTTTGGACCAAGTCCTGTACCAGCTTTATACTGAGAATCTTCTGTAATCTGACATCGTTCTCTTGCAAGCAAGCACCACATTCATGCGCGGCCATCAGCACATAGGTCGGGCTCATTAAGAAAAGCTGGGTCAACTCCTACACCCGCCCCACTGCTACAGCTGACCCCAGAGAATACTTTTCTCTCTAATGCAATGCTTTCCCAGCGTCCCTGGAGATGTATTCATGCAGAGAATATTTCTGTGAACGAGCATCTCCATGGATACATACAACCTTGCGCTCATGGTGGCACATTTTTCAGCAATCACAAGGTTCTGCTCCTAGGAAGTTAAGAAGGAGCCAGCAGGCAAACCCTCAGCATGGATGGATGTCCCTAAGGGGACATGCTGCCTGCATTCAGAATCAGCTCTGACTGGGAAGCAGGCAGGAGAAAGGGGCTACTGGAAAGCAGGAAGCCTGCCTGAAGCAGGAAGTAAAGAGCCTTGAAAATAACATTCCTCGCAGCCAGCAGAGACCTCCGTCATGCTGCTCACACCTCAGGATCAATGAGAGCACTGTGCTGCTTATGGAAGCAAAAGAACCCCACCCACTAGGACCACAACTCTAAGGAACATATTGACCGTTGCAGATTCAGCAGCAGCTGGTGACAGGGAGTTACAGTTTGGCCCGAGCATCCAATTCCAACTGTTTCTTCATTGCTCACGTACCAGAGTGTTCACAGGCTGTAATCGCAGCAGGGAAGCCCATATCCCCATCTTTAGAGGTGGAGAGCAGATACTCTGCAGGGAAACAGTGGGGAGGGGGGGAGAGAGTCCTTGACTCTGAGCTCCTAGCCGAAATGAGACAGGATTTCCAGCAGAGCCCATGTCGCATCACCACCCAAGCTTGGGCTTAATTAGGAACACTAACTTAATCAGTATGATATTGTACTTAATTAGAAATAGAGCAGAACATTCCATCTTGAGCTTCGGAATGGAATCAAAGTTGAAAGAAGCCCAAAGGGTGCTTGGAACCTATCTGCAAGTGTGTGTTTGCAGGGAGACACAAGACAGAGTTTCTCCGGGACTGCAGTATGCTCCAGATTATGGATTTTCAGATTTTGAATGCTCCCATGCATCAAAAGTCCTTGCACGTATAGAGCTAGCACATCAGGGAGAAAGGTGGATTAGAACCCAGTATTTATGATTGATTGCTTGACTGTTAGAGTTCCTCCAAAGAGCTCAAGCAGGCATGCACAGTTCACCCCATTCACTATTCCATCCTCACAACAACCCTGTGAGGTCAGTTAGGCTGAGGGACTGTGACTGACCCAAGGTCACCCAGCGAGCTTCATGGTTGAGTGGGGATTCAAATCTCTGGTCTCCCAGGTCCAGCACTAGAGTTCTCTCCCTCCCTCCCTCCCTCCCTCCCTCTCTCGCTCTCTCTCACACAGAGACACACACTCAAAGGTTGGCACACACACTTAAAAATGTGGCCCTGCAACCATCGTCTGAAGAAGTTGGTAAAGTTCTGTGAGGACTCTATCATGAGTTTTTGCTGAGCTTCACTAGGACTTATCTATCTGTCTGTCTGTCTGTCTAACTTTTATATAACACTTGTAAAGCACCTATAATTTGGTGATGATGGTGATACATGCTCTACAAATATTAAAAGATAAGCTACTCCCTGCTGGCAGGCCCACCATCAAATAGACATGACACAAAAGGAAAAGGGAATGCAGAGGGAAGAGGAAAAGCAGACATTCAAGCAGCCGCTCCTTCGCTAGCCAATCAGCTTGCTCTTCTCCCTGTTGCCAGGATGGTCTTCCAGGGAGGGGAGGGGGCCGTTGGTGCCCTGACACAAGAAAGAATCAAGACCACACCTCTCTTTATCTCTGCAGTCCCAGGGAAACTAGCAGTAAGAGCAGTGTGTCCTTCCTTGCAAGACATGAAATGTATACCAGGCAGTGGAATTTTTAAAATGAATACCGAGGGTGGGGAAATGATTTTCATCAGGACCACAACATCCCTTCACTCTCGGTATGGAAATTATTACCCTTATTTTTTAAAAGCAAGCAGTCCTCAAGCACGGTGGGGTCCTGATGAAAATCACCCTGCCAATGCTCAGTATTTATTTCTTTATTTATTTAAACTGCTGGGACACTGATTGGTATAATCAGAGTTAGACCCTGATTGGTATAAGCTCTCAGGTCATATCTATGCTTTAGCCAATAAATGAGTAGATAAAAACTACTTTGCACGAGACTTGATGGTTCGACCTCAATCTGCATTTCCTGGCATTGTGGCAGCATTGTTGCATCGTTCTGATGGCCAGCAACAAATACTTCTTATCTATTAATAATAAATATAGCACTTAGGCTACAATCCTAAACACACTTTGCAAGTCCCACTGAAGTCGGGGGGGAGGGTAATTCTGAGAAAAGCTGCACAGGACCAGCCCTAAAAGTATGAATGTATCACTTGTTCTAACTGGCTCAAGCACATCGCAGGCATTAAAACGGATGGCACTTGGCTAACGGATGGAGACTACTGCAATCCTTACCCATGAAAGCACTGAGTTTGGTCATCTGGAGTTTTGGAGCACATTGTCAGCAATATGCTGATGACACACAGCTCTGCTTCTCCTTTACATCTGCAGGTCTGGCAGAGGATGTGCTGGACCTTTGTCCTGCCTCAATAATGGACTGATTTGAGAGCCAATAAACTGAGGCTCAGTCCAGATAAGACCGAGGCACTGTTAGCTCCCAGTACATTTCTGAGCACAATTCAAAGTGTTGGTGCTGACCTTTAAAGCCCTAAACGGCCTCGGCCCAATATACCTGAAGGAGCATCTCCACCCCCATTGTTCTGCCTGGACACTGAGGCCCAGCTCTGAGGACCTTCTGGTGGTTCCCTCACTGTGAGAAGTGAGGTAACAGGGAACCAGGCAGAGGGCCTTCTCGGTAGTGGCACCCACCGTGGGGAATGCCCTCCCATCAGATGTCAAAGAAATAAACAACTATATGACATTTAGAAGACATCTGAAGGCAGCCCTGTTTAGGGAAGTTTTTACTGACTGATGTTTTAATGTATTTTTAATCTTTTGTTGGAAGCCGCCCAGAGTGGCTGGGGAAACCCAGCCAGATGGGTGGGGTAGAAATAATAAGTTGTTGTTGTTGCTGCTGTAGTAGTAGTAGTTCCCTACACCAGATGGCTGGGAGGCTGCCTGCTTTTGATGGGGTTACACTCCCTCTGGTATTTCCAGATCCATTGCTATCATTTGAGGCTCAGGTGGCCACAGTGGCACAGAGTGCCTTCCATCAGCTTTGGCTGGTGGCTCAACTGCACCCCTAACTGGGCAGGGATTGCCTAACCTCTGTCATTTATTGCTCCGGTAACCTCTAAGGTTGGGTTACTGCAAAATGTTATACCTGGGGAACCTCTGAAGACAAAAATCAAGGCTCCTCTGTATGACCTGTTTATTGAGCATTGATCCCTGATTTGCTTGCAGAAAGCTTATGCAGTGGTTAGACTACGTCTGGTTTTTATCATTAAGCATTCCTCCCAATTTGCTTGCAGGAGGTTTCACATGTCTTCCCATTAATCATTCGCTCACCCCACACTTTTCGACGCATTTCACCATCACTTTCCTAACTGCTTAAAGTCTGCTGCTGCTGCTACTGTTTTTTTAAGTGGATTTGTTATGCTAAGTCAGCAAAGCATTTCAATTCACTTTAATTGTGCAAACCTCAAATTCCAGTAAGCACTTGATTTGCTCCCACAAAATAATGACAGTCTGGAAAAGCTCCTCATAAAGTCAAGACAGAAAATATGGTATTGGCAGAAAGTTGTCCAGAGCCAATGAAATGGCATGGGATATACAGGAAGGGGGTGTTTATAAGCTTTGGATTAACTTAATATAGCATTTCACTATCCACAATGCATGCCAGTCCCTCTCTTCCAAATTGTGATCATGAACTCACTTGCCTTTGCCCGCTAGCTTGGAAGGAAGAAGCTTTCAGAAACTCATGAATTACTGTGCTCATAATTCTGTCCCGTAACAGTGCTCAGAGACAAGGTTATTCAAGTTTGAAATTGAAATGCTACCATATTCCCTTTTAAAAAAGCAGTTGGGAGAGATCACAATGTCAAAGGAGTCAAATGCAAAAAAATGAAATAAAAAATCCATGTGCCAGACTCTCCAGAGGCCAGAAAAAGAAGCAAAGCATCACTGTGGCTGACTGAAAATGCATATTCAATCCATTAGGTACAAGGGGTGACCAAAGCTCTCCTGAAGGGAATTGTCTGTTTTCTTCCAGACATACAGAGAAGCAGGATGTGCATACCAGATTCCAAAGCAAGGAAGCCGTTTTTTGCTACTAGGAATCCTCCGCCTCAATACCACCACCACCCGCTTCAGGAATGCAAGGTATGCTAGCTTCTCCTCCCCTCCCCTATATTCATGGTTGGATGGTGAGAAAACATGCTACAGAGCTGCTTACCTCTTGTCTAAGAAGCATTCCTGCTAGAAACCAGCCTCAGAAATGGACTTAGTGCATTTGCAGAAATGTAAGGATTGCAGACCCTAGATCATGGGTGGGAAGCTGTGAGTCACTTAAGGGCCACATTCCCTTCTGGGCAACTTTCAGGGGCCACATACCAATGATGGGTGGGGCAAAAGTGGTCAGAGCAATCCATGTGATTCTACCTCTGTACAGAAGGGTACAACCCACCCACACTAAAGCCAAGAGTCTTCTATGTACCCACCCACAAGCCTCTCCACCCAGGAACTCCATCCAGCTCAAACCATAGCTCAGTTGGCAGAGCATGAGACTCTGAACCTTAGTGTCATGTGTGTGAACCCCACGTTGGGCAAAATATTCCTACACTGCAGGGGGGTTGGACTCGATGATTCTTGTCATGGTCCCTTCCAACTCTATAATTCCATGATTCTATGGAACGATTGACGTTATGATTGTTCAAGGACACATTCCATCCAGGCAAAAGCACTTGAGGGGGTGGCAAGGAATCTCCATGTTTTCTTCTGGTCCTGTCCATCATTCTCATACGGCCTCCAGAAGGTTGACCAGAAAATAATGTGGCCCTTGGTTGGGCTGAAAAAAAAACCCTACCCCTGAGATAGATGATAGATGAGAGAGAGAAAGAGAGAGAGAGAGAGAGAGAGAGAGAGAGAGAAGAAACTTTAGCAGAGAAGGGAGGCACCACTGCTGCAATCCTTTGTAGTGCAAAGTTTGTTCCCTATTCCTTAAGAAATGGATCTTTGCTCAATGAGCTTGATGTCTGCAGCTTACAAGTGATGCACTGAAAAAGCTAGTCAGTGAACACCCCCAGAGAACTGCCTAAACTCGGACATTTATTGCTGACTCGCCGCCACAACGATTGCTAATCATAACCCTGCTGCTGCTGCTGCTGCTGCAGGGTTTGTACTTGACCCACAGTAATGTTGTGTTAAATTACTGCTAGACAATCACATTTTTATTGCTTTCACCACCACTGGGATGTTGGAAAGAGGGCAGTGCAGAAGGCCTGGGAGTACAGGGGGGCTACTTCTGTCTTCCTAGGCAGGGGAGAAAACAAACAAATATTGAGCAGAGTGGAAAATCCTCCGTACTTCCTTGCATGCAAGGGAATTGCTACCCTTTTGCTTCTCAGCTTGGAAGGAGGAAGCGGAGAGGTGGGTGTCATCCAGAGGAATTTAGCCCCTATTGCAATCCTGATGTTATTAACTTTCAGTGTAAATTATTAGATTTTTAAAGAGGTTTTCAATTATTTTTAAAACTTTTAAAATTGCATTCTATTGTTGCTGTGCTTGTAATGCTGGGCTCTTCTGGGAAGGGCAAGAAATGATAGAAGATATAGATAGATAGATAGATAGATAGATAGATAGATAGATAGATAGATGATAGATTAGATAGATAGATAGATAGATAGATAGATAGATAGATAGATAGATAGATGATAGATAGATAGATAGATAGATAGATAGATAGATAGATGATAGATAGATGATAGATAGATAGATGATAGATAGATATAGACAAATGAGAGAGAGAAGGAGAGAAGGGGGGACCATGAGCTGGCAAAGGGTCAGTATGCTGGATTATGACTGAGGAGACATGGGCTCACATCCCTGATAAGCCATGAAAATCATTGTCATTGAAGCAGTCACTATCTGAGCCTAGGAGAGAACTCTTCAACCTTCAGCCCCCAGCTGGCATTGGACTACAAAACCCATCATCCATAGCCAGCTTAGTCAACAGGGAAGATAGGAGTTGTAACAAGATTGAAGAACAGTGGTTTAAGATACCTAAAAAGTGGGAATTATCTGCCAGGCCAGACCTGTCCTCCAAGCCTACGACACTGGCAAATATCACCTGCTGGCATGTTATCATCATTCTTTCTGGAAGGGGAGCCCACGAGTTAAGCTCCCCCAAATTCTTCCTCCACTACACTGCTGCAGAGCACGTTTCTCATCTTGAACTCTCCAAGGTCCTGCAACTCCAGCCATACCTACAGCTAGCACTGTCCTCAGGTGACCTGTGTAAGGCCAGGACTAAACACACGAGACCTTCTGCATTTGGAGCATGTGCTTTGCCACTGAGCTATGATCTCTGCCTCTTCCAATAACATGACACTAAAAAAAAGAGAGAAATGAATATCACAGACACCAAAAAGAAGGGTGCTTAATTTATACAATGTGCTCAACAAGTTTTGCTCAAAAATTGCTCAATTGGTCAATCCAAAATGATAATAATCTAACATTGATTAAACAAGTGTTTAAGCAACCTTTAAAAAGTATAAAAACATAGAATGTATTGTAATAAAAATTCTAGTGAGTTAGATAACTAAGGAAAAACCCTATGTTGAACGAATATCATTGCTATTTACTTATTTTTATACCACCCTTTTTCTGCAGATCTCAGGGCAGTTCACGACAAACTAGAGGCAGCCACAACACAACAGGAACAACCGACACCTAAGGCCTAAGATCATACTCCCTCCTTTGTGAATATTTATGAAAGCCAGGGAGTGGGGGGGGGGGGCAAAGTTACTGGTGATGTTATGATTTTAATGGATTGTAACAAAACAATGTAAACTCAATAAAAATTATTATTAAAAAAAGAGAAGAAAGAAAGAAAGAAAGAAAGAAAGAAAGAAAGAAAGAAAGAAAGTCCTCTGAAGATGCTAACATTCATATACTTTTTGAATCACACCTCCAACCACTTTCCACTTGTACTCTACACTACTTTCCTTTTGTGGCTAATGTGGGAGTCGTGATGAACCTTAGCCTATGTGGGCTATGACTGCTAATATCGAGCTGTCTAGACACACACAAAAAGTTACAAACCTTCTTCTGGGACCCAGGAAAGCCCAGGGGCTGACAAAATCAGACACTCAAAATGGAAAATATACAGGGTGACTAGTGTATCAGCGCACTTTCGCTTCATCCTCCTGAATGTGGCAGAGGTTGCGCATCCCCCACAAGGAAACGCAGCCGCTCAAAACTCTTTTCCTGCCTGCTGAGTCCTTAATTACAATGGTAATAGGCCATGTTGCTTTAAAGAGGCACAGTTACCCACCAGCTGCATCTCACTTTGCACTATTTTCAAAACTTTGGTTTATTTAGGGCAACATCCAACAACGCGATACATGAGCGCAAGGATCTCTGCATGTGCAATGGAACTTTGAACCCCCCACCTCGTCCCTGGCATGCCCCACACTATCCCCACATCTGACCGTGAACAGATTTAGGGAGCACGAAGGGGAGGAAGAGAGGGGATTTCCATTGAAATCCCTGTGCTGGGTGGGAAGATATATGGAATGTTACACATTGGATACAATCCTTACTTAGTACATTTTTTAAATATATCCTCTCCCTCCCCCAAAAGAGCTTAATGCAGCAAAAGGGCCACATTCCTTTCTGGACAACTTTTTGAGGGCCACATGCCAGGGCTCGTTGGGGGCAGAGGCAGAAAAGCAATGAATTTAAAATTTACCTTTGTACAGTAGTCTATTTTCTACTCACACACCTCCATCCCTCTCTCTACCCCCATCCAGACAAGCAAAAGGCCTTATCTGAGTTCAAGGCCACGTGGGTGACCTGTGGAGGGCCAGAGAGAGGTTCGGAGGGCCATATTTGGTCTCTGGGCCTGATTTCCCCCAACACTGAGTAAAAAGTGAATGGCTTTGTAGCACCCGCTTTCCTGTATGTGTGCTCACATGCCGACACAAACATTTAATGTGTCTTGGATTCAGGAAAAGCATAATTTACCCCCCTTATTCATTTGCTACTTAATCGCTGCCACTTATTTCTCCATAGATCATTCAGACAGCGGTGGGGGGATGTTTTATAGCAAACATAAACCTGCAGCATAGAAGACAGCTTAACAATGTAACTTGATCTCACCACACATGCGATACAGGAACTTTTGCATTAGTGACTTGGTAGAGGGGTATAAAAAAAAACTCACTGCTTCTTCTTTGCCAGACAAGGGGTAGAGTGTTATAAGGAGCTAGCTTGCTTGGGATCAAAGAAAGAGTTACTGGGGTGTTTGAAAACACACAAAGAAACAATTGTATGATTTACCCCAGGCATAGACAAACTCGGCCCTCCAGATGTTTTGGGACTACAACTCCCATCATCCCTGACCACTGGTCCTGTTAGCTAGGGATCATGGGAGTTGTAGTCCCAAAACATCTGGAGGGCCGAGTTTGCCTATGCCTGATTTACCCTAACAGTACGCTGATTCTTTGCAATTATTGAGGCTGCAATCCTGCGCACACAGAGTAAACTGGCTTCCGAGTAAACATGCATAAGGTTGAGCAGCAATGGTTTCAGTTTCAAAGGCTTATCATTTAACATAATGGAAAAAACTTTATCATGCAGGTTAAATATAGGGACCTAGGATGCTGCTTTATACCAAGCCAGAAAGTGGGTCCATCTAGCTCAGTAGTGTCTACACAGACTGGCAGCAGCTCTTCCTGGTTTCATGGAATCAGAGAATGTAGAGTTGGAAGGGACCC
This sequence comes from Podarcis liolepis, assembly GCF_965112155.1. Classification (NCBI taxonomy): domain Eukaryota; kingdom Metazoa; phylum Chordata; class Lepidosauria; order Squamata; family Lacertidae; genus Podarcis; species Podarcis liolepis. The sequence goes on along the minus strand of NC_139561.1, from coordinate 71,382,016 downwards.
TGGGGATCATCTAGCACACCAGCAATGCAGGAATCTCAGCTGAAGCATCCATGACAGATGGCCATCCAACCTCTGCTTAAAAACCTCCAAGGGAGGAGAGTCCACAGCCGTTCCACTGTCAAACAGCTCTTACCATCAGACAGTTCTTCCTGATGTTTAGTTGAAATCTCATTTCTTGTAACTTGAAGCCATTGATTCAGGTCCTACCCACTGGAGCAGGAGAAAAGAAGCTTGCTACATCTTTCATCTGACAACTCTTGAGATATCTGAGATATCTGAGGATGGTTATCATATCTGAGATATCTGAGGTTGGACTCGATGGCCCTTGTGGTCTCTTCCAACTCTATGATTCTATGATTCCTCTCAGCCTCTTCTTATTCGGGCTAAGCGTACCCAATGCCCTCAACTGTTTCTCATAATGCTTGGTTTCCAGACCTTGGTTGCCCTCCTTTGCACACATTCCAGCTTATCAACAGCCTTCTTAAATTGTGGTGTCCAGAATTGGCCACAATATTCCAGGTGTGATGTGGCCAAGGCAGAATAGAGTGGTACTATTACTTCCCTTGATCTGGACACTATACTTCTCTCCGTGTAGCTTAGAATAGCATTAGCTGTTTTTGCTGGTGCATCACACTGTTGACTCATGTCAAGCTTGTGGTCTGCTAGGACCCATAGATTCTTTTCACGTGTGCTACTGACAAGCCAGGTGTCTCCCATCTTATATTTATGCAGCTGTTTCTTCCTGCCTAAGTGCAGAACCTTACATTTGTCCCTATTGAAATTCATTTTGTTAGTTTGGGCCCAGTTCTCCAATCTGTTAAGGTCATATTGAATCCCAATTCTGTCTTCTGTGTTTTGTGTCACCTGCACATTTGATGAGCATCCCCTCAATCCAAGCCATTTATAAAGACATTGAACAATGATGGGCCCTGAAGCATCCTACTTGTCACTTTTTTCCAGAGTGATGAAGAACCATTAGTGAGCCCTCTTGGGTTCGGACAGTCAAACAGCTACAAATCCACCTAACATTAAGCTCATCCAGCCCAGCTTCTCTGCAAGAACACTCCCAGTCCTACCTGGAAATGATGGGGATGGAACAAACCTGGGAACTTCTGCATCCATAGCAGACACCACTGAGCCCTTTCTCTCCCACTACAAACATGTGTCAAGCATTTATGTCAAACAGTCTGTATGATAATTCATGGTAATGTCCCCGCACTGAATCTTATGTCAAAACTATTTTGTACCTATTATCCATCTCTGAAGTTTAAGTAGTTCTGGCATTTTTCAGACAAAATGTATTTATTTGGATAATTCATACCCCACACTTTCCATCTCAAAAGAAATAATCAAGGCACCTTACATCCTTCAACAAATACAAAATAAATCCCCTTGATGCAAGCCCATTTGCAAACTGTCCTCCAACTCCCCATAGCAACATATTTCTTTTTAAAATCCTGCTCTTCCGCTGGAAGAAGACTCCCATAGCAGCTTACAGAGATCTGGGGGGGGGGGGGAACAGCCACTGTATTCATGCTTACAATTTAAAAGATGTCACATAAAAGGAAAAGCGATTGGGAGGGAGAGGGAAAAAGCAAGTTCAGGCACTAGTTCCTTGCTTTTGAAATGACCAGGTTCATGGGGGGGGGGGAGAGAATTGGAGAGGTGGAGCTAAATGTTCCTGGTATTTCAAGCAGAGCCAATGTACTCATTGGAGAGGTCCTCCAGTTACCACTGTACCTCCCTCCCTCTTTCTCTCCTGCTTCCTGATGGAACGGCTGCTTCCATGCCAGCTACTCTGTCTTTCTTGCTATCTTCCACATTGCCAATCCAAACACTTCAGGAGCCTCTCCCTGCCAAACCCTGAAAATCCTCCGCTGAGCCATCCCGTCCATTTGCACAGACTTGCTTATTTACTAATCCCAACCCTTGGATCTGAGATCGCTAAGTTGTGTCTCTTCCCAACCCCAGGAAGGGAGGGGAGTCTGGCGGCAATACCACCTGCATAGCACTGGGGTGGGGGGATGACCGAAGCAATGGGGTGCCATCATTCCCCGCCCCCTGCAAGTCTCCAGAGTGGAAGCATGGAGCATTGGTGTCAAAGCACATCGCTCTAACCACAATTTGGTTCCATTATGATTTGGTTACGTGATGAAGTCATGTCATTAGGAAGAATTTTCTGGTGGTAAGAGCTGTTTGGCAGGCGAACGGACTCCCTCAGAAGGTGGTGGAATCTTCAGTGGAGGTTTTTAAGCAGAGGCTGGATGTCCATCTGTCAGGGATGCTTTAGCTGAGATTCCTGCATTTCAGGGGGTTGGACTAAATGTCCACTCGTGTCCTTTCCAACTCTACAATTCTATGAAGCCAAATCCAAGTGTGGGCAATGTTTCTCTGCCCCTACTCACTCTGAAGCCTTGTGGGAGAAATAATGGCACCTGCCATTGGCAAATTCTCCCCATCCTTCCCAATTGTTTGTGGTCGTGCCTCCAAAATCTCACCCTGGCTCATTCAATGTGGGAGCATTTGGCTTCCACTAAGCAACAGAAAACCAGCAGGAGATACTTTCCCTGCCTCGTTGCCTGTATCTCCATGGCAGGAAGTCCCTTCACCTGCAGGATTTCTGTATGTTATGCAGCTGTCAGGCATAGGGGAGGAAGCGTAAATGACAAACCAAAATGAATAGCGAGGTTTGCGCTGTTCTCCCAAGTCTCCTATCAATGATCTCTTTCATTGTTTACCATGAGGCCTTCCAAATCCCAAACCAGGAAGGTAGGAGGGGCTCCAATTAAAACAGGCTGCTTCCAAACGCAGTGGGGCAACAGTTTGCCTAGATAGGGGGATGGAACAAATCACCCTCCAGAATCTACGAATCTTTCCTTCTGGGTCTTCTCCTGCTGGCTGAAATATCTCACATTGCGATGGTTCCTGACTTCCCCCTCTCACTTACAAGGGCAGGGCAGGCCAGTAAAAACAGAGCTCCATCCTGGTAGGAAATCATGCATGCATTTTAATGTGCCACCTGCTTACACAACTCACATCGGCACAGCCTTAAATATAAACAGACAGCCTCTTCCTGGCTGTTAGACGGAGCCCTTACCCTACCCCGACTTGTTCTCGGAACACGCCAAAATTACAGCTCTGTGGAGATCGGCATATTTAAGGGTAGGATGCATCTCCCCCTCCCTCCTCCCACCACCACATCTTTTTCTTTTTTAAAAAAGAGAGTTTGGAGCATAATAAATAGGGTATTCATTATGCGCCGACCCTAAAGATTGTATCTTTGGAGAATATCCTAAAATTAGCACTGAAAGCGCCCTTACGAGCTAAAAGGGAAACAAATGGAGATTCCAGGCTGATCCTCAAGTTACAAACGCAACTCATGCATAGAGAGGTGGACCCACAAACCTGCATTCAGTTTCGCACAAGCACAGTGTGTCGACGGGGTCTGCAATAAAGCTTAGTCTCCCAAGTTGGGCAGAGCTCAGGCCACCCACTAGATTTAATTCACTGTGATAGGCAACTTTACCTAATTTGTAGCTTCCAAAAAAAACAAACAAACCGCAGATTGAAAAACAGACAGGGAGGTTTCAAAGCAAAGGCTGGATGGCCATCTGTCTTGGATGCTTTTGCTGAGATTTCCTGCATTCCAGGGGGTTGGACTAGATGACCCTCGGGGTGCCTTCCGACTCCACAATTCTATGACATCCTTAAAAATTTGCATTTTCTCAGGATTTTTCCAATGCAATTATCCGGCCAAGTAAATGCATATAAAATAATGGGATAAAGGGTGCATAAACATGATTTACATTCAGCTGCATTTTACTCAGAGTAGACCTATTTAAATACCTGGCCCTAAATTCATCATGTCCTTGATTTCAGTGCATGACTGATATTGGTTGTATCCATCACTGTTACTTAAACTATGTATTTTATTGAGTTTTTAAGGGAGTTATTTGAGTTTTCAATAAGTCATTGTAGTAACAAGAACAACAAAGTATATACAATAGAAGAAAACATGTTATCAATCACATGTCCATTGTGGGGAGGGGGGAGAATGGAGCATGCATTATAAAGAATTTCTGGCTATCTCCACTCATGGTGTCATGTTCACCTCCTGAATTGGTCTAGTCTATTGTTGTTGTTGTTGTTGTTGTTGTTGTTGTTGTTGTTGTTGTTGTTGTTGTAGTACCTTGGATCTCGAACGCATTGCAAGTCGAACGTTTTGGCTCCTGAACACCGCAAACCCAGAAGAGACTGTTCCGGTTTGCGAACATTCTTTGGAACCTGAACGTCCAGTGCGGCTTCTGTGGCTTCTGATTGGCGGCAGGAGCTTCCTGCAGCCAATCGGAAGCTGCGCCATGGTTTCTGAACGTTTTGGAAGTCAAACGAACTTCCGGAACAGATTCCGTTCAACTTCTGAGGTACCACTGTATTATTACCCCCCCCCCCCACACACACGGTTTGTGGGAAAAATCAAACAATAAAATTAAGCAATACAATATGTAAAACATCAAGATCCATGAAATAAGCTTCCACTAATTTAATACACTTCCACTCACACAATTACTCACACAAATTCCACATGTGCTGACACACCCATAGCTCAGTCAGTCCACCTCTACACACATCCACCCACACAAACACACTATTCTTCACATTCAACAATTACCCTGGCCCAGCACTGCCCTATGTACATACATAGAAAAGACCACACTGCAACCCTGGCAGCCTATAAGACTAAAACCAAATTCACTCTGAGACTCCAAGATCATGACCAGTGCATTTAAACAAACTGCTTTCCCTTATTCCATTTTGAAATATTGTTTCGTCTTTAAAAGTTTTATTTCCTAACATTTCTAGCTCGTCTTCCAACAACAACAAAAAAGCTTACAGAAAGAAAAATTAGCATACGATGCACCAAAATAACAATAAAACCCACAGATAAAGGAGCAATTAAGAGAGAAGATGTACAGCACCATTAACGAAAAGGAGGCAAGTGAACAAGCGGACGAAATGAGCTGTGCTGCCACCATCAAGAAGATCCTGTCTCTAACAGCTATACAGCTAGTCACCAGAGGCAAGAACTTCCAGAGATGGTCCCCTGAGGAAGGTGTTAATTGGCGGCAGATTCTCATAGGAGAAGGTGCCCTTACAGAAGCTGGGGGCCCTAAAGATATTTGCAGGTATGTCAATGTCATTAGCTTCACTGCACATCTCGGAAAATGGAAAGTGCTTCATAGAGAGAGGACAGGAACCATGTTTTTACGTTGGCATTTGACAACGCGGGTAACAGGATGTGACACACAGCTCTGATAAAAAGGAGAGAAAGAATCGAATTCAAGACCAAGCGATCTGATGATGGAACATCCTTTTTTAAAAAAAAAACTCATCTCGGAATAAACAATTTGGCATCGTGGAATTTCAGGACCGCTTAAAGCTGTACAAGGCAGAGGAGAGACAACAAGAGAGCAGTTGCATTTGGACCATCACGTCTCTGTTTAATAAGGCAAAGTGTGAATGAATCTTTTGTGGCTTCATGGTGTGAGCAAGCAGACCAGAAAGGCTAGAATTAATCATAGTTTCCTGTTACGTCCGAGTTACTATGGTTACCAGCTTTAGCAGAAGCCTGGCCATACTTTGGAATGGGTTCAGCATCCTGGCTTGTTCTGAAGGTGCTAGCCACAGTTTCCAGTGAGATTGAACAGGAAACTATGGCTACTGACTTTTTGGGTTGGTTATTCATCCCATAAAGGGAGCAGCGAAGAGAGTAAATGCCTTTCATATCTCACTTCATTAAGTCGAGATATGATCAGCCAAACCAGGCCAGTGAGTCTTATACAACCAGTGATGTGGGAAGAATTCCCCACCCTCACCAGCTCTTTATTTTTGTTTGGGAAAATTTCTGTTTCGTATATTTGTTAATAAAAATGAATGGATGCCAGTTGGGAAATACAGTGTTAGGTAGACCTGGCAGCTTTCAAGTTTTTAGCTTTGCTCATTAAATACAACTAAAATAAACATGTTAAATCAAGGCATCAAAAAAAATTCCAATGCAAATTATCTAGAAAATTCATTGCACTGTAAACAGTGGCAGCAACTCAACACCTAAAGCTTGGATGGGGAACCTGTGGCCCTCCAGATGTTGTTGGGCTCCATTAACCATCAGCCCCAGCCAACATGGCCAATGGTCAGGGATGATGGGAGCTGTAGTCCAACAGAGTTCCCCATCCATGATCTAAAACAAACAAACAACTCTGCTTCCATTGCCTGACTCTTTGTGTGATCCTAAGAGGTCTTTGGGGTGTCCGTGGGCAGAGCATTACAGCAAAATTGCAACAATCTGCTGAATCTCATCCCAAAATAATTTCTCTCAGCATGCATAACAAGCAAACAAATATATTCTTCCTTACTTAGAGGTCTCTTACCTGTGAAGATGCAACCACAAGTCCCCACTGTATATTTCAGCAACAGTCTTTAAGGTGATCAGCAAGAGGAAGATGTTTTTTGAACAAGAGCCTGGTGAAGAAATGAGAAATTGTTTTGAACATGAAAACTATATTGGCCATGATACGTGTATCACATCGAGGGACAGATACACACACAGAGAGAGACCAGGTTCAGAGGTAACAGGAAACTGTGGTTTCCTGCTACACAAACAAGCTTGCGCAAGCTTTGGCCTGACAGATTTTCCCAGCCTTCTCCTCATCTGTTGTGGCCAAAAACTGGAGAACAGAAGCATCCATTTCCACTACCAAACAAATAACGGTTCCCTGTTACATCCGAAGTAGGGGGACTGTGGTTTGCTTAAACTGCGGGTAATGAAAACAAGCCAAGTTCACACAGGATTGATTTTACCTGTGTATCACTTATCACGTTTTCCCTTGTGATGGCTTTCCAAGTTAATTAATTAAAGAAATATATAAAGAGAATAAGGCCTTGGGTTTGCGCAATGGAACTCCCCCCTGCCCCCGCCCCCGCCCCCGCCACTTCTCTTCCACATGATGACACAGCATTGTCTCCAAACCCGAAAATGCCAGGGGGAGACCCTAAGTGCTTATCCGCTGATGCAGCAAATATTAGGGTCAGTCTGAAAGCATGCCAGAAATTATGAGCCAGCGCCTCCTAGTATGTGGCACCAACCCAGAATTATGAAGTCACACACACGCACATGTGATATAATTAAGGCACATATCGGTATCTCCTCGATAACGTCAGATAAAAGGCTTCGCATGATGCGTTACTGAGGTCCGAGTTTCCACCCACCCCAAGAGATGACAGCTAATACAGGGGATGATGTGGGTCCAACTTTACAGAGGACACAATTCTCTGTCTGAAGGAAGATTTGAAGGGCTTCCTGATCCAAGTCAAGATTAAAGACATAAGAGTAGGGAGCAACAGGGGCCTTAGATATCTGAAAGAACTCCTCCTCTACAGACCCTCTTGCGTGCTGAGACCAGCAGAGGGGGCCCTCTTGGGAGTTCCTCCACCCACAAAACCTCAGGGGGCAGCAAACCAGGAAAGGGCCTTCTCTGTGGTGGCCCCTAAACTGTGGAACACCCTCCCCATGGAGACACCTTCATTGTACAGTTTCTGAAGGACGCTGAAGACATGTGTCTTCACCTTAGCTTTTGACACTTGAGGAGTGTATTTTTAGGATCGACCTTATTTTTATTGTTGTTGTTGTTGTTTTAAAAAATGTTTCTATTATTGTTCACCTTAAGGTGAAGGGCGGGAAATGAAACAATGGTCATAATAATTGACGTTGCCCATCTGCAGTGAGGAGCACCTGGGCAGCAGAATGAACAGGCTCTCAGCTCACCCAGTCACATTCTTCCCCACTGTGGTGAGGTGTATTGTCCTTGTAATTCAATCATGGGTTGGGAACTTGTGGCTCTCTTGATGTTCAGAACTCCAACTCTCCTCATCACTAGGGCCAACAGGAGGACTCCAACAACATCCAGAGGACCACAAGTCCACCACCCATGATTTAATTTTTTTCTAAATCTGCATCTACATGTGCAAAATAGCTTCTGCATTTCTCCCTCCCTCCCCAAAAATTCTCATTTTGGGTGATGTATGTCCTCATTTTGGGCAATGCACTAGTGGTCACTCTAGCAGCCAATGAAATTGAAGGGAACAGGGATAATAGAATCATAGGACTATAGAGCTGGAAGAGACCGCAAGCGCCATCTGCAATACAAGATGCCCTGAACAGGCACAGGATCAGTGTACAAATCCCCAGGCAGCTTTTAGAACCTCGGCACGCCAGCTGAAGTGAATTCATTTATTCATTTTATGCCGACATCAGGGGCAGAGGAAGGGGGGCGGGGGGTGGGCCACCCCTGGTGTCACCACTGAGGGAGGTGAAAAAATGCCGCCCCTGGTGCCCAATCAGCTTGTTCCACTGCTGGCCGACATCCCTAGATTAGTCTCTTTCATTAAAAAAAACCCTGACTCTGGTTACTCGCAGTGGCAGCCACCATGGTGCTCTTGTGATGTTGCTTGACTCCACCTCCCTTTAGGCCCAGCAAGCAGATCCAATGGTCAGAGCTGATGGGATGTGCAACAGCCTCTGGAGAGCACACTGCACCTGTTTGGTCTCTGAACATAGGGGAAATAGAAGCCCCTTTAAAAAAAATTATAGAGAGAGAAATATTATATCTGGGAGGTTTTTATTTTTGGTCTGTTTGTATTTCGAAGGACCCCCTTGAAATTTTAAGGGCGTTATTCCGACTGGTGAGCTTGCAAGATTGCTTTCCAATAGTATCGGGTTGCTGTTATCACTGCCTGCAACATTTGATCCCTCAAGCCCCTGTTGTTCTCCAGCAACAGCCGCATCACACTGGTATACAAGCTGCTGGTCATCGGAGTCTCTGCCTGTGATTTATAATTCATCAGCCTCTGGTGATCTCATACTTCCCCCCCCCTCCCCAGCCCGCTTTTCTGCTCCACATGCATGTATGTAATGAATTTTAACTCCGATAGTTCTAAGGTGCTGGAAAGGAGGAGGGGAGGGGACCACACATGCACACATTCTCTCTCCCAGACACACATGTACACACAAAATCCCAGTCACTGCAGAATCCCCGCTGTAACGCAGGCTGGTCACTCCAGGCATCAAAACAACAGATGGAGCCCTAGGCATTACCCCTCTGTATGTCTCTCTCTCTCTTTTTCTTTTTCTTTTTCTTTCTCTCTCTCTCCCTCCACCCCCTGCTTCTCACGAGGAGCAAGAGGGGTTTGCAGTCTCCTTTTCATATAATGAGCCCAAGCTTCTGTTTTATTTTATTTTGCTGAGCATTTTGCAAAAAGAACCGAAAGCAGCTGTTTGCATCTTGGATAGCAGAAGAACTTTGCTACCTCTCAAACTGGAAAGCTTCCTTCCTTTCTTTTTTCTTTAAAAAAGAAATGATGGTTGTTATGGCAACTAAGGTTTCTATATTTAAATCCAGGTTTTTGCTGGCAAGTGGAGTCAGCAGCACTAGAACAAACAATAAGCCTCCTGGCTATTGTGCCCTGAGGGTTGCTCTCCTGAGACACTGGAAACAGGAGGCCACAAGGATGGTGGCCCAGTGTCATGGCCAGTGGCAAATGGAAGCTGGCTGCCCCTGTTGCCCAAAGTGAGACGGACGAGTCAATTTCTGATGAAAGGAGGAATCATTCTGCTTTCTCCATCCACCTCCCTCCCTCCTTTCCTCCCTCCCTCTCTCCCTCTCCACAGGCTGCCACAGCACATTACCTCATCTGGGTAACACAAAAGCTGCAGTGCCTGCCCAAACAGATGGCTGGATGGGAAAGCCCTGGCATAATTCTGCCCAGCAGTTCATGATCTTTTCAGTCAATCTCACTGGCTGGCAGGCTTTTCAAGGTCCACTTGCTGAAGGCAGATTGCTGAGGCTTGAGATGGGGAGATCTGAAGACCACCATGGTCAATCGATTGGTTTTTGCCCACAGGCTCTGTTTTCGTACACGGCTGGGGTTGGGACAGCACTGCTAGAGGACCGAGGATAACACCTGAGAAGGGTGTATGGCCTGCATTTCAGTGGCAGAGCAACTACACTTGCATGCAGAAGCTCCAAGGTTTGATCCTTGGCATCTCTAGGTCGGGCTGAGAATGTCTGAATCTCTGGACAGCCAGAGCCAATCAATGTAGACAATACTGAGCTAGATGGACCAATGGTCTGACTCAATATAAGGCAGTCTCCTATTCCTGTGGAACGCCCTCCCACCAGATGTCAAAGAGAACAACAACTACCAGACTTTTAGAAGACATCTGAAGGCAGCCCTGTTTAGGGAAGCTTTTAATGTTTGATGTATTACAGTATTTTAATATTTTTTTGGAAGCCGCCCAGAGTGGCTGGGGAGGCCCAGCCAGATGGGCGGGGTATAAATAAATTCTTCTTTTTCTTCTTCTTCTTCTTCTTCTTCTTCTTCTTCTTCTTCTTCTTCTTCTTCTTCTTCTTCTTCTTCTTCTTCTTCTGCCCTGCTCCGTGCAGTTGTGTTTTCACCCTAGGCAGGACAAAGAAAAGGACCTCTCCATCTGAGAGCAGGCAAGTTGGTGCAGGAAGCAGTGATCCTTAAGGACCTAAGCCACTCAGGGCTCTACAAGATCATCACAAAAACACTCTGAATTGCACCTTGGAAGCAAAGCGATAACCAGCGCAGCTGTTACAAGGCTGGTATCCCATGGTTGAGTATCAACCAACATCTCTGAAGCTGCAATCTGGACCAAGTGAAGCTAGTTAAGACTCCTCAAAGATAAACCTCACAGAGAATTGTGTTGCAGTCTTCAAACCTGGATATATAATTAAGGCAAGAGTAGCCAATGCAGAACCTTCCGGATGTCAACAACTTCTGTCATCCCTGGACACTGGCCATACTGGCTAATGTTGATGGGAGTTGGAGCCTGACAACATCTGGAGGGCAGGTGGCACTACCTCTGAACTGAGGCAGGTGGTACCATTGTCAGGCCTGATTTCCTCAGTAATGTGGAACTCTTCCTAGCAGTACCTGGAGATGTTCTACCACTGTGCCTCTTTCCCACGGTACAACAGAAGTCCAAAGTACATATTTAATTTTTGGCTACCTCAAGACATGGCAGCAGATTTATTTTAAGAACTTACAAATACTAGGATGAGTTGATGTGTGGGGGGTGGGAATGAAAAGAGTGCAATGAGAGAGCCGGAAAGGAAGCAAAAAAAGGCAAGCTGACTATTAGGAGCAATTTCTAGCGAGGTGATTGCCCTGGCATTAAAATCCTATGAGAAGACTAGAAGGAAACCTCACCACTTAAAATGCTTTAACACTAGACCAGAGAAAGCCCTTAGAAAGCAACAGAGGTAGACATTTTGCCATGGCCCCCGGGACAAAAGCTAGACTTGATCTAATGGCTCTTAACACCGGCATCTTCAGGGAATCTTCAGTCTCCATTTTCACAGAGTGCAGATTATCAGGAGGTTCTCTTGTTCTCTCTCTCTCTCTCTCTCTCTCCATTGTACACTTTAAAAGCACAAGCTGCTTAAAAACAAAGCAAAAAAAAAACCCCATGCCCTCCAAATCAGCTGATTTGCCCTCCTTCAATTATCAGTGCATTTTGCACAGAGCTCCATATGGAACATTGTGAGCAATATGGAGAAAATGTATAAGCACCATGGAGGAAGCCATAGGTCCTTCTTCCCTAGGGTCAGTTCTACTGTTAGGCAGAGTGTTTTGGATGTAGAGATGTGTAGGTTCAGAAATATTAAGCAGAAAGAGGATTTCTGGGGAGTGTTCCCCGCCCCTCCCCAGAGTGGGGAAAATGAGAAGTCAAATGAATTATGACATGCTTTCTTTTAGAATGATGAACAAAATGTTTAAGACAAGGTGTTCATATATTTACTCCCCCCAAAACAATTTCTAAAACAGGAAGACTTTCTGTAAGGCTACGAATAGGATCAGATCATTCCAATTTCTATACACTGAAGATAAGCAGGTCCTGGCCTGTACGCCAAGAACGCAACGCCGAGAACGCAAGATGCATTTCTGCCTCTGGGAGGGCACTGCCATTGTCACAAGAGAAAGGGGGGGGATTCAATTATTTGTTTGCGGCAAAAATGAAAGTGGTGGGAGGAACCAGCTGGGGAACCCCCAAGGGAAGAAGGCTCAGAGCCCAGGGATTGGTGGTGGGAAGATGATGAGAGGTCAGAAGGAGAAGACTGGGATGAGGAAGTGTCGGAAGCTGAAGAGCCAACAGGGTTTAGTAAGCGGGCAGAGTCTGTGGCATAGGGACGTCCAGAAGCAGGAGAGTTGGAGGGGTGTGGTCAAGAGGCAGAGATGAGTCAGGTTGCCGAAGAGGCAGGGGTATCTCCCCTCCTGCTGCGGCAAGGTCCCCTCTCTGCTGGTCTCACAGAACCAGGAGAGGCATGAAGAGCGCAAAGGAGAAGTTAGCATCACAAAGGCACAGTCTCTGATTGCTTGGAGAAAACCCTAGAGAGGAGGGGACTTATGCAGCTGTGGGAAGGTGAGACCTTCAGTCTTCACAACTGCTTCATAAAGGCAAGGCCTACTGAAGAAGAGTTGCTGTGCTCATGAGGCCTGGATCATGAGGCCTGGATCTACTGCAGATCCTCTTTTTTTCTAATAAAGAGTTAATTCACTTAACTTTGTGTGGTTTACTACTGGCTCACTCCTGCCACTTCCTCACTACAACGAGACATACTGTATTTCGATGATGATGATGACAGTGACAATGACAACAGCAGTTTGTTGTTGCTGTTATGGTCGTACCTTGGTTTCCGAACAGCTTAGTTCTTGAACGTTTTGGCTCCCAAACGCCGCAAACCTGAAAGTGACTGTCCCGGTTTGCAAACTATTTTTGGAAGCCGAACATCCAGTGGGGCTTTTGTGGCTTCTGATTGGCTGCAGGAGCTTCCTGCAGCCAATCAGAAGATGCGCTTTAGTTTCCAAACATTTTGGAAGTTGAACGGACTTCCGGAATGGATTCCGTTTGACTTCCAAGGTACAGCTGTATTTTGATTGCTTAATTGGAATTCTTATCTACCCTACACCCCAGTGCAGGTTGCAACAATATGAGAAATGCAATGTTAAAACAGTTAAAACATTTAATTGAAATATCGGGGTGCTGGGATGTGATTTTATTGTTCATTTACTGAAAGAAGCTCTAGCGAGAGAGAGAAATCTACCACGCATTGTTAGAAGTAATTATTAGTACAAATTTTAAAATTATGTATGTGGGTGATTTGATACATAATTTTGATATCCAATGTTAGTTCAGGTAGACCCATTGAAATGAACCAACTTAATTAGAGACCTGAGTGTGACTAATATTGGATACTCCAGAAGATTTCTAAATTTGCAGCTATCTGTATAATTAACTCATGGTCATTTTTTAAATTAAATATCCTGCTTTGCCCTCTTTTTCTGGCACTGTGTAAGTGGTCACCCTCAGACTCACCCATGTGGATAGCAGCCAAATTAACTGAGAGCATTATTGTACTGCTTGCGGTAAGCCAATTTAGGGGAAGGTGGAAGAGGGAAATATTGAAGCCTGGATTAAACTGTGTCTGACTTAGGTTCCGCAGGACCTGATTTTTGCTTCTGGGAAAAGTTTGGGCTGCTGTCTGGGCTGATAACAGTACTCAGTACCCTGACCATCAGTGAGTTCAGTGCACATTCTGCAGCATTTAATGAAAAACAGGAAAAGGTCAGCCAGTTGGGTTTATTTGGTCTGAGACCTTTGAAAGAGCCTATTTTAGTCATGTCACACACACACACACACACACATACACACACACACACACACACACACACACACACACACACACATACACACACACACACATATATATATATATATATATATATATGTATGTATGTATGTATATGTATATATATATACACACACACATTTATATATAAATACACACATATATAGATACACACACATTAATTTTTTTAAAGGCTCAAATTTAGTTTAAAGTCTTTCATTAAGAAATCAGCCTGGATTTTTCAAAGACTTTTAAAACATGGGCTCATTTTCCTTAGGGAAGAATAAATCTGCCCATTTCAGTGTCTCTAAATTTCTCATTCTTCCAGTCTTAGGTTCAGTCCTGCATCAGTTTGCAATTCTCTTTTATTTTTAAAAGCACTTGCATTTTAATGTACATTTCCCCTAGTATGCATATTTTCCTAATAAAATGCAGATTAATGCTATTTTCTAGAACAGCTCCCCTTAATATAAGTATTTTGGTATGTATTGCATGACTGGAGAACCGCATCTCGAAATTCGGACAAGCGCACATTTCGAAGTAAAGCTGTATTTTGTCCCTTGCATTATTTTGCAAAGTGCAAGTTAGGTAGTTCCGCATTAAAACTCAAGAGCCAGTGGGGTGTAGTGGTTAGAGTGTTGCACTAGGACCTGGGAGACCAAGGTTCAAATCCCCGCTCACCTACTTGTAGCCCTCTGGGTGACCTTGAGCCAGCCGCTACCTCCCAACCTAACCTACCTCACAGGGTTGTGGTGGAGATTTAATGAGGAGGGGGAGAACAGAGTGTGCCACCTTGAGTTCTTTGGGGAGAAAAAGGCAGGATACAAATGCTAAGGGAGCTGGGCATGTTCAGCCTGGAGAAGAGGAAGTTAAGGGGTGATATGATAGCCATGTTCAAATATATAAAAGGATGTCACATAGAGGAGGGAGAAAGGTTGTTTTCTGCTGCTCCAGAGAAGCGGACACGGAGCAATGGATGCAAAGTACAAGAAAGAAGATTCCACCTAAACATTAGGAAGAACTTCCTGACAGTAAGAGCTGTTCGACAGTGGAATTTGCTGCCAAGGAGTGTGGTGGAGTCTCCTTCTTTGGAGGTCTTTAAGCAGAGGCTGGACAACCATATGTCAGGAGTGCTCTGATGGTGTTTCCTGCTTGGCAGGGGGTTGGACTCGATGGCCCTTGTGGTCTCTTCCAACTCTATGATTCTATGATTCTATTCTATGATTCTAAATGCAATAAATAAATACAGTGGTACCTCAGGTTAAGAACTTAATTCGTTCTGGAGGTCCGTTCTTAACCTGAAACTGTTCTTAACCTGAGGTACCACTTTAGCTAATGGGGCCTCCTGCTGCCGCCGCACGATTTCTGTTCTCATCCTGAGGTAAAGTTCTTAACCCGAGGTACTATTTCTGGGTTAGTGGAGTTTGTAACCTGAAGCGTCTGTAACCCGAGGTACCACTGTAAACAAAATGTGACCTGAATCAAAAAAAATTCCCATCCCTGCTATAAATTTATTTACTTATTAAATTCCTATACTGCCCTTCATCTGAGAATCACAGGGCAGTTTACAATATAAAAAATGCAAAATGTAGCTACAAACGAAAACAATAACCCCTACACACACACTGTTTAAAAGGCCATGGGCTGATATTTCATATAAAGCAGTATAAAGCCCCTCAATAACAAATGCAGTATTCAGAGAAAGACACTCTCCACAACTTCCAAAAAGGGCTTAGTTGATCCTTCCCTGCACGTGTAAAAGCAAATCTAATAGTGAAATGAACTATAGCATCCCAATAAGCAAAAATGCCTTTAGCTGACGGGAGTACTAAGAAGCCCCTTTCCAAACCAAAATGTTCATGGAAACAGATACTACTTGCCCTGCCTTTTTTAAAAGCACGCGCACTCACAAGCAAACAGGGCGATGTTGCTGTAAGAAATAGAATACTTCAGTGTCAAGTACATGCCACAATGCTGCCTTATACAGCGGCAATGTGATTAATTAAAATTTACAAGCGTAATCCGCACTCTTAACCGCGTTCCTTGGCTCCGTCCCCTCTAGCCCTGCGCCAATAACATCTTAAAACAAACGACAACCTCAGAGTTGACCTTTGGGAGCTGTGAAGAGCCTCTCTTAAGCTGCTCTGCAACCAGAGAAGGGAAAGGAGTGGTACAATTTCAGGGGGCGGAGGGAACGAAAGCTCGTAAAGACAATAAAACCGGGCTCATAAATCGCATCGGAAAGCTGTATGTCAACAGATGCCAGCAACTGCGGGTGCAGATAGGAGGGAATTTCATATGCAGAAGAGCATTCAAGCACCCCATGTGTGTGCAAAAGATACAAGAAGCTGCCAATTCACACCCTTTGCCCATCCATCCCAGTAATGTCTGCACTGGCCAGCAGCTGCTCTTCAGGGTCATCTCTGGCAGGGATCGTTCCCACTCCCTGCTACCTGAACCTTTAAACCGGAGATGTCAGGATTCGAGCCTGGCATCCTCTGCAGTTACGTCATGTGCTCTGTTGTTGTTTAGTCGTGTCCGACTCTTCGTGACCCCATGGACCATAGCACGCCAGGCATTCCTGTCTTCCACTGTCTCCCGCAGTTTGGTCAAACTCATGTCTTCGAGAACACTGTCCAACCATCTCGTCCTCTGTTGTCCGCTTCTCCTTGCACCCTCAATCTTTCCCAACATCAGGGTCTTTTCCAGGGAGTCTTCTCTTTTCATGAGGTGGCCAAAGTACTGGAGCCTCAGCTTCAGGATCTGTCCTTCAGAATGGATAGGTTTGATCTTCTTGCAGTCCATGGGACTCTCAAGAGTCTCCTCCAGCACCATAATTCAAAAGCATCAATTCTTCAGTGATCAGCCTTCTTTATGGCCCAGCTCTCACTTCCATACATCACGGTTGGGAAAACCATAGCTTTAACTATACGGACCTTTGTTGGCAAGGTGATGTCTAATTTAACAAGAATAACAAGTCCCAAAGGGGCAAGTTTAGAGCCACCCACAGTGATGCAGTGTTTATACAGAGCAGCAGGGAAGTGTTTCCCCATGGTGCCCGGGGTGGGCATGGGGTGCGGAGGATGACGGATCCTGCTTCACCTGGCTAGTCCTCACTGCCCAAGTGCTTGGAGAGGGCAGAATGAGAAGGATGCGTAGGAAGAATGCAGCAGCCAGGTGCCCTTCAATCTCAGCCTCGTCTTTGTGAGGCTGCGGTCCTTCTCATTGCACGCTCCCCAGAAGCTTTGCAAGGCTGGAAACTGATTAGTTCCCAGCCTAACAAAGGGAGGGTGGCGTGAGCAGCACCCTCCCCCTCCCACCCAAAATGCATCTGGGGCAATTGCCCCACCTGCACGCACGCACACATGCACACACAATTCTATGCCCCTGATAGAAACTGCTTTAAGCTCTGACATTTAGGGTGTTCAAAGCAGGTTGTGCCATTAACTTCTGGTGATCCTTACAACAGCCCTGTAAGGAGGCAGGTCACAAGTATTATTATTATTATTATTATTATTATTATTATTATTACTGCTATCCCTGTTACAGACGAGGCCAAGAGAAAAGCCACTTTGCGGGTGCTCACAAGGCAGCACCAAGTTTTCCTGATTTGTAGCTCAGTTCCTTTGGGGGGCAGAAATGGCATTGCTTATCCCCCTGAACAACTTGGTGGTGGGTGTATGTAACACAATCCCCCATATTACCCTCCTAACAACCCTGTGGGGTAGGTTAAGTTTCACGGGGATTTGTACCTAATATCTGGGGGGGACGGGACGATGGGAACTGGATGGAGGCCCTCGATCAACTCAGCAGACATACAGTGGGGACTTTCAGCTGTAAGGAGCACAAGGGGCAAAAATGAACAAATATTTAAATCTGCTCTGAGTGGCACCTACCCTCCCTGCTCTCCAATTATTAATGCAAGCAACACTGTTGCTATTTATCACCCTGCTGCTATTAAAAGGGCATTGTGTGTTGCAAAGAGCCATTTAAACTCTATTATAACTCCTTTTGATTGACAGCTAAAGTTTAATGAGTGTCGTTGCCTGGGAGGACCAGATGGGAAAGGAAGTTCTAAATAGACCTGTCACAGAGATGTCACATAGCCCCAGTCAGTGCTCAAATACCTGAGTCTGGTGTTCTTTCTTTTTTATTTTTCTTTTTTTACTGCTTTCAGTTAGAAATGTTTACTGGAGCCTGGAAGCTGTAATGCTGCCTAGTTTTTATTCTTCGTAATTAATTAGAATGGCCACTCTGCGTGGATTTATTGCTGGGTTCCTCCTCTACAGTGAAGAACAGCAATTATCCCCAAAACTCCAGAGCGTGTCGCCAGGATTATCCAGAGCTGGCTAAATAGATCTATCCTCTTCCAACTTATCCCCCACCATAAATGGATTGGTTCCCTTTTAATCCAGGATGAGGGAGCCATGCCCTTCCCTATGTTGTAGGACTACTGTCCATACTGAAAGGGGCTAGTGGAAGTCCAACAACCCAAAGGAAAAGGCCATGAGTTCCCCATCCTTGATTTAAATCCATCTAAGCCATCCCACCTTATGGCAGTGAATTCCATAAACCAATTCCATAGCTTCCACTTGACTGGCTGATGGGCACCTGTTCCTGGGGGAAAAACCACCAAGCTTATTTAGTGACGCTTTTTAGCACAATTTAGCATAAACGAAGAAGCTGCTCTGTGCCACAGAACAAACAGGTGGGTCTTTCCCCTCACCCTCTTCACCTAGCTGCTATGTTAGGAAACAATATGCCTGAATTCTAGAAGCAGCAGAGAGAAAGACGTGCTGGATAGCTCAGTCAGTAGAGCACGAGTCTCTTAATCCCAGGGTTGTGGGTTCAAATCCCACATTGGGCAAGAAGATTTCTGCACTGCAGGGGGCTGGACGAGATGACCCTCATGGTCCCTTCCAACACTACAGTTCTATAATTCTATGCCTTGCTCTGTGCTGAATGCTGGGGCTCTCCTGGAAACCTAAAGGGAAGCTCCATCCTACACTCAGGTTGTACATGTGTGTACAGTCAAACATCGGCTCCCGAACGCCTCTGCTTTGGAATGTTTCGGCTCCCGAATGATGAAAACCCAGAAGTAAATGCTCCGGTTTTCAAACTTTTTGGGGAAGTTGAATGTCCGACGCGGCTTCCACTTGAGTGCAGCAAGCTCCTGCAACCAATCGGAAGCCACGCCTTGGTTGACGAACATTTCAGAAGCTGAATGGACTTCCGGAACAGATTATGTTTGACAACCGAGGTTTGACTGTAACTAAAACCTTACATCCTAATGGCACCACAGTCTCTTCTGATCGTCATTCCAAGGAAACCTGACCCTGGGTAAAGCACAGGCATCCCTGGAGCCTCTCAGAGATTGGGGTGGTACATAACAAAATAATCTGCTTCTCTCTCTCACACACTGCACTGATTGGCTGGAGCTAATCTGCAAGAATGGAACAGATGGTAAGAAAACAAATGCACCTTATACCTTTTGCAATCATTTCGAGTAGGCTATTTGCTCATCTTTTCACTAAAACATCTAAAGCACTGAGATAGGATAAACCTGCTCCTTCCACTTTTTCCCCCCTGCTGCCAACCATCACAGAGATCACCATTTGGAAACTGCAGCTGTATTTGTGGAGGCACCGTTTATATGCCAAGGGTGCAGGTGCACAAAAGGTAGATTGGCAAGGGTTTCCGGCTCCTAGCTATTTTTAAATGGCAATAACAAAATGATTATTCTGCCCCATTCCATCTTGCAAAAAAACCAAAACACATTTCCGAGCACAATTCAGTGTTGGTGCTGACCTTTAAAGCCCTAAACGGCCTTGGTCCAGTATATCTGAAGGAGCATCTCCACCCCCACCATTCTACCTGGACACTGAGGTCCAACGCCAAGGGCCTTCTGGTGGTTCCCTCACTGAGAGAAGCCAAGTTACAGGGAACCAGGCAGAGGGCCTTCTTGGTAGTGGCACCCGCCCTGTGCAACACCCTCCCGTCAGATGTCAAAGTGAACAACAACTACCAGACTTTTAGAAGACATCTGAAGGCAGCCCTGTTTAGGGAAGCTTTTAATGTTTGATGGATTACTGTATTTTAATATAATATTTTGTTGGAAGCCTCCCAGAGTGGCTGGGGAAGCCCAGCCAGATGGGCACGGTATACTACTACTTCTTCTTCTTATTATTATTATTATTATTATTATTATTATTATTATTATTAATATAGTGGTACCTCGGGTTACATACGCTTCAGGTTACATACGCTTCAGGTTACACACTCCACTAACCCAGAAATAGTGCTTCAGGTTAAGAACTTTGCTTCAGGATAAGAACAGAAATCGGGCTCCAGCGGTGCAGCAGCAGCAGGAGGCCCCATTAGCTAAAGTGGTGCTTCAGGTTAAGAACAGTTTCAGGTTAAGAACAGACCTCCGGAACGAATTAAATACTTAACCCAAGGTACCACTGTAATAATAATAATAATAATAATAATAATAATAATAATAATAACAACAACAAACTACTGAAATGAAGACAGCTGGGGAAAACAGGTAGCCAGGGATGGATTTGTACATGGAAAGACTGGTTTCAGTGGGAGCCATCATGACACCAGCAGGTCACAATCTCATACTCTGGCACTTCCAGTTAGAAAGTTCCAGGAGCAAGTGATGGGCAAGTCCTTTTCCTGTAACTGAGGACAGTCACTATCAGACAAGTTTGGGTATGACAGGCAAACAGTCTGAGCTGATATCAGGCAATTCTTGGTGGCCTTTTATTCTGCAAGAGTGCACGTCTAAACCAAAAGTAAAATGAGCAAAGTAACTTGATCGAGCTTATCAGAGAACCCAGCTTGCTGCACTTTCTAAAGATTACATGATTCACTTTAAAACAGAGCCAACCTGTTGCAAAAGCCAATCCCGCTGAGTCACCAATGCAGGCCTTACTCATCCCCTCCTTTCGCTTGCTGACTTATTTTGTCACCTTACAATGCACTGGACACTTGGCCCCCACCGTTTACCTGCCCCCACTCCTGTGGTGTTCTGTGCATCTTCCAACAACCTTGCTCCTTCCCAAGGCAGCCTGGCACTGGGACTGTATCGCACTCTGCCTAACCCGACTGAAAGCATGTAGGCAACACAGGACAGCTAGGGCATGGGTAGGCAAACTAAGGCCCATGGGCCGGATCCGGCCCAATCGCCTTCTAAATCCGGCCCACGGACAGTCGGGGAATCAGTGTGTTTTTACATGAGTAGAATGTGTCCTTTTATTTAAAATGTGCCTCTGGGTTATTTGTGGGCCCTGCCTGGTGTTTTTACATGAGTAGAGTGTGTGCTTTTATTTAAAATGCATCTCTGGGTTATTTGTGGGGCATAGGAATTCATTCATTCCCCCCTCCCCCCCAAAAATAGTCTGCCCCCCCCACAAGGTCTGAGGGACAGTGGACCGGCCCCCTGCTGAAAAAGTTTGCTGACCCCTGAGCTAGGGAGCAAACACTTATGAACTTGAAGAATCAGCCTACACAGGCAATAGATTGGAGTGTTGGTCTAGTGTCAGCACCTTGGTCAGCGCACAGTGGGAGACACAACTAGGTTGACAAGTAGGACCTCAACTATGGAGCAGGTATTCATGGTGGTGGCGGTGGGGTGTTAATCTAGTGCTGGTCTGGAGTCTATAGGGGCTTTATCCTGCAGGAACATGTGCATGCCAAGCCCTGTTTCCTGAGAGAAAATCTGCTCTCCCTAATAAAGAGGACACACTGTCTCCTGCTGCCTTTGGGACCTGGTGTGGTGGTGGTAGGAGCTATGTAGTCAACTGTCCCTGAGGACATTGGCAAGGGAACTTCCTTGGGAGCAAGGGATGAAGTCAGCACAGTCCCTTGGGCATGTTCATCATTATCATCATATGTGACTATCTAGGGTAGACAGCTTGCCTTGATGACTATTTCCTAAAAGAGCACAGGGAAGTTAATGCTCCCAAGATTCTGATATGGCAGGGATGGGAAGCCTTCTTCAGACCATGGGCCACATTCCATTCTGGGCAACTTTCCTGGGGCCACGTAGGGGTGGGCAGGGCCAGAGTCAAAAGTGGATGGATGTAAATGTGACCTTTAAGCTAGTTTCTGAGACTCACATTAGATGAGGCCTTCACCCAGGATGTTGTTGTTGATGATGATTATCTATACCACCCTTGATCTGAGGATCACAGGGCAGTTTACAGTGTAAAACCAGGCGAAGCTCTGTGCTGAATAGCAGCAGCTCTCCACAGTGGCGTAGCGTGGGGGGTGCAGGGGGGGCCGGTCGCACCGGGAGCAACATCTGGGGGTTAGGGTTAGGGGGCGCAAATCCACAGGTTAGGGGGCGCAAATCCATGGGTTAGGGGGCGCAAATTACTTCCCTTGCCCCGGGTACTGACAACCCACGCTACGCCACTGGCTCTCCAGGGTTTCAGACAAGGAACATCACTAGAGATGCTGGGGATCAAACCTGGCACCTTGTGTTTGCAGAGAAGATGCTCTCCCACTGAGCTATGGCCCTGCCCTGCCATAAGATAAGAGGTGGTATAAGGCCAGATTACAATTCAGCACAAACACTTTGCTAATGTGGTTTCCCCTTCCTGCTGGAGATACATTTATGTAATATTAACTTTTGCCTAAGCCCCCTAATTTGCCAGCAATTCATTGTTCAGAGAATTAAGCTCTCTTTTTTTTAAAAAAAACTGAAAACACAAGAAAAGCTCCGTGACAGGAGGATGAAGGAAGTCTTTGCTATTCACCATCCACCCAGCCACCCACATGCTATCTTAATTCATCAGCAGACAAAGCCAGTTCTTTGTCTTTGCAGCTCCATCTCTGCCATTCATTCATGGTGAGATATCGCTCCGAGTAATCAGAGTCTGCCTATGGTGGGAGGCTGAGGAGGGGAAAGATTGGGGGGCGGGGACACAGAGAAAAACATTTAATCGAGCCTTAAGAATGCTTCCTATTATTATTATTTTTTAAGTGAGGAGGGTGGGGTTGGATCAAACAAAGTTCTACTGAAAGAAAACCCACTGAAATTAAGAAACTTAAGTTAGTCATCCCCCTTAATTTCAATGGTTCTACTCTGAGTAGGACATTGGATACCACCCAAGGTATTTCTCTGTGTGTGTACCTCTACAGACAAAAACAGGCTCTGTTGAATCAGTAGACTGGATACCTATCCCAGTGTTCTTCAATCTTCGGTCCCTGGACTACAACTCCCATCATCCTGGGCCACTGACTACACTGGTTGTGGATGATGGGGTTTGAAGCCCAAGGTTGAATGACAATGTAAAAAGACCTTTTGACCAGTGTTCTTCAACGTTGTGTCCCCAGTTGTTGCTGGGCTACAACTCCCATAACCTCACCTTCCTTTGGCCAGGATTCTCCATATTTACATCACCTTTACGATCCCCATCTACACAGAGCTCTTTCCCCCGCAAGATTTAATGTTTTGTGGTTTGCAATCTTGCAAGGTAGATACTCAAAAACCCCATATTCTGAAAGGCACTTGTGGCGCAAAACAGGTTAAATCCATCACACACATTTTATTTCATTGCCCATTTTATGCAAAAATATAGAAGTACTTGGCCCCCTTATTGAACGAGGGGGTCTACCGCACTGATTCTTCCAGGGTGACCTTATCGGTTGAATAATTGTAGGAATGGCGTTGTGGAGAATGTGGCAAGATTTTTGAGTGACGCCATGAAATTACGTTCTCATAGGTCCTATGTGCCACCTTTGTATCTCACAATATCTGGACAGTTTTATCCTAAAGTACCTCCTACTATGTTTTGCTACTTGTGTTGTGTTCCAATCCACGTATACGACACACTCTTACTATGCCAATAAAGAAGATTGATTGATTGAAGAAACACCCATCACCCCCAGCCACCTTAGTCAATGGTTAGGGATGACTGGAGTTGTAATACAGCAATACCTGGGGACCCAACATTGAAGAACACTCCTTTAGACAATTTTGCCTTTACCTTTCCTAGCAAGTTTGATTCCATTTGTTCAAGTCTCAATGGAGATCAAGATTTCTTTTCCCACTGCAGATTAGCGTGGCAAACCTGGGAAGGTTGTGCCATTGCCAAAGCCTGGTGTTGTGAATGGCAATTGTGCTTAGCTTGAATATACCAGAGCTTTGCAGAGAAACATAGACATTGAGTTTATGGTCTTTTGACCACACTATTCAATTTCTCCCCTCTTTATAAACATGTATACATCTCTTTGTCAGTGGGGGATAACACTTCATGCATCTGATAAGTGTATATCAGCCTTGTTCATTGCACTGTCTCATTCTCCACTGTATCCCCAAAATTATAGACCCTCAGTGGGTATGTGAAGTTACACCTGTCTTCCTTTTCCTGGTCCTCAAATCCATCCACCACTTTGCACTTGCACTAAATCTCATCTGTCACTCTGTCACTCAGTCGCATGATTTGGAGAGCTCCTTTTGGAGCCATTCACAGTCTGCCTGGGATTTTACCATCCTGAATAATTCAGTGTCATCTGCAATCTTGGCTACTGGTTTACTGTCATCTACTGGACCAGCTTGCAATGGAAGAAATTGGGGCTGAAAGCTTTAAAGAATTGATAGGTGCCATTGCATGAATTAAAGACAGTGTATGAATAACAATGTCCTTAATTGCCAAGGGTCCATCTGCGCTATACACTTAAAGCAGCATCATACCACTTTAAAGAGCTGGCCCTCTTTAAAGAAAAATCCTGGGAACTGTAGCTTGTGGAGGATGCTGAGAGCTGTTCAGGGGCAGAATCCTGCTTAGCACTGAGTTCAGGCATGCTGAGTTGTGGTGTGACCGAGCCCAGCACCAAACTGGATCTCTCCCCCTTTGTACTGGCTGCTGTGAAGGGAGAGCGTTCCTCCTCAGCACTGCATCCCTGCTTTGTGTTCCTGCTCTTCGGAGCCTCCCAGAAACCAGCTGGTTGTCTCGGGCTTTGGGAGCTGCTCAAAGCAGGCTTTGGGCAAGCCCCACCTTTTCCATCAAGCCCCACCCTTACCTGTGTACAATGTCAGGTATAGACTGGGTGGGTGGGCATGGCTTGCCCAAAAGGACCTTGTGGGCCAAATGGGGGAAGCCTGGAGGGTGAAGTTTGCCACGTGGGCTAGAGGTTCCCTGCCTCTTTTTTTAATTGGTTTGTTTTAATTGCTTCACAGGTGGAGTTAGAAGGAGGATCAGGCTGTTGCTTCTGTTTTAAGTCCAAAAAAGACCTTTGCTTGTGCACAGGACCAAAGAGTTCAGGCAAGGAGAGCTGTATGCATCCCAGTCACATCAGGGGTGCACCAGAGATGGTGATACACTGCTTGGTACAGAGATAATACTCAAAAGCAGGTAGGTTTTTAATCATGGCTGAACTCCAGCTGAGTGGGAGAAAGGAACCAGGCATGCTGTCATCTTCAGGCCACTTGAAAATATTCCCTTCCATTCTAAGTACATTTGACTGAGGAAAATAAGTAACTCCTGCTGATTTTGAGAAAGACAACTTTCCGAATAAGCGTTCTTAAGCTGAAGAGTGGCAGAGACCATTGTCTGCTTTGACAAAACTGATGATCACACTTCATGGGTTTCGTTTTGCCGAGGATAGAGGAGTACCATTTCTTGCTATTATCTCTGCCTATGAAAATAAACTGGTCACTTTATGTGACTTCTTCCTCCTGCCCCTCTTCATTATCATTGCACTGGAAGAGCCCCAGCCAGTATGGCCAATGCTCAGAAATGATGGGAGTTGTAGTCCAGCAACTTCAGGAGAGTGCCAGGTTGGAGAAGGGTGTTTCAGAGCAACGGCTGGAAACCCATGGCCTTCCAAATGTTGTTGGACTCCTGATACCATCAGCCACAATGATCAGGGATGATGGGAGCTGGAGTCCAAAAACAGCAAGGGCCCCCCAGTTTCCCAATCTTTGGTGTGGAGCTTTAAGAATAAATATCAGCAATTTGAATTGATGTGTAGAATTCTATACCCATGAGTACGATTGGTTAAGCACTCCTGTCTAGTGCCTGGCGTGCTCTGGTCCATGGGGTCACGAAGACTGGGACACGACTAAATGACTAAACAACAACAATGACTGGTTGAAATCAGTCAACTGAGTAAAAGCTAGATAATCAATTGACGACAAGGCTGTATATTGTCTCCCTGCTTATTTAACATATATGCAGAATTCATCATTTGAAAGCCTGGGCTGGATGAATCCCTAGCCGGAATTAAGATTGTCAGAAGAAATATCAACAACCTCAGATATGCAGATGACACAACATTGATGGCAGAAAGCGAGGAGGAATTAAAGAACCTTTTAATGAGGGTGAAAGAGGAGAGCGCAAAATATGGTTTGAAGCTCAACATCAAAAAAATGAAGATCATGGCCACTGATCTGGTCCATGGGGTCACGAAGAGTCGGACATGACTAAATGACTAAACAACAACAACAAAGTGCAAAACTAACATTTTAGATCTGTTTCCCCTCTTTCAGCTGAAAGCATAAAACAAAACATTCCTATGGAACGTGCTACTACATCTTGATGCAACGGAGGGCAGTGGGTGATGATTATCTGCTTCAGCACCGATTGAGAACCTGCAGGTTGTCCCACTGCTGGCTGGAGAGGGGCTTGGCTGATGCTGAGGCAACTAGCCGGGCTTAGCTGATGATCAAAAGTGAACCGGGAATGTGGCGAACCTGAGCAGAGCTCAAAAAACAGCAGGAAGGAGAAAAGCTGGCATGCTGGAGTCTCGCTAATTACATGCCGTGCTCTTCACAGAGTCCAGAAAGTCGGCTAAGGCAGGCTTCCTGATCTCTGGAGTCTAGGATGATTGGGACGCAATGGCTCTAAAACATTCAGTGCCCCAAACCTTCATTAGATGCAGGGAGCTGGTGTCGTGCAGGGTCTTAGAGACTGAGCTAAATTGGGAAAGGCCATAGCTCAGCGCGAGAGCATCTGCTTCGAATGCAAAACACCCAAGGTTCTCTCACCAGCATCTGCAGGCAATGCTGAGAGTCCTTCTTCTCTGAAACCCTGGAGAGCCACTACCAGTCATTATAGACAATAGTGAGCTAGATGGACCAATTATCTGTCTCAGTAGAAGGAAGCTTCCTATGGTCCTATGAATAAGAATTTCAGAGGAGCCCTGTTGGATCAGAACAATGGCTGATCTAATCCAATGTTCTGTTGTTATTGTTTTGGCAGTGGCCAAGCTGACGCCTTCAGGAATCCTAGAAGGTGGGCATGAAGGTAACAGCCCTCCCACATTTTTTTACTCTCACTGACAGATCATCCTCCATGAATTCATCTAATCCCCTTTTAAAGTTTACCCTTCAGAGAGATAGAATTCCTGGTTGCCTTCATGAAACTAGTTTCCAGGATGCTTTGAGGGAACTGATGGGCTTTAAATGTGCGTTCAGTGTGTGCTGCGGATATGACAGCACAACAATAAAATACAGTAATTCAATAATAAAATACATTGAGATCACAGAATCACAAAATTGTAGAGTTGGAAAGGACCACAAGGAATGCCCTGGGGAGAGCATTCCATAGGCAGGGATGTACTACAGAAAATCCCTGTTTCCGCAGTGCCACCCTCCGGACTTCCCTTGGAGGCAGTACAAAGAGAAAGGCCTGTGATGCTGACCTCAGGGTCTAAGCAGGTTCATTTGGGGAAATATATCCTTTCTTTGTTCCCAACCTGCTGACGATCAGATTTGTTAGAAGTAAGAGACAAATGTCAGGAAGTACCCAATGCAGACATTCTCTCGGCCAAGAACTCACTGGGTAGCCTTAGGCAAGTGACTTTGCCATCAAATCCCCAATACAGTGGTACCTCAGGTTACATACGCTTCAGGTTACATACGCTTCAGGTTACACACTCTGCTAACCCAGAAATAGTGCTTCAGGTTAAGAACTTTGCTTCAGGATAAGAACAGAAATCGGGCTCTGGCAGCGAAGCAGCAGCAGGAGGCCCCATTAGCTAAAGTGGTGCTTCAGGTTAAGAACAGTTTCAGGTTAAGAACGGACCTCCGGAACGAATTAAGTACTTAACCTGAGGTACCACTGTACGGGGATAATAAAACAGGGCTGTTGTAACCAGACAATACAAGTAAATTGCCCCAAGCACTCCAGAAGGGCTTCCCCCAAATAACCCAAGGAACTATAGTTGGTTAAGGGCTGTGGGAGTTGTGAGGATACCCCTGTTGCCCTCAGAGAGCTACAGTTCCCAGCGTGGTTCAACCGTAAATCCTTCTTCAGGGAACTGAAGCTATCATGGGTAATAGAAATGGGATTCTTTATCTGCTATCAAGTTAACTAATCTCCTTTGAAACTCAAGATGAAGGGTATTTTAAAAGCTGTGCAGTTTGGAGACGAATCGTTTCAAAGGAACAGGGAGCTTGTCTCATCTC
Source organism: Podarcis liolepis (assembly GCF_965112155.1). NCBI lineage: Eukaryota > Metazoa > Chordata > Lepidosauria > Squamata > Lacertidae > Podarcis > Podarcis liolepis. The sequence goes on along the minus strand of NC_139561.1, from coordinate 71,353,822 downwards.
TCTGAATTCAAACAGGCACTTGTTACTATCCCCCCCTTTAAATTTTAATAAATTAAAGTATTAATCACAATAACTGATACTTCACTGATACCATTCCCTTCAATTAAAAATTTTGCAGGGCACCCTACAAAAACAAACAAACAAACAAACAAACAAATAAATCATCACCATCGTCATTGCCATCATCTCCCTTCTAATAATAAACTGAGGTAGTGAGTGCAAAGGGCAATGTAGCCAAAACAGGGACACTAAGAAATGAGAGGGAGGTGTAAGCATGCTCATGGGTGAACCCTGGGGTTTGCAGAAGTACTACAAAAGAAAATGGGGAGTGGGGCTTGTGTTGGGAAAGGACAAAGCATGTTTGTGGGCCTGGAATGATCATTGTCTGGTGGGGAGACAGAAAATGGCAGGGGGTGTCCCGGTTGGATGGAATGGCTGCCTAGAACCCTAAACAGGAATAGTCCTTGTAGGATGAAAGATACACCTTTGCTGCGAGTCTTGGAAGATATGCTCCCTGCCTTGTGGGTTTTTTCCACCTGGCCCTGACTAACTCCAGCTACAAAAGCTGTGGCTGTTCAACAGACTCTGGGGTTGATGGTATTGTGGGGGTTTTGGGGGGGGTGTTGTTTTTTATTTTATTTTATTTTATTTTATTGCATCTTTATTTTAGATCTTCTTGTGATATATGTGGAAATTGTTTGATTTGGTTATCTGATCCCTCCCACGGTAGCAGCCGAGAAGCAGATCAACAATAAAAGTTCTTACCAAGTTATTTATTCAATATTCACAGAGAGAGAGACGAAGGAATGCAGGCTCCCCTAGATCATGGTGTTGCTCCAAGTAAAGTCCCACTCCCTCCGTCTCTCCTATTCTACATCACCCCTGTGTCAGCTAATCTGAGCTTTCTGCCTCTGAGCTTTCTGTTCTACTACTCTCCATGCTCGCCTGGTCCTGGGAGAAGGGGGTGTCTGGAATGCTTTCTAAAGACACTGAGTCTGTCAGCTGTCTCTCCCCTGGTGCTTCTTCTTCCTGCTGCTCCATTATTTCCCAGCTTCTCCCCTCTGCAGCCTCTGAATTATGACCTTCTGCAAACCACTGTTCTAATTCTATACTGTCCTCCCGTTCTCGGGAAGGTTCAGAAGAAGGGGAGTGGTCCCCCCCACTCCTCCTCAGTTGTGTACTTTCTGGTGTTTTAGTTATTGTTGATGGCTACTTTTGTTATGTTTGAAATTATGTACTTTTTCATGTTATACGACGCCTTGAGCACAGTTTTAATTATGGAAAGGTGGCACATAAATAAAATTATGTATGTAAAACCATGCACCTGTGGCAGCAAAACCAGGCACCTTCATTTGCCCCACCTGCAATAAAATATGTCTCTCCCATATTGGCCTCTACAGCCACAGCAGGCACTGTAACTCCCCAATGGTTTGTCTTTACCCCCCAAAGGCACACTCTTAGATCCTCCGTGTCCCTATTTTCCAGATCGAGAGAAGCCACCCAGGTTTCTGATTTGATCCCAGAATGCCCCACTTTTCCTTAGGAAGTCCCTATTTTCACTGGAGAAATGTTGGATGATATGGTAGGATGTACCTATTTTTTATTGGAGAAATGTTGGAGGGTATGGAGTTATCCGACTCCCGAGCTGTCTGAAGGCAATCCTGTATAGGGAAGGTTTTTTTTAATGTTTAATTGTTTTTTTAAATATGTTGGAAGCTGCCCAGAGTGGCTGGGACGACCCAGTAAGATGCATGGAGTATAAATAGTAAAATTATGTTTATGGAATGGAACGTCCCTGTTTTCTTTGGAGAAATGTTAGAGGGTATGCACTCTTCCCTTGTAGCCCGAGATAGACAGATGTAAATAATACACTGCAACATTTTGTTGCAGGTTCCCCTTGCAAAATATAGAACAAAGAATTTTACTTGGGCGTCCTCAATGCTTATGATTTTTTCCCCCAAACCAGACTGTCAGTCACCCTCCTGGCTGTTTCTACAACAATCAAACTCAACCACTAAGAAAATGTGAAATTACATGGTATACATGAAAGCAGCTAAGTCTTTCTGTGCAACTCCTACCGTCTCCAACTATGAAGCTTTTTTTCTGCTTCTGCCTAAGACTGCTTGGACACACAATGCCAGCTTGCATCCCACACTGATTACGGAACATTTTGCACGCTCATGAATTGCATCCTGTAGCACCAGTGCACAAATTGAGGATTCGTTGCAGAAATGGCAGATTGAGGGGGGGGGTTAAGAAATATGCATGAAGCAATTTGACAAGCAGCAAGCCCTGGTGGGCTGAAAATGTGGACTGATTGCTGCTTAGCAGAAAACAATAATTTAGAACAGCAACAATGGAATGGAATGCCTGTGTTTGCAAACGTACTCAACAAGGGCAACCCTTTCCATGCAAGGAATAAAAGGTAAGTACAAATGGAACTGGAGGGAGAATGATTGCCTTCCATTCCAAACCCCAAGAAAGTTGACTGAGCCACATTAAATTTCAGTGAGACTGGGGGGTGGGTGAGGGCAGAGAATGAGACTGTACATTTTCAACTTATTTTGGGTTACAGCACGTTCTGGGAATTAAGAACTGTTGGCTCTTTTTAGGATAATTTGCAATCAAAATAAGATCTAACATGTTGATGCCAGCATTCCCAGCAAGGTTGTGTAAAACCCCATGAGGAATGTCACACTCAACCCCCCGCTGAAGGAACCATGGATTTTTGCAGATAGTTCCGTTGGCCCAGCAGATTCTCACTAGTTATGTTTGTACAGCTGCCAAACACCTCAGCGTAGGGATGGGGAGAAATTTGATTTAGTTTGCCTTTAAACCCGCCCCCAAAACCGTATGAGAACTGAAAAACAGTTGTCCTTTGACATTCACTTTTCTTCAGATTTTGCAAAGCACTTCTCTGACGAAGCCATGTGTCAAAAATGCATATACTGTGGCTAAGTGTCCTTCTAAATGCATATATTAGGGGAAATACAAAAAGGCATTATATAAGAGGAAACTACTTTGTGTCCTGGCTCCAGTCCCAAAACACGAAAGGAGATGCTTTTACTTGTAAGTAAGGAAAAGGATCTTTGTTAAGGCTGAGCAGCAGAATCAGGAAAAGAGCTATTCCAGTCCCAGAGCTCTTGCAGAGTGAAAGGTTAGCTGGGATGGGCCTGGTTTAAGTACAGGGGCCAAGTTGCACGAGTTCAAGGTCAATTGTGAGAAGTTCATGACTGCATGAGAGCTGAGAAGCTGTGCCAACCAGTTTTCCATGTCCACCCATCCAGCTTTAAATCATCTTGCAGACTTTGCTCACAGTCAGACTGCATAATGGATAGCTGGATAGCTCAGCTGGCTGGATAGCTCAGTCGGTAGGGGGTGAGACTCTTAATCCCAGGGTTGTTGGGTTTGAGCCCCATGTTGGTTAAAAGATTCCTGCATTGCAGGCGGTTCGACTAGATGACCCCCATAGCGTCTTCCAGCTCTACATGTCTATGATTCTTCGATTCTAATGGGCACAGTGTATTTATTTTACCCTTGAACAAAACAACAACAACCTCAGTTTGTCAACTTCTGACAAATATATATATATGTATGTATCTAGGCATGGGGACACGGGTGGCGCTGTGGGTAAAACCTCAGCGCCTGGGACTTGCTGATCGCATGGTTGGTGTTCGAATCCCCACGGCGGGGTGCGCTCCCATCGTTCGGTCCCAGCGCCTGCCAACCTAGCAGTTCGAAAGCACCTCCGGGTGCAAGTAGATAAATAGGGACCGCTTACCAGCGGGGAGGTAAACGGCGTTCCGTGTGCTGTGCTGGCTCGCCAGATGCAGCTTGTCATGCTGACCATGTGACCCAGAAGTGTCTGCGGACAGCGCTGGCTCCCAACCTATAGAGTGAGATGAGCGCACAATCCTAGAGTCTGGCAAGACTGGCCCAAACGGGCACCATCATCACTATGGGAATACAAAAGGAGTTTGCTCTGGCTTCTCTCAAGCAAGGCCCATTTATTTGAGAATAAGCACCTTTTCGTTGTAGAAAATAATAATATATTTTAAAAGTAAAGATCATAAAATGGACCTTTGTAGCCATGTACATGTACGGCTGCCCGCCCCCAAATGATAGATATTTTCTATATAAAACAGAAAAATAGTGGGGATGCTGCAGCAGCCAACATCAGTCCCAGCGGGTCCTTACATGCTCATATGGTGGCTTATGTAAAGTGGAAAGGACTGCAGCTTAGTGGCAGAGCATCCACCTTGCATGCGGAAGGTCCCAGGTCCATTCCCCAGACACCTCCAGGAAGGGTTGGCAGAGACCCTGCCGGAAGCCCTGAAGAGATGTTGCCCCTGTAGGCGATGATGAGCTAGATGGTGTTAGCTCAGTTGGTTAGAGCATGCTGCTGATAACGGCAAGGTTGCAGGTTTGATCCCTGTATGGGACAGCTGCATATTCTTGCATTGCAGGGAGTTGGACTAGGTGATCCGTGGGGTCCCTTCCAATCTATGAAACTAACTCAGTATAGGGCAGCTTCCTATGTTCCTAATCTGCAAGACTAGGTGCTGAAACCAGGTCTATGTGCCACTGCCCCCAGAGGCTAACACTTTCTGGGTGGTCCTTGATGGGTGGGTGGGTGGGGCTGGGTTGGGGGCATAGGAGCCAATTCTGAGGTGCCACGGTCCCCCAATAAAATATTTGAGGGGACTGGAGGCCCCCAAAGTTGATGGAAATTGCTATTCAAATGGTGTGTGTGTGCTGCATCTTGTGACCAATTATTACCTGCCCCCCCCAAAAAAATAATTCATATAAATTGACACCCCATTTGAGGGGCCCTGGACATCTGACCCTAGGTCCAGCTTTAGCAACACTACTGATTATTAACCAGCACCAAAACTATATATATATATATATATATATATATTTGTTTTCGTAGATTTTCACGGGTACAGGAATGCAGGTTTTGGTGTCCTCGGGTGTCTTCCCGTGTAAAAGTTGGGGTGTCTAGGCGACGTTTCGACGAGGTCTCACTCGTCATCTTCAGGCTGGTGCTTTCGGCTTCTTGTTACTGGAACAGAGCGGGATCTCAGTGTTTGAGTTCCTATAAATACTGTAGAGGGGTGTGGTGTATTGCCTCAAAAGTTCTGGGCAGAGGGGAAGTTCCCAGGCTAGTGTTCTTTTCTTCTTTTGTTCCTTAATTACTTGAGGGATATCTTGAGTGATTTCTTGAGTGATATTCTGAGTACCACTTAGGTGGGTCATTAGGTGTGGATTAGTTGCTAAAGCCTTCGTGTCTTGACCTCTTGAATTTGTGAAGAGTTTTTCTGGGAAGATGGCTGTACTGCACTTAGTTGTGCTCTGGCTTGGCTTCGTGTATAGGGGCGAGCTGTGGTTTTGTGCCCTGTGCCAGCCAGATCTGTGTAGGGATTGCAGGGGGGTGCAGCATCCGGAGGTGCCACTATGGTTTGGTTACTGGATGGTGTCTGTAATTTATCTGTGGAGAGGGTCTGGGTTTGGGTCTGGTGTGGTTGATTGGTGGTGGCGTTCTGTGTGCCTCTGGATCTGGTGTCGGTTTTTGTGGGGAGGGCTAATTTCCAGATGTCTGGTAGGCGGGACGTGTCGTCACGCTTGTTCATGTTGTGAGGGTGTTTCTCTATCTCAAGTAATTAAGGAACAAAAGAAGAAAAGAACACTAGCCTGGGAACTTCCCCTCTGCCCAGAACTTTTGAGGCAATACACCACACCCCTCTACAGTATTTATAGGAACTCAAACACTGAGATCCCGCTCTGTTCCAGTAACAAGAAGCCGAAAGCACCAGCCTGAAGATGACGAGTGAGACCTCGTCGAAACGTCGCCTAGACACCCCAACTTTTACACGGGAAGACACCCGAGGACACCAAAACCTGCATATATATATATATATATATATATATATATATATATATATATATTGCATTTGTGATAAAGCTGGGTCTGTGAAGACAGAAAACGAGGAAGCCATCAGGGCTGATTTTCTGCAGTGTTTTGGCAATATGCATCAGCAACATGGGGGAGGGATTGCAGCGGGGGAAGGGGAGAGAGAGAGAGTGGGAAGGAACTGAATGCTACTGTGCTCCTCTACCAAGACGTAAATGTAATGGCAAGGGGAACTTCTTGAGCCATCTCAACCTCAACTGTTTGCATCATCTGTGAAAGGGGAATACTCGGGGCCTGTGCCAAAGGCCTGCAGTGAGGACAGACAAGATCAGGACTACAAAGCCTGTTCTATCTGCTCATCTAAATTGCTGGGTTTTAATTTGTAGACAGCAAAGATGAGACATTGTCAGACACTGAGGAGGTGTTGGAACAGGATGATCATTTAAATTGAAATTAGTCATCAGGATTAGATGGTTGCTCTTCAAAGAGGTTGCAAGTGGTTTTCAAGTTACCAGCGACAAAACCGTGCATCCACTTAAGCAAAGGGGAAATATGAGGGCCACCTCACACTTTTTATCCGTAAGTGAACACTGGGGGTGGGGCGTGAGAGAGAAAATAAGAAGGAATAGAAGAAGTTGCCTTAGATCAGGTTATTTGTCCCTCTAGCCCAGTACTGCGTACTCTGACTGGCAGTGTCTCAGGCAGAAGTCACTCTTGCCACCTGGCCTTTTTTACTGGACATCCCAGACTAGAATGTGACTCATTGGACAGCAGCAAAAATCGCACTCGTTGCCCCACCCACTCTTACCTTTGACTCCACCCACTCCACCAGTCACCTTGACTTTGACACCATGAAAGGTCCTAGAACAGATAATTATGCATAGAAGAAAGGGGGAAGTAGCCAACAGTGGCTTGTCCACACTTCCCCTTGCCCCATGCCTAGAAAGCATGGTCCTGAGCTGTTTTCCACTTGACTTGTGCTTTCTAGGGATGGGTCCAGATGGTTTTCTCCTTGCTCCATTCCTTTCCCGAGGAAAACCCGCTCTTTAGTGCTAAATCAGAGCAAATGTCAATCTGATGAAAACCCGAGTTGCCGTTTGCTCTGGTTGAGTGCTATAAAGAGTGGCTTTCTCCAGGAGAAAGCAGCAGAACAATAGGAAGCATGGGTGAGGCCCTGGTCCTGTCAAAGTGATGATCAAAGCCATCTCCTTCCTCCTTCCACTTGCCTTTTTCACAAGGTCGAAGGCAGGTCCTGTATCGTGAGAATGATACCATAAGAAGAGGCTGCTGAATCAGACCAATGGCTCACCTAGTCCATTCTCACACTGGCCAACTGGATGCTTGTGTGAAGCCCACAAACAGGACCTAAGCACAACAACACTCTGCCCTGCTCTGGTTTTCAGCAATTGGTATTCAGAAGCATTGCTGCCTCCAACTGTGGAGGCAGAACATAGCCAACATGGGTAGCAATCTTCATCATCCCTCTCCTCCATGAATGTGTCTCATTCTCTTTTAAAGTAATCTAGGCCGGTGCCCGTCGCTGCCTCCTGTTGGAGCAAGTTCCCTGGTTTATGGGCTGCATACAAAAGTATTATCTTTTGTCTGTCCTGAATCTTCCAACATTTAGCTTCAGGGCTTTCCATCCAGGTTTTCTTTTTCTTTTTTTCTGTTGTAATGGCATGAGCCAATTCAGGATACAATACCGGTCTGAAAAGTGGGATGAAATAAAATCCCCTCGAAAAATAAAACAAAGGTGTCGAGCCCCATTGAGGCCATCAACCAGCCCTGCTCCTGCTTCACAGCCTCGCTTCTGATTTGAAGTGGACTAAATGAGGAGGTAGGAGAACCAACCACCTCCCTCCCCTCTCCATCTGCGGGATGAAGCCTCCTTCTCCCTTTGTTCTTTTGCTGCAGACAAGAGATTCTGCCAGGAGGCATTCGCCTCATCTGCTCCTCTCTCTACCATCAGGTGGCTCTTAGGAGTTGTCATTTCATCTAGCAGGAGGCTTCCAAACTCGTTCTGCCAGCATTTGCTACTGCTGGCAACCGTACTTTGCAAATTCCTGTAACAGCCACCTTGGGGTTCCCAGAATCATTTTAAGAGGAGCTCGGCGTTGGCTACATATAAAGCATTTTGGAAAAGTGCTCGGAAAGAGCTGCCTCGGTGGCTATTTCTCTATTTGCAAGCTGGAAGCATATGCCCGTTTCCAATAAGTGCACCCCGTTTTCCTCCCCCAATGTCAGCAGGTGAGTTCCCCCACCCCTTTGCTCCAATCACAAATGGGCCAATGGCAGCTGTTATTCCTCCACCAAAAAAGCAGGGGGGGAGACTTGAATTATTATCATTATCATTATTAGCATCATCATCAAATATAATAATAATAATAGACTCATCCTAGAATCATAATGACATGGTTTATGGCATTTTGTTTCTCTCTGCTTAATGTAACACATTTGTCTTCATCATACTCGCCAAAAGGTCCTTGACTCTACGAAACCATCACCCAAGCTGCAAATTCATGGCATTACCAAAGATCACAAATACCAGGTCTGTTGAGAACGTGAATTTGTTTAGTGGCTGTTAGCCCTGGGGGATATGTAAAATCAAGGAACTTTCCTGCACCCAATTTTCTGCATAGCTCTGTTTGATCTATGATCAGTGTCCAGGACTGAGGCAAAAAATAGATTTGGTGTTAAGTAGGGTTGCCATACTTTGAAGAGCAAAAAAGAGGACACATTTGCCAACTTCTACTTTTAACTATAGGTCACTATGACCACTCTACCCAAGAAGAAAGAGGATGCGTCTTGGAAAAAGAGGACATATGGCAACACTAAATTGACATCACAATGTACCTCCAGACTAGTGCCTTCATTGTCTTCTTATTCTTCTGAATGTCAACATTTCTTTCTAAAAACATGTGTCCTGCCTTTTGACCTAAAGAGCCTCAAGGGACTGACAATAAAAAGACTTGCAAATTTTAAGAAATCACATAATTAGAACAGCCAACTGCAGATAACAACAAACAGATAACAGCAGCAGCAGCAGCAACAAACTAACAAACAACAGGAACATAGAAAGATACATTATACAAAGTTAGAACATTGATCCATCTAGCTCAGCACTGACTACAGCCAGGGGCTAGCAAACTTTTTCAGCTTCTGTAAACCTGGGACTGCCCTTGGAAAACAGGAACACTTGGAGGGTCTGAGAGCAGGCATAGGCAAACTCGGCCCTCCAGATATTTTGGGACTACAACTCCCATCATCCCTAGCTAACAGGACCAGTGGTCAGGGATGATGGGAATTGTAGTCCCAAAACATCTGGAGGGCCAAGTTTGCCTATGCCTGGTCTGAGACCATTGGAATCCACCTAACACAGCACAGCTGGCAATGCCTCTCCAGGCAGGGATATCTCCCAGCCCTACAAGGAGATGCTGGGGATTAAAACTGGGACTTCCTGCTTGCAAGACAAATCCTCTGACGCTTAGCTAATGGCAGATGCTCTGTCATGGCGCTACAGTGCTCCTCCATGCAGCCTAGCCATCTAGGAAGCTGCCCTTTGCTGGTTCAGATCATTGGTCCATCCAGTTCAATGTTCTACCAGCTCTACTTAAAAGATTCCAGGGATTGAACCCGGGACATTTTCATGCAACGCAGATGCTCTACCACTGAGCTGCCATCCCTCCCCTGCATTGACTTCCAGTTTGCTGTTGAAGGGCATCATAAATGGAGGCTCTATGCCTTTGGGTAAGGGCAGGTTCTTTCTGAGCCACAAGGAATGACAACACCTTCCCCAGCTGGGAGCACCTGGCTATATTTAGAGCCATGGCTGCACTTTCCTTCCTAAGCACCGTGTGCAAATCACTGACAGATGAGAAGACCAAAGGCTCACAGTGCTTTTGAACCACAATCAATTGGGATTAGGTCATTGACCTTTAAATAAGAACAGTGAGATCCATAAGCCACGGGCATGCTCCTGATCAAAGCAGTTGAGTTGGATTAAGATCAACGAGAAGAGGCTTAGCTTAGGGACAAATATGCCGGCATAACTGGTTGATGGGTACCTAAAATGATACCAAGGGGTAATCATGACGCCGCTTTATAGGAGTTCACATGGTCAAGCCGAGTTTGTAAGCTGGGCGGGGGAAATCTGATGAAAGGTAGGTGAGCACAGAAGGATGAAACAAGAGGCAATTGAAAGTCAAATGAGCACAGGCCTTGTCAAACGGCCTTGACGGCAAGTTATTTGATGGCGGTTAGCATATACGAGATTATGGCATGATATTCTGGGAGCCTTGACAGATCATTTATCCTTGTAAGTGGACAGAATGGCCTGAAGTGAGCAAACAACAAGGGGGTTTTGTAGCCTTCCAGTGTTTGCAGAGATAAAATGCTGGGGCGTACGAGTCCATTGATCTGCTCCTTTGTTTTTATGGACTAATGTTTGAGGCCAACAGAAGGCTCAACCTTTTATTCTGATTTCTGCACCAGGTGCTGTCTAGAGACAGCAACAACTGGAGGCCCCGCAAGTCTTCTTTCCTGATAAGAGGCGAGTGATTACAGGCACACCTCGTTTTATTGTGCTTCTCTTTATTGCGCTTTGTAGATATTGCGCCTTACGATGATGCAAGCGCAGCTACAGGCAGCCCAGCTGCTTCCAGAGGAGGGTTTTTTTCCCCTCCTGCCCCTGCAGCCAGAGGGGCTTGGCTTAATAGATGACAGCATAGAGTTAACAAAAAAATTATATGCACGGGGGGGGGGGGAGTGTCTTGCTTTATTGCAATATTTGCTTTACTGTGGTGGTCTGGATCAGAACCCACAAGATCTCCAAGGTATGCCTGTACAGTGGTATGTCGGGTTAAGTACTTAATTCATTCCGGAGGTCCGTTCTTGACCTGAAACTGTTCTTAACCTGAAGCACCACTTTAGCTAGTGGGGCCACCTGCTGCCGCCGTGCCACCGGAGCACGATTTCTGTTCTCATCCTGAAGCAAAGTTCTTAACCTGAAGCATTATTTCTGGGTTAGCAGAGTCTGTAACCTGAAGCATATGTAACCTGAAGCATATGTAACCTGAGGTACCACTGTATAAGCAAAGCAAAGAAGTAAGGTCTCTAATCTCTAATGCCCAATATAAAAGGAGATTTTGGAAAATCCTGTGCTTCTAAGAAAACCCTACCAAAGAGGTACTAAGGAAATGGGAGCAACATTTCCAAAGTTCACAATTATCTCTCCCTTTTTGGTGCTGCTGGAGATGGGGAATTAATTTCCCCAGCTAGTAATGTTCAGCTGCATCAAGTGGCAAAAAGTGCTTCTTTGCTCATAATGCAAAATGTGGTTTTGTGAGATTCATCACATTGCACCATCAGCATTCATTAGACCCGGCGCCCAAGCCCAGCTGCTGGGTAGTTTGTGGAGTTTGACGGCAATCAATGACAGTTTCAGTGAGAGGAAAGGAGCCAACATTAAAGGAGCTTCACACATGCACTTGCAAAGCCAGCTGCTTTGCAGAACAGTTTTTTAAAATGTTTACCCCATGCTCTCAATGAAAAACTGGTTGATTGATGGCAAACAAAACCATAGCATCAAAAAACTGGGAAGGAGTTTGGGTGTCATCTAGTTTAAGTTATTGTCATCAGCTTGGGGCATAAATCAAATCCAGTTCCTTATTTATAGGCTAACCTACCTAACCTGCACTTTCTCACTTATGTGAAAACCGGAAAACGTCATGCCTGTGAATTTTCTCTGAATTTTGTAGTGCTTATATTAGGGAAATTGCAAACAATGCATTATATAAGGGGAAATTGCTTTGTGTCCTGGCTCCAGTTCCAAAACACAACAGCAGATGTTTTTACTTGTAAGTAAACGAAGGATCTTTATTGAGATAGCATAATGCTGCAGACTCAGAAGCAGGGAAAGAGCTATTCAAGTCCCAGAGTTCTCGTAAGGCAAAAAGATGGCTGGGAATAGGCCCAGTCTAGGAACAATGACCAAGATGCCTGGGTTCAGGGTCAATTAGAAGATGACCAAGATTGAACAAGAGCTGAGAAGCTGCCTAAGAAGTTTGTGGAGCCAGTGTGGTGTAGTGGTTAAGAGTGGTAGTCTCGTAATCTGGGGAACCGGGTTCGCGTCTCCGCTCCTCCACATGCAGCTGCTGGGTGATCTTGGGCCAGTCACACTTCTTTGAAGTCTCTCAGCCCCACTCACCTCACAGAGTGTTTGTTGTGGGGGAGGAAGGGAAAGGAGAATGTTAGCCGCTTTGAGACTCCTTAAAGGGAGTGAAAGGCGGGATATCAAATCCAAACTCCTCCTCCTCCTCCTCTTCCACAAAAATGCACTGTAGTAGAGAAATTTGTCACTGCAAGAAGGTGCATGTTAGGAGAAATTGCTTACAACTATGTATGCATTGGGAGAAATTCACACTAAAATGTTGTTCAACTTTCATAGGTACATTAAAAAAAATTGCAAACTGGTCTGGAAGTGTGGAGAACTGAACTTAAGAATGGAAAAATGAGAAACCGAAACTGACAGATCCACCTATTCCTATGTTAAATGCAGAGTCTGGAGGTGGTTGGAGGATAGATTGTGGCTAACAGATTGAGGCTGAATCCTGACAAGACAGAAGTACTGTTTGGGGGACAGGGGACGGGCAGGTGTGGAGGACTCCCTGGTCCTGAATGGGGTAACTGTGCCCCTGAAGGACAAGGTGAGCACCCTGGGAGTCATTTCGGACTCACAGCTGTCCATGGAGGTGCAGGTCAATTCTGTGTCCATGGCAGCTGTCTACCAGCTCCATCTGGTACACAGGCTGAGTACTACATGCTCTGGTTATCTTCCGCTTGGACTACTGCAATGTGCTGTACGTGGGGCTACCATTGAAGGTGACTTGGAAACTACAACTAATTCAGAATGTGGCAGATAGACTGGTGACCAGGAGTGGCTGCCAGGACCATATAACTGGTCCTAAAGGATTTTCATTGGCTCCCAGTATGTTTCCAAGCACAATTCAAAGTGTTAGTGCCGACCTTTAAAGCCCTAAATGGCCTTGGCCCAGTATATCTGAAGGAGCATCTCCACCCCCATCACTTAGCCTGGACACTGAAATCCTCCTCCGAGAGTTTTCTGCTGGTTCCCTCACTGCAAGAAGGGAAGTTACAGGGAACCAGGCAAAGGGCCTTCTCAGTAGTGGTGCTTCCCTGTGGAACACAGTCCCTTCAGATGTCAAGGAGATAAAGAACTGCACAACTTTTAGGAGACATCTGAAGGCAGCTCTGTATCGGGAAATTTTTAATGCTTGATATTTTACTATGTTTTTATATATGCTGTAAGCTGCCCAGAGTGGCTGGAGAAATGCAGTCAGATGGGTGGGGTAAAAATAATAAAGTTGTTGTTGTTACATTGCAAGATGGAGCCACAGCATCCCTGACAGATGCCCATCCAACTCTCTGCTTAAATGCCTCCAGCAAAGGACAACCTTCCTCCACTGTCTTGGAATGTCCTCTGAGGAGCCACTGCCTGCCAGTGTAGACAACACTGGCCTAGATGGACCAACTCTCTAACCTGTTATAAGGCAGTTTCCTTTACACATGGGTCACAGAATTCATAGGTTCAAATCAGCCCAGTTGATTGGGCCTGGAAGGTAAGAACCTCTGGCTAGTGAAGTGCTACCAAATAGGCAGGATGAGACTCCACTTTTAAACCAATGAGGATCAAGCACTCAGGTCCTTAACATACTGAGAAGCTAGCATGCTATTTCACATAGAGTTGGTATTGTTGGCCGTCTCCTGAGGCCCTCTCCTCAGAGGGGCTCCAATGCTTAGCAGCAGGTCCTTCTCCTGCTTGCCTGGGGTGAGAGGAAAAAGGGGAAAGTGAACAAGCAATGCCATTGAATACAACGTCCCACTGAGGTCTCTTGCCCTGAAGCCAATAGAGATTTCAACCAGGGGTCTCTTTTCACCACTTCTATATTTCAGGCTCTAAAGCACATCATTGTCCAATGGGCGGAAGTGACATCAGGTATCGCCGGCTGCCCAAGTTCCAAAAAGAAAGTCATTTTTTTCTGATGCAATCCAGCAACACAGGGCCTTGCAGATGAAGCACAGAGATTTACATTTCCACTCTTGAGCCCTGGCACGTGCAGATGCAAAGCAAAAAGGGGGTCCTATTTTAGGGCGGGGGGGGAGCAAAACAAGTCGCGTCAGGCTGGCTCGATGACGTGTCAGGGGAGGAAAGGAAAAGGAAGTTGAGCCTGCCTAAAATTAGCAGGTGCTCCTGCTCCCCAAGGAGCTTGCTCCAGCCCACGCATTTCACCGCAAGTAGGTGCTGGGCTATAAATAACTTTGGCAAGAAATATTTAACTTCAAATGAGGCACTGAAAACCCCAACAGGATATGGGCATTGCGTGTGGGGAGGGGAGTTCAGAAAATGTGATCTCTTAGCTGACATCACTTGAAAGAAATCTGACATTCAGATACTCTGAAATAGAAAAAAAAGGTACACGTTGCTCAGAAATATGAAGATGTGAGTCCACCAAAGGGGCTCTGCACTGGGGTTTGTTGAGACTGGTGGGGCAGAAAGCAGGGAAGCGAAAAGTTAAGTGGGGCCAGAGTCACGACAGGCAGTGCCGATTCATTCTAATTTTGTCTCCATCCTTCCCCCTGCTGAGTTCTAGATGGCAACTCAGAGACCAGAGAGGAGAAGCAGACAACCAGGAACCTCTCTACTGGACTTATAATGGTGAGAAGGCAGGCAGGCAGGTGGGAGTTAGCTAAGGGCAGACGGAGGTTTGCTAAATCTATATATATTTATATGCCACTAATACATAAAGAGGTACGCGGGTGGCGCTGTGGGTTAAACCACAGAGAATAGGGCTTGCCGATCAGAAGGTCGGCAGTTCGAATCCCCGCGACGGGGTGAGTTCCCGTTGCTCGGTCCCAGCTCCTTCCAACCTAGCAGTTCAAAAGCACGTCAAAGTGCAAGTAGATAAATAGGTACCGCTCCGGCGGAAAGGTAAACGGTGTTTCCGTGCGCTGCTCTGGTTCGCCAGAAGCGGCTTAGTCATGGTGGCCACATGACCCGGAAGCTGTACGCCGGCTCCCTCGGCCAATAAAGCGAGATGAGCACCGCAATCCCAGAGTCATCCGCGACTGGACCTAATGGTCAGGGGTCCCTTTACCTTTATCTTTACCTTTAATTCGTAAAGAATATATGGAAGTGGTTCACAACTGTGCACGAAACCATGCAATAAACAACCATATCAAAAAGTTAAAATCAGAAATTGTGGGAAGATGTATTCTTAGCTGCCTACATCTGCCTGACAGAACCGGAAAGTTTTCAACGGGGCGTTTAACGTAAGAAATTTAACAACGCTTCGTCCTACAGGGTCCTCGGAAATTTATTTGTGAGCAGTCGTAATCCATTTATGAGCCCGTTTCCACAAAAGTCTTAAAGCAGTTTACAATCAATCAGTCAAATAAAACAAAATAAAATATGGAGGGAATGGCGATAGTTTCGTCAGTAGAGCATGAAACTCTTATTCTCAGGGTTATGGGTTCAAGTTCCACATTGGGCAAAATATTACTGCATTGCAGAGGGTTGGATTTGATGACCCTTGTGGTCCCTTCCAGATCTACAATTCTGTGATTCTATTATCATTTGTTTTGTTTTATATCCAAGTCTCTGCCCCAGCAGAATTACAATCTGAAATTTGGCACAGGTGAAACAATACAAGGAGGGGAGAGGTAAACAAGGAACTAGCTGAGTAGTGACTGATATTGCTCATTTTTAAAGACCACCTCCGCTCTGTCCCAGAAAATACAATCTGGGCACAAATAAAGGTTTTTGCATGTAGATCGCCTGCACTGGGCATATGCAGCTAAGGGGAAGAAACATTTTAAATAGTATTTAAGAGATTGATGACAACACGTGCTTGAAGCTAAAGATGCTGAGGCAAAATCAGTACATGAGGCTTATAAAGTGCTATTAATTTTCATTCTGAATATGTAAAATGATTTCCAACCTTCTTGTTTTTGTTTGCCAGAGTTTGTGGGCAGACACCCAGGGTGTGTTTTGCTTAAGCTGGTGTACTATGTTTGTTCCTGTTGGTTTTTGTATTTTATTTGTTTGGACACTTCGACAAAAAATAATAATTAAAAAATAATAATAATAATTAAACATTGGATTTTAAATGCATTGTTTGACCTTATGATTTTAAATGGTAATCCGACCAACTGAGTTGTAAATAGCACTCAAAGTGTGCAATAGAAATCCCTATCTAAATCTGGAGTAGGGGATCTTTGGCCCTCCAATTGTTGCTGAACTCCCATCATCCTCAGCAAGCATGGCCAATGGTCATGGATAATGGGAGATGTCCTACATCTGGAGGTTCCCAACACCTGATTTAAATGAATATTTTTTAAAAATGAAGAGCAAACAAAACAAAGTGCCTGGAATGAAGAGCAGCTTAACAGGAAGGAGAAAAAGGAGAAGGTGCTTCTTTTGTGCTAAGAACAACTTCCTTGCGTCTTACACCTCCCCCCCCCCACTAGACTATGAATATGACCAAAGCAGGAAACCATCCTTTCTTTTTATTTCATTCCACTGACAAAATAGCCACATTTCTACTGACCATTTTGGTGTTTTCAGACTGTCACTATTTTGGGTGGGAATTCAATCACAAATTCAGGTTGCACAATCGAAGTTCATTTGGAGGTCATCTGCAACAAACCTGCTCCTTCCCAAAGACTGAACTATTTGCAATAAGGAAAGTGATGGGGAATCGCACCGGAAAGTGTGGGGTAACATTTGCTTTGATGCAATGTTTGCCTAACCTCCCCGCATACAAATCAGAACAAATGTTCATTCAATCTCCCTGCAAACAAAACATGGTAAATGCTCAGTAAACCACTCATCTGGGAGGGTCTGCAAATTGTGCAAACTTCCTATCTCAGCGTGCAGACTAAGGTGGCCACACATCTTCTTTAGAGAGGCCAGTCCTCTGTTTGAAGGGCTGTCTGGTCCAAGTTTGGCTTAAAATAAGAAATAGCCCTAAGAAGGGAGAGCAATGCCTTTCAGGTTCCCCAATAACAGTTCACAACACAGGTCACAACTTCCCTTTTAGGGTAAGATAGACTTGAAGTGGGATGCGGGTGGCGCTGTGGGTTAAATCACAGAGCCTAGGACTTGCTGGTCAGAAGGCCGGCAGTTCAAATCCCTGTGATGGGGTGAGCTCCCGTTGCTCGGTCCCTGCTCCTGCCAACCTAGCAGTTCGAAAGCACTCAAAGTGCAAGTAGATAAATAGGTACCGCTCTGGCGGGAAGGTAAATGGTGTTTCCGTGTGCTGCTCTGGTTCGCCAGAAGCGGCTTAGTCATGCTGTCCACATGACCCAGAAGCTGTCTGCCAGCTCCCTCGGTCAATAAAGCGAGATGAGCGCCGCAACCCCAGAGTCGGCCACGACTGGACCTAATGGTCAGGGGTCCCTTTACCTTTACCTGCCACTTGCCAATAAAGCGAGATGAGTGCCGCAACCCCGGAGTCGGCCACGACTGGACCTAATGGTCAGGGGTCCCTTTACCTTTACCTTACACTTGAAGTATGGCAGTAATTTTTAAATTTGCATTTATACCTATACATGGTTTGAACTCACAAAACTATTTTTCAGTGCTTTTACACATCACACTGTTTTGATGGTATTTTCAAAATATATATATATTACGATGTTTTCATATATGAAATTGCGTCCTCGTTTTTCACTGATGATGTTTTCGATGTGAAATCACTTCAGGATTATTCTTGAAATAATAAATATTTCAGAGGCCTGGCTTTTCCTGCTTTAAAATGCACAAAGTCTGCAATCCCTGAGTGGGCAAAGGAAGTAAGCATTTAAAACTGGGTTCGCCAGTGAGGTCCTGGGTGATGTCACTGCACAAACACGTGGGAGAAAAATGCATCTCTTGTGAAGGCAGCTTGACACACTGGCTGTCAAAACTTTCCTTCTGCAAACAACTGGACTTGGGGCAGAAAACACTTTTATTTATTTGTACTTAAGCATCCACTTTCAAGCAAGCATGCTGCCCTTCCAGTAATTTGTCCGAGGTGGCTTACAATAAAAACTCGTGTACAAAAAAAATAAAGAAAAACAAATCAGGAAAACAATCATAGCAGTTTTAATATGGTTTTATTGACTGCTTTAATAATGGATCCTTGCCTTGAAAAGGAACTTTCACTGATTAATTACATTTTGGAGTCTCTTCCCAGAGATCTATATGGATTTTCCTCTGCTTGTTTTGCTCTTCACAACAATCCTGTGAGGTAGGTAGTTCAAGAGACAGTGGCAGGCCCATGTACAGTCAGTGAGTTGTGTGGCTGGACAAGAACATGTAACAAAGTCTCCCTTCTATCCTAACCTAGGGGTAGGGAACATGTAGCCTGCTGAATGTTGCGGGACCACAATTCCCATCAACCCTGACCGTTGGTTACTCTGGTTGATGCTGATAAAAACATCAGACTAGAGCCCTGCAGGATTTAACCTCTTTCCATTGGGCCTGTAAGACAGAGCTATTCCACCTAGCCTTTAATTTGAATTCTGCCTGATCTTTTATTTCCCTTCTCTTCCCTCCCTC
Organism: Podarcis liolepis; assembly: GCF_965112155.1. Classification (NCBI taxonomy): domain Eukaryota; kingdom Metazoa; phylum Chordata; class Lepidosauria; order Squamata; family Lacertidae; genus Podarcis; species Podarcis liolepis. The sequence continues at coordinate 71,335,289 of NC_139561.1, read as the reverse complement.
TCCCCTTTTATGAAGATTACCCGCTCTGATTCCCACAGCTAATTCTCCCCTGGTCTCCTTGCTGGCCCAAGTAGGACCAATTCAGCCAGCTAGCCATGGGGATTATCTAATTGACTTTTGATTTTTGAATTTTATTGTTATTCGTGTTTTTATACTGTGTTTTATGCTGCTTTTATAATTAAGTGTTTTAAAGTGTTTTAAATTTGTTGTTAACTGTCCTGAGCCTGGTTTTTGAGCCGGGAAGAGCGGGGTATAAATAAATTATTATTATTATTATTATTATTATTATTATTATTATTATTATTATTATTTAAGAAGAGCATGGGTAGGCAAAGTAAGGCCCGGGGGCCGGATCCAGCCCAATCACCTTCTCAATCCAGCCCACAGACGGTCCGGGAATCAGCGTGTTTTTACATGAGTAGAATATGTCCTTTTCTTTAAAATGCATCTCTGGGTTATTTGTGGGGCATAGGAATTCGGTCATATTTTTTTCTTCAAAATATAGTCTGGCTCACCACATGGTCTGAGGGATGGTGGACCGGCTCCCTGCTGAAAAAGTTTGCCGGCCCCTGAAGAAGAGCCTGCTGGATCAGGCCAATGGCCTGTGGTGTAGTGGTTAAGAGCAGTAGTCTCGTAATCTGGGGAACCGGGTTCGTGTCTCCGCTCTTCCACATGCAGCTGCTGGGTGACCTTGGGGCAGTCACACTTCTCTTAAGTCTCTCAGCCCCACTCACCTCACAGAGTGTTTGTTGTGGGGGAAGGGAAAGGAGAATGTTAGCCGCTTTGAGACTCCTTCGGGTAGTGATAAAAGCGGGATATCAAATCCAAACTCTTCTTCTTCATCATCTTGTCCAGCACCTTGGCCGACAGATGCTTGTGGGAAACTGGCTAGCAAGACCTGAGCACAAGACCCCTCATTCCTTTGGGGTTTCCAGGAGTTGATATTCAGAAGCCTGTAGAGGCAGACAGAGCAGGAGCCATCATGTCTAATAGACACTAGTAGCCTTATCCTCTATGAATTTCTCTAATCTTCTTCCAAAGTCATCCAATTTGGCAACCATCGATGATTAATTTTTTTAAAAAAACCAATCTGGCATACTATAGAAGAACAAAGAACAAACAAAGAAATGGATTTTTAGAATGAAAGTCTTTGTTTGTTATATTTTAGAATGATGACTTCCAGGCAGGGCCAGATTTAAGCTTTGATGAGGCCCTAAGCTACTGAAGGTAATGGGGCCCTTTACATGTCCAGCTGTCCTTTGTCAACAACAAATCATCGCTGTTTTTTGTGTTGAATATATGTTATATGGTCATTTATGGACCTAATAGGTATCTAAAGCCATTTGCACATAACAAAATATGTATTTTATCAAAGTAATTGTTGAATTGAAATACAATTAAGAAGAAGTATATTAATAGTGGGGGGAATTTGGGGGGGGGGCTCCAAGAGAGTGGGGCTCTAAGCTATAGCTTGTTTAGTTTATACGTAAATCCGGCACTGCTTTCAGGACACTATTTATTCACATAATCTGTTACAATAATGTTCCATGTACCGAATCATACTTATTTTATTTTAGCATTTATATATCACATTTGCTAATAGAACCTCTGATTTTAAAAAGAGGAAATTAAACAAAGATTATGGTTGCCAATAAAAGGCAAAGTTAAAAACAGCTTTTTTAAAAAAAATCAAAATATCAAGAGTTCACGTAATTCAAACCAACTGTTAAGCTTTAAAAGCTGATTGAAGCACTCAACTTTCCACATGTTTGGATAGGCTTGCCTGTACAAAAAAAGTCTTTATCAAGTGCCAAAAAGTACAATGAAGATGTGCTGCCTGAAGTCAAGAGGCAAGGAGTTCCAAAGGTTAGAAGCTGCCATGCTAAAAGAAGAATTTCTTACAGGTGCAGAGTGAGTATTGTGTGGCACCTGTAACATTGCCTGTTCTGCAGAACAAATTGGTTGAACAGGCCAAAAATAGGTAAAGGATCCCCTCAGGTATATATCTTATATGGATATATGGTGTATCTGCTCTCTCCATGATGGCGATGATGCTAAAAGTCTCATTTGTTGCTTGTGGGAACTGAAGATATGATTTTTCCTCTCTGAGGATCCTTTATTAGCAGTGTTTGCTACCGACCACGGCAGGGGCTAAGGAAGGTTAAGCTGACTGAAGTGTAAAATGCATCCATCATCAGCAAGGAGGAAATAAACCCCACAAAGATGTTCTCTGTTTCAGTATCATGTATTTTCTTATTCCTGTCCTAATTATAACTTTGGCCATGAATGAGGCAGTCAGCTCTTAGCCTCCAGGCAATGATTTGGTGGTTACCGAATATATTTTTGGATGGGAAACTTTAGTTTCGCCAAGCAGTTAAGGGGCTGATTGTGCTTATCTACCAAATCATATCGCTTATCAACTTTTTGTGAAATAAAGCCTCAGTGTGCCAGACTGGGAGTGAAAAGAGGTCAACAGTGATGGAAACTGCCATTTTCTGTATCACTATATGTCAGTCTAACTCAGCAGCTCAGTCATCTGAGCATCCAGGACTTTCCTGAGATTTACTTGCAATCGAAATGGAGTTTACCCTTACAGAGTAGGATAGTTTACACACACTTCTTTCTAGCATCCATCTACAAGAAAGAGGCATCATCAGAATTCAAGCACATTATCAGCCAGGTAAGGTAAGGTAAAGGACCCCTGGACAGTTAAGTCCACTCAAAGGTGACTATGGGGTTGCGGTGCTCATCTCGCTTTTCAGGTTGAGGGAGCTGGCGTTTGTCCACAGACAGCTTTCTGGGTCATTTGGCCAGCCCACAGAAACGCTGTCTACCTTCCCATTGCAGTGGTACCTATTTATCTACTTGCACTGGCATGCTTTCGAACTGCTAGGTTGGCAGGAGTTGGGGCAGAGCAACGGGAGCTCACCCTGTCACAGGGATTCAAACCACCAACCTTCTAACTGATAAGCTCAAGAACAGGGGTAGGCAACCTAAGGCCCGTGGGTCGGATGCAGCCCAATCGCCTTCTCAATCCGGCCTGCGGACGGTCCGGGAATCAGCATGTTTTTACATGAGTAGAATGTGTGTGTTTATTTAAAATGCATCTCTGGGTTATTTGTGGGGCATAGGAATTCATTCATTTATTACCCAAAATATAGTCTGGCCTACCACATGGTCTGAGGGATGGTGGACTGGCCCATTGCTGAAAAAGGTTGCTGACAGCTGCTCAAGAGGCTCAGTGGTGTAGACCACAGTGTTGTCAGGTGAAAATACTCAAGAACAGCACAGAGGAGGACTTGTTGAGGTTCCCAAGGGCCGGATAAGAGTGGCTTGAAGGGCTGCATTTGGCTGCCTTGACCTGAGGTTCCTCACCTCTGGCTGTGCCAACTCCAGCCATGAATCAGGAATGAATCCAAGGGCGAGAGCACATGTAGCATGTAGAGTTGTAGAGTTGTAAGGGACCACAAGGGTGAGCTAGTGCAATCTCCTGCAATGCAGGAATCTTTTACCCGACACAGGGCTCAAACCAACGACCCTGAGGTCAAGAGTCTCATGCTCTACCAACTGAGCTATCCCAGTTGTCACATGCTTTAAATATATATATATACATAACTTGGCTGCTTTCATTTTGGAGAAAAAGCAACCATAGGGCCCCAAGCTCAGAAAATGCTCCTGCTCGTTGAATTGAGTAGGTAGGTAAGTAAGTAATTGGAGCATTTGTTCCCCACTCTTCAGCCAAAAAGGCTCACAGACTGTCTTACATAAGATGAGACAGTCCCTGCCCACAGGCTTACGGTCGGGAAATGCAGAAACACACTATGAGAGCATATGTGGGGGAGGGGGAGCAGCAAAAAGCAGCCAGAAGGGTGCAATTTTCAGAAGAAAGTGCAGAACGACCATCCCCATGATGCAATTAATTTTTTTAAACTGAATACATGAAGAATGCAGTTATTTCATTTTTATTTTAAATGTTGGGTGGTATATCTTCCCCATATTAAACCACTGTAAAAATCTTAAGAGACGAGGGAATCCTGGATGGAGGGTGACAAGTTTGAAAGTGGAGACCTTTACAGGAGAGCTCGTCCATGTATTCTTAGGAGGGACCAAACCCATTGGGCTCCCACCCCACCCTGCAAGACAAAGCCACTTCCGCCCTGCAAAGGAGGTGGTGTTGCGGGCTTCACACCCCCTCCATGCGACTGAGGGAATCCCCAGCCACGTCACCCCTTGGACAGCCAATTGGCTGGCTCGGGAGGCGTGGCCTGCCCTATTTAACGCAGGCGTGGCTGGGGATCTCCCTCTTTTGCCACCTCCAGCTGCTCCGGTTTCCCACCCTTTAAGGTTTTCATCCTTGACCTTGCTATGGACCTCGGTTGGTCGCCATTGAGGGGCCTGGTAGGATTTTTTTCCACTTGGCAAATTGGCACCAGCCACTTGGTTTTTCACCTACCTCGTAGCAAATCGTCACAACTTCCTCAGCATTGGCGGTTAGGCATTGGTAGGGGTATTGTTATGTAGATGAAAGAGGGGAGGAAGCGCCATCACCTGCCCCACATATTGAAGGGTAGTCTGATAAAGGATTCCAGGGGGCATGGCCCTGTCTGAAGCCTAAGGAGGTGAGGGCCTAAGGCACGCCCCCGAGCAGTGACCCCGGGGGAGTTCCTAGGTGATGTGCATCAGCAGGACTCCCCCTACTGGTGGTTAACCCTTCCCGGACTTCAAGCGGACGGGCTGAAGCCAGATATAGTCGGTTAGGACCAATGCCTAAGCCAATACCGCTCATCACCTGTAACCAATAAAGTTGTGGCCATGTGCCATGTGTCTTTATTTCCACTGGGGTGGGAACTTGCCACGCAACCTACGTATTAAGGAGAAATTCCCCAAAAGTAGTTGCTTATGGAAATATGGTCTCTGTGAATTCGGGTATGAAATTGACAGGATGCACCTCTTACCACGCCAAAAGATGAACTTTCTTACAAGGGTGGAATGAAGCCTGGATACTGTAGCTCAGTTGGTTAGAGCGTGGTGCTGATAATGCCAAGGTTGCAGGTTTGATCCCAGGTATGGGACAGTTGCAAATTTCAACATTGCAGGGGGTTGGATTAGTGATGGTTCTCAGGGTCCCTTCCAACTGCACACTTGTAACAATGCCAGTTCTGCGGATCCAATTGGTTGTGATGGCAATGTGCACAGCTCTCATAAAACCATGTGCTGGTAGGGATATTGAAGGCGGAGCTTGCAGGGCACCGAGGGCGGGGCTTCCATCTGCACCCCAACCCACCCATTTTAGCAGCCTCCAGCAAAATGGAAGAGGGCTTGTGTAAAACAGGACACTGGAGTAGATGGGTCTACAGAGACTTCCATCAGGACTGTTTTTACACTTCATGCCAGTCATGGCTGCACAGAGATATAAATTGCGAACTAACCACTGAAACTCAAATATATATTATATGCAAAAAAAAAAAAGGGGAGGGGAAGCCAGGTAAGACAACATGTTTGCTTAATTTTTGAAGGGTGGCGGGAAACAGATCGTCCTAAAAATATATTTATTGTTAAACCACAAAATTACAAAACCTTTCCCTCGCCGCCACCCCACCCAATGTATCTGAAAGCCCTTCCTAGACTTAAGAAGTCCGAATGGCACAGCTCCCAAAATAGAGCGACAGTCAACAAACAAGAAACCACACTGGAGTTGTGATGCAGAAATTTGGTTATAGAAGGAAAGCAGTTGGAGAATCATGACGCAGACTGCCCTTCAGCAGGCAGAAGAACATTTCTGTACAGGTCTTACGGAACTGTTGTATAACCAGCCAAAGCACTGGCTAATGGATCTCTCTGGAGGAAAACATGAACTCATCCTCCGGAGAATGTTAACAGACAATTCCTGTGGGTGTGGGTGCGGGTCTGTTCTGACAGCTGAGAATCATGTTTCTCCCATGCTTCTTGGAGCAGAAGAGAACCTCAACCCCTTAAGAATTAGAAAGCCAAACTGCTTTCCAGGAGAAAGGGAGCCGCAGTTCGGTTGACTTATTTTAACTCCATCAATTAATGGGAGAGCCTCGTGAAGCAGTTGGGAAATACCGTATTTTTTGCTCTATAAGACTCACTTTTTCCTTCCTGAAAAGTAAGGGGAAATGTGTGTGCGTCTTATGGAGCGAATGCAGGCTGTGCAGCTATCCCAGAAGTCAGAACAGCAAGAGGGATTGCTGCTTTCACTGCACAGTGATCCCTCTTGCTGTTCTGGCTTCTGAGATTCAGAATATTTTTTTTCTTGTTTTCCTCCTCCAAAAACTAGGTGCGTCTTGTGGTCTGGTGCGTCTTATAGAGCGAAAAATACGGTAGTTAAAAGGACTTACAAATTATTCTCCTGCTAGACTATGGAGATGGCTTAGCATATCCTACTGCACAGCTTCAGACAGAGCTTGTCCAGCTGCACATGACTTCAGGCAACAAATTGTGGGTGTGCGCGTACTGCATTTGGGGAGCACATGGATTGAGCTCAGAGGAAACCTGATGTTCTACTTTGGAAATGGGGAGGATTTGCACAGTGGTCAGTCTTTGGTAGCTGAACCTCAGGGCTACAAGGGGCCACTGAAAGGGCCCCACCAGAAGACTTCAAATTTTCAGGTGACTGGGCAGCCTGCCTATCTGTCAAAGTGCCCCTCGCCCCAAGGAGTAGCTACATCTGCATTTGGGATAATACATGAATCAAACACAGTATTTCTAGAGGAATCAAAGACCACTTACAATTAAGGCTACAAAGTGTAGCCAATTAATCAGAATCCATTAAAAACAATGTAAATTGAATAATCAGTTTCAAAAACAACAACAACCATTCTGCAGAATTTGAGATCGTGTCTTGTGATTTCATTACAAGGGGCATTTTTTTATTGTCTCAGCTGCAATATATTCTCTTTGCTGATTAATTAGCCGAACTGTTTCATTGTTTGCACTGCTGGCATCACAGGTTTCGTGATGTTGCGTTATGCGCCATTACCCTGGTCAGCAATTACTGCAATAAACCCTGTTTAAAGAGGATCGCCTAATTTTCACCCACCAGCTAATCTGCGGCAAGTAACTGCATCGGTAACAAAATCCACATCTGTCCCCTCAATCACCAAGAACTACAACGGGAAGGAAACAGTTAATCAGCCTTAGTCTCTTCCCCGCCTACCCATTTTCCACTGATTCACTCTGTTCCACACTGTATGGGTTGAAACACACACACACACACAAAAATCATGGAATCCTGTTTAAGGCAGGAGTGGGGTGCTTTTTCCAGGCCAAAGGCCTCATTGCCTTACGAGCAGCTTTCCAGGGGCCGCATGCTGGTGATGGGCGAAAGGTGGGTGGAGCTGTGGAGCCGTAACTCTGACTTTGCACTTTCCAGCCATGCAAAAAATCAGAGGGTTCTAAGCACACACTCCTCCATTCACATCTCTTCGCCCAGGCAAGCAAGAAGCATTATCAGAGTTCAGGGACATATTCCAGCCAGGCAAAAAACATCAGAGAAGGCCGGTGAGAGATGTGGCCTGAGTAGATCCCCAAGGGCAAAACAGAAAGAACTAGAAGGCCATCTCCAACCGCCAGGTCTGAGGTTCCCCGCCGCTTGTGCTGAGTGCTAAACTAGCTGTCATGGGGAGAGGAAGTGTTTCCTGCCTGCTTCTCTAATTATTTGATGCCGCATTGCAGGAAACACCACTTTCTGAACCTGGATAGCTCAGTTGGTTAGAGTGTGGTGCTGACAACGCCAAGGTTGCAGGTTCAATCCCCGCATGGGACAAATGCATATTCCTGTATTTCAAGGGACTAGATCAGCCTTTCTCAGCCTGTGGGTCCCCAGATGTTGGACTACAACTCCCATCACCCCTAGCTAGCAAGGCCAGAGCTCAGGGATGATGGGAGTTGTAGTCCAACAACATCTGGGGACCCACAGGTTGAGAACTGCTGGACTAGATGATCCTAAGAGTCCCTTCCAACTCTACAATTCTGTGGTTCCTTGACTACGCCAATGACCCATCCAGCATCTTGTTCTCATAGTGGACGAGATGCCTATGGGAATCAGGCAAACAGCATTTGACTGCACCAGCACCTTCTTGGTTCTGGTCTCCAGCAACTGCTACTCAGAGTTATTATGCTGCCTCTGATACTGGACATTTGCACATACCCATAATGATCGGTAGCCACTGATTGCTTTACCCCTCCAAGGATCTTTCTATCAGAACATAGGAAGAGCATTTTTGCATCAGACCAAAGGCCTCTTCAGCTTCCTGCTTCCCACAGCGACACACTGGGGAGCCCACAAAGATCTTTGTCGAGGACAGAATCGGCTGTGCAGCCCCAGCCCAACCTTCCCAAAGCAGCCAGAAGAACTTATTGGTAGCTGGCAGTCACTGCTACCTCTTGCTGTTGGAATTAAACCAAGCATTGGCAACTTGAGAACAAGTATCCCCATATTAACCATTTAAAGAAGGATGAAGTTAAGGGTATGCATTCTTTCAGAACAACTAGGCCAAATGGGATACATTTGGTTTGGTTTTTAGTCGTTCAGAAATCAATTCCCAGGGGAATAAATATGGATAGGACTTTAAACAACAACAACAACAACAACAAAAGGACTCCTAATGATAGTATTTGGGAGTGGGCAAAGGAGTTATCTGTCTCCTATACCACCAGCAGCAACAGAGTTCATTCCGAAGACAATTGTTGGTGGCTGCCATATTTTCTTACCCAGAATGCTCTTGATGGAGTCATTCCAGGACATGTCAGGGACAAAAATGGTGGCAACCAGGGAGCACAGAACAGCTAGAGAAATTAGCTCTGGATATAATAGTTACATAAACAAAAATGGAATACAAAAAGGAATCTAATGTGAGCAAAACAAATAATTCATTAAAAAGCTGCAATTTTAATGGTTGTGTTACAAAAGAAAAGCAGAGTTTGCAAAGAAAAGAAAAAATAAATCAAGTCACAAAAGCGGGGGAAAGAAATGGTTTCACAGTCCTGGTCTAAAAATGGGGTGCACAGCATAGCATAGCAAATAAAAGCGACCTGAAAACAAATGACGTAATATATAGATCGGGTGATGGGAAATCTATAGAGCTCCAGATGCTGTTGGACTCCATTTCCCATCAGCCCCAGCTGGCATGGCCAATGGTCAGGGATTAAGGGGGTTGTAGGATGGTGTTCTTGAAGCTACTAGCATGAGTTTGATCAAACTGCGGGAGGCAGTGGAGGACAGAAGTGCCTGGCGTGCTCTGGTCCATGGGGTCACGAAGAGTCAGACACGACTAAACGACTAAACAACAACAACAACAAGTTCAGCCATATCCAATGGGGCTGCAAGTTCACCGGTTCTGATTCAGATGAGCACACTTGATTCTTTTGTCCTAGTCCTGGTTCCACTCAGTAACCTCCATCCTAGAAAGAAGGCAGAGATCTAGTTCAAAAGGACTTGCTGCGAATGCTTATGGCGGGTGGGGAGGGAAATGGTTGTGGGCGCCCACTTGCAGACAGGAAGGGTGTAGTGTATGGAATTCACCGCAGGTGCAACATTCAGAAACCCACATATTTTGCAACAAACAGGAAACCATGTAACCAGCATCAAAAATAGAAGACAGTGGCCAGGGGTGGGGGGAGGGGGGAGAGCGAGAGCGAGAAACAAGCAGTGGCCCAGATTGTTCTGGCTGCATTCCAAGTGTTCATCATTCACTTTGGGGCATCCCCCCACCCACAAACACACATATAGACCCTGAGTACGTAAAAAATGGATTTTCAATGGAAAAAGCATCTCTAGAGTTCCTTTGTCACCACGGGAAAAAAGTATTTTGAAAGCCATTTCAGGATCCCTCCTTCTCTCTCCTCCATAACTCTGTGACATGTGCAGCAAACCCAGTTTGTTCGTGGCACATAACCTCAGACCTGCGGGGAGGCCACATGTGGCCCTTGACACTTCTCTATCAGGCCCTTTCCCCCAGGCCACCCAACTTCCAAAGCCACCACCCCCCTCACCCAATGTACCCTGCACCCTTCTTGAGTGTTTGTTCGGGGGGGGGGGACTTCCCCAGATGAAATGTGTCCTGAACTCCTGATAACCTGGCTGGAGGGTAGAGAAGGGTGTGCAATTGTGTGCAGAAACTACCTGCTGCATAAAACATGACATGAACATTAATTGCTCTGGCCACTTTCACCCCTGGCCGTGCCCACCACTGGCGTGGGGCCCCCAAAGCTTGCCTAGAAGCAAATGTGTCCCCCCATGTGAAAAATATTCCTCAGTCCTGGAGTAGATACAGTTGTACCTTGGATCACGAACGCCTTGGCTCCCGAACAAATAGGCTCCCGGACGATCGAAACCCGTGTAAGTAAGTAAGTAAGCGTTTCTGGTTTTCGAATGATTTTGGGAAGCCGAACATCTGATGGGGCTTCCGATTGGCTGCAGGAGCTTCCTGCAGCCAATCAGAAGCCGTGCTTCGGTTTTTGAACATTTTGGAAGTTGAGCGGACTTCCAGAGTAGATTCCGTTTGACTTCCAAGGTACAACTATAGTTCATAACAGTCGCACCTCCAGCCTGGTGCCACTGTCCCCCACCCCTGCCAAAAAAAAAAAAGGTTTGGCACCCTGGGCAATGACATGATTTGTCTGCCTCTAAATCTCATCCCTGCAGCTGTCATAACATCTGCTCTTAGCCAGTATGTCCGGGATAAGGTGTGTCTGTAATGGACCATGAGGTCATCGTGCCATGTCTAATTTCATCCGTCAGCAAGAGAGAAGTTGCTGGCGGGATGGTGGGGGAATCATCTGGCATGGGTTGCATCTGGAGTGCAATTAAGCCGCTCTTTTGCCAGATGTGTGGGAGAAATACCCACAAGGCCTCTGGCTACCCTGGGCACAATTCACCCCACTTTCTCCAAGACCTTGAGGGAAGGATTGGAGAATCCTCTCGTCACTTGGCCGTGTGGTTCGGCAGCTACCAATTTGTTTACTTAATCGGATGCTCTATGATATGGTGGCTGCTGAAAAGTTTCTATTCCAAGTATTCAGACAGTAATTAAACCGGGCAACCCACACAGCCTCAATTACAGCGTGTCTACACAGGGCTCTGTTTACCAGACCAGTTAACCAGCAATTATAGTTCTTTGCATTGAGTATCCCGGCCAGTGAAAAGGGACTTTAAAAATACACCCTGTGTCCAAAAGACATGGATGGTCTAGGAAGTTTTGAGGGTTTTCCATCAGCCAAAGGAAAGTCTCTTGGAATCTTGCCCAAAACTGCATTTCAAAACCGCTTGCAATCTTCACTTTTAAAAAAATGGGCCTTATATTAACTCTCCAAAAAATCTAACAATCTGTGCACATTAGTTTTTAAAGCCCTAAATGACTTAGGCTCCAAATATTTGACACTAAGCAGGAGAAAGCTGTCAGGCAGGGCCACTCTTTGGGCTGACTGTAAGTACATAGAAAGACTGGTGGGGGCAGAGGCAGAGCCAGGGGCGGGGCTAGCCACCTGCAGGGGCGGGGCCAGCATCCCAGGGGGCGGGGCGGCGATGTCACCCCCCCACCGGAATGACACCTGGGGCGGACCGCATCCACCGCACCGCTGGTAGGGGCCAGCACCCCATTAGCCAAATGAACAGTCCTCCACCGGTGCCATCTCTGTTTGATCAAAGGTTTTGCTAAACATACACATACTCCATTTAAGTGCCGAAACTTTTAAAAAAACCAAAAACAACCAAACCTGCACCTACGTGACCAGCATACAGAATATTTGCAAGGGAGCACGTTACCACAAAAAGGAAAAGGAAAAAGTATGTTAGAGAGAGACAGACCTTGAGAGGCATATTAGGAGACAACCTTATTTGCAGTCACCCAAGTCCAACAGATCAGCAAACAATTTAATTACACACCGTTTTGGTTTGGTTTTATTTTTTTTAAAAAAATGTTTATTCAGCACTTTTCCTCTAATCTGCTGCGTGTCCCAACCGGCAGTCCATTTAATTACTGTCCCATCCAAAGCTGGGCCATCAAAAACTCAGCAAAATACACAGAGAACCTCTTGTGCAGCCTTCTGGTGCCAAGACACAGCCAAAATAGTATGATAATATAAAACAGGAAATCAATGCTTGCTATTGGCAGAGGGCTCACCGCCTGCTCTAACCTTATCGTAACAGCAAATTGAGGCTGCAGTGCATCAGAAGATAAATTAAGTAAAGGCAGGGCGGGGGGTCACTCATATTACTATGTGGTCAGTATCCCTGCATCAAAATAGTACAACTGCTGCCGACCTAAACATTTCACTGTGACAATGCCTTTGTCATGCCGGGATGGAAGGTGGAGAGATGCGAGAGATTCATGTATGAATGGTTGGCTTATAGCCTGCCTTTCCCCCAGAACAGGGACTAGAGGCGGCTGACAAAAATTAAAACAAACACACGTAGCTAAAAACATATAAATGGTTATGGTTAAACTATAGAATTAAAACAATGCAAAAAGCCCAAAGAAATTAAAATGCAGGTAGCAAAACAACAACGAAGTACAGCACACTATTTAAGAGCCCTTTCCTTAAAAGCAGTCAGTTCCCCAAAGCCTGTTGGAATTATAATATAATAACAATTTATTACTTATACCCCGCCCATCTGGCCAGGCCTCCCCAGCCACTCTGGGCACTCCCAACAGAGTATTAAAAACACAATAAAACACCAGACATTAAAAACTTCCCTAAACAGGGCTGCTTTCAGATGTCTTCGAAAGTTTATTTCCTTGACATCTGATGGGAGGGCGTTCCACAGGGCGGGTGCCACCACCGAGAAGGCCCTCTGCCTGGTTCCCTGTAACCTCACTTCTCACAGTGAGGGAACAGCCAGAAGGCCCTCGGAGCTGGACCTCAGGGTCCGTACTGAGTAATGGGAATAGAGACGCTCCTTCAGGTATACTGGGCCAAGGCCGTTTAGGGCAGGTTTCCTCAACCTCAGCCCTCCAGATGTTTTTGGCCTACAACTCCCATGATCCCTAGCTAGCAGGAGCAGTGGTTAGGGATGATGGGAATTGTAGTCTCAAAACATCTGGAGGGCTAAGGTTGAGGAAGCCTGGTTTAGGGTTTTAAAGGTCAACACCAACACTTTGAATTGCGCTTGGAAACATACTGGGAGCCAATGAAGGTCTTTCAGAATGGATGTTATATGGTCTCGGCTGCCACTCCTAATCACCAGTCTAGCTGCCAAATTCTAGTCTTCATCTGCTAGTGGAATGACAACAGGGAGGGAGCCAGACTAGCCTCCCTAGGAAGGAAGCTTCAAAGTCTGGGAGCCACCACCAAGAAGGCCCTCTCTCCTTTCTCTACCAAGTGTGCCTGTGAGAATGGCAAGGTGAAAGAAGTGCCTTTTCCCCGAAGAACTCAGAGCCCGGGCAGGTTCCTATAGGAGAATCCAGCAGCCTGGGCCTACATTGTCTAGGTCATAGCTAGCACTTTGAATTGTGCCTGAAAACAGGCTGGTATAAAACCCTCTGTGGCTTCTGCATGACTGGGATATAGCTTACTGTACAAAAATAAGAGTCACACCCATCATGTGGCCCCGTAAGGGTTGCCCACAATGAAATGTGGCCTTCAGGGGCCAAAAGAAAAGAAAGGTTTCCCACTCTTGCTCTAAAGCAAAACTTTGCTAGCAAGCATGAGAGTGACAGAACAAAAACCCGCTCGCAAAATGTTTCTTAACTTCAGTCTGCCGAGAACTTGACTCATCCACTAATAGAGATTTATTATGCCAGTGGCCATCCAGGCCTATCCTGGGCCAAAGGCCCGCAGACATGAAAAGCAGATCTCTTACAGAAAATGCCCTGTGGCTGCTTCTCTTCAAAATGTGAGGCACACACCTGGCAAGGGTTCGAGATGCATGTGGATTAGGGGGGAATCTGAGAAAGAGAACGCTTCTGGGCACTGCACCATTTCTGCTCGCCGGTTTGAGGCACGCAAGTCCAGAAGTCATAAAAGTGGAAAGGACTGCAAGGCAAGATGTGGGAAATGGAGCTGACACTCAGCCAAGACACCGAAGCCACCGTGCCAGCACCCAGACACAAGGCATGGACGGGTGCCAACATTCGAGACAAAGAGAGGCAATTATTTAAATCCCTTGCTTCCTTACCTAGTGGAGCATTTTGAGCATGGAAGTTCCCACCACAGCTTAAAAAACTGCACACAGACCCCGGAAAGGCCATGTCTTGCGCACTTCCTCAGCATTTTAAATCGGCTCATATACCGCTGAACCTAAAGCAGCTGAGATCACATTAGGAGAAATTTTCCAGCAACGTGGATAAAAACAACCTGAAATAGCTGGAAAGAGGTTACTGCTGCTTGTGCCCAGGAGCTGGGATCTGCCTCTGTGGCAATCACACACAGGGCCCCCGGACCTTTGATGGTCCATTGACCCTGTGCTGCCACTGCGATTGCTTTTTCCGCTGCCACCACCCCGTATCTCACGGGGACACACAGAGTCCAGTCAGTTGTTAACATAAACAAATAATCAAGTTTATTTTTAAATGCAGGAACAAGCTTATGGTTACAGTTAATTTTTCTCTTGTCAGTTTCTTATTCTTAGTTCCTAACAACTCCAAACTGATTATTCCAACTATCTATCTGACTCCACCTAACAATTTCTCTCACTGTCTCACAGTACAACTCTACCAACCCACACCAAACCTCCCTCTTCCTTCTTCAACTCCCAAAACTCAACCCCAAACTCCCAAACCTCAACTCTACTCAACTGACTTTCAAAACCTCCCACTCTAACTTTTATTCCCCCCTTGCATTCTCACTGGCCAATCACATCACAGCCTATTTTAACCCTTTCCTTATGACCCATCCTAGGAGGCAAACACCACAGCCTCCAAGTAAAATTGAAGCCCGTGATGCAAAGAATCTGTAGGTGTGACTTGAGCCAGGATTTTTCTTTTTAGTCACTCAGCATCATTGCAACATCAGGTGACGGATAGGGGGAGGTCCCACTCCCCTGTCAAAGAGGGTCATTGGGGGTGGGGAGGTCGGGGAGGTCAGAATCTGCCTGCTAACTGGATCCTGTACCCCACCCCTGCCCTAGGAGAAGAGACAAGCAGAATCACAAAGTTACATGGACTCTGGGTCATCTAGACCAACCCCCTGAAATGAAGGAATTGCAGCTAAAGAACCCCTGACAGGTGGCCATCCAAGCTCTGCTTAAAAACCTCCAGTGGAGGAGAGGAGAGTCCTCCACCTTCAAGGGAATTCTGTTCCATAGTCAAACAGCCCTTACCACTGGGAAGTCCTTCCTAATATTTTCCCTACTGTTTTCCCTTTTGCATAGCACAAACACACACACACACACACATCATGATTTGCGATATATCACCACATCAAAAATTATGAAACAGACATCACAATATGGACATCAAACTGGTTTCGGATGATATTTCGATATATCACCCAGCCCTAATATGAACCAAACTTGTTCATTTTGTAAAAGGATGTGTTGAACCAGTTCCCTTTTAAAATGATCCTTCCAAGCTCCTGCATCACACAGAAGAATGGTTAGCTACAACCTTCAATACAGCAAGCTTGTTCTTTGGTTATGTACCTTTATAATTTTTTAAAAATCCACAATTTTTTTTGGTATGCAGTGGTACCTTGCACTGGCGGAGGAAGAGGGGGCGGGGGGAGCACACAACCCCCGGCAGCACAATCCCGGTGGGGTGTCATTGCGGCTGCACCCCCGCGCCACACACCCCAGCCACGCCCCCACCTGCTCTCTGCCCCCCGGTGCCAGAGCTTGAAGCTCCGCCACTGGTACCTTGGTTTTCAAACTTAATCCATTCCAGAAGTCCGTTCCAAAACCAAAGTGTTCCAGAACCAACAACCCCCAAAACAGCAATTTAACATGAATTTTACTATCTAACGAGACCATTGATCCATAAAATGAAAGCAATGATCAATATACTTTACTATAAAACAAATAAGACAGTATTGTAGATGATAAAAAATAAAAGTAAACTTTTTTCTTACTGCACTGATGCTAGTAATTGTTTGGATTGGAGTGGGGGGGGGCTTTCATCCATTTCCGCAGTCACACAATCCATCACTCAGCAGCTGAACTGGGTTCCACACAGTCACAAAAACAAATGAACCGAAAAAGCCTCAAAAACAAAAACGCAAAATAAATAGCAAAAACAAAAGTGCCAAACTTAATCTATTCTGGAAGTCCGTTTGACTCCCAAAATGTTCAAAAACCAAGGCACAGCTTCTGATTAGTGCAGGCACCACGGGAACAACAGCTGACAGCCACATTGGACATTCAGCTGCCGAAAAATGTTTGAAAACCGGAACACTTACTTCTGGCTTTTGAGAACCAAGGCGTTTGAGAACCAAGGTACCACTGTATTGTTTTCCAAGCATTTCTGCAATAACTGTCAATTTCCTGGGATTAGTTTTCATTTCACTCCCTTTCCCTCCTCATTTTACTTGGTGTACCTTAAAATCTTCCTAGTACCAGACCACTGCTATCTTAAATAAATGTGACTTTGATCCAGTCTTCCATGTCACTAATGATATTGACTAAATTATTCAATAATTAAGTTATTCCTGAAAAAAATTAAAAGCCAAACATAACAGAAAGGTCTTTAAAATTAAAGAAAGAGGGAAGGAAGGGAAATGTTCATTGTGGCCATTCACATATAAAATGATCCTTGGAATAATATTCATTTCCTTCCTCGCTTTCAAAATTAATATTGGATATTACAGCAAGCAAAAGTGAGCACACAGACAAATTGAATTCTTCAAAGTTGAAAGGCAGGACTATGACTCTAATTAACGTACCTTCAAAGTTCATATAGATATAATTAGTTGCCAAGATACATTCTTCACTTTTTCAGACCTACATCCGAACAGTATCTTGTGAAGAGAAGAGATGCTCAGTGGCAGAAACACAAGGGCTGCTTTCATGCAAAAAGTTCCCAGGTTTCATCCCTGGTATCTCCAGGTACAGCTAGGTGGTCCAGTGGTGGTCCACAGTGTGGGAATGTTCAGGGTGGCAGGAGAGGATGTATTGTTTATTAATATCCTTCCTAACTTGCGCTAGCAAGTTTCTTTATGTAGCAGAGTTTACATTCCCCTTTCATACATGCACAGCAGATAGCGGGTTGCAGGCTTGTGTAAGCCTCTCACTATTATATACAATTCAGTATTGAATTGTATATTCCTGGTAAATTCCCTTTAATCCCTCTTAAAAGAATAAAGACATGACACTCTTATTCAAAGTCAATAAAAGAAGTTTACTCACATCAGTTCACAGTTGGATTCCTGAAGGCAAGCTTAATTACATATATATACATGTGGGTCTACCCCATATGGGGACATAATCCCAGTGCTTCTGCCAGCTGAGAAGCTAGCAGGGCACTCCAAGCTAAGAAGCTGGTCCAACAAGGAAAGAAGCGAAAAAGGGAAAGGTGTGCTGCGTGACTCGTCCTTTTGTTACCTGGACAGGTAAGATCACACCCACCTTTGGTCAGATGCAAAGGAAGGATGCTCCAGCCAGGAGGAACAGGAAGTTTTGACTGGCTGGAGCAAACATTCCCCCGCATGTCCACTCTAGCATTACAAGGAATGTTGTACTTGACTGCTCCCAGTGGATTACATCCCACACACAGAACCTCCTCTGTAGTCTGATCCAGTAGGAATTTATAGTGCAAAAGAGATCCTCGCACTTCTTTTTTAATTTTTTTTGCTTGCTTCTGTCCTGGATCTCACTAACTGAGTTAGCAACAAGAACAAGCTAAAGTCTTTCTTCCTTAAAGGGGGAACCATCTCTCTTCCTGAAGCCATTTTTAAAAAAGCTTGTTTCCTGAAGCTAGTTCCCTCCAGATGTTTTAGAATACAACTTCCATCATTCCTAATCGTTGGCCCCTATGACTGGAGTGGATGGGAGTTGTAGTCCAGAACATCTAGAGGGAACTAGATTAGGGATCTGGCCCTTCAAGGACCCTCCCTAGACCTGCAAAGCTCTGCACATACAATCTATTCCTTAGCTCAGGGATAGCCAACAAGGTACTCCCCAAACGTTGTTGGGACTACAACTCCTATGAGTCCCAGCCAAAGCTCAGGGATGGCATGAGCTGTAATCCAGCAACTTCCGGAGGACACCAGTTGGTTACTCCTCCCCTAGATTAATCCTAGGCCAAATATCCACTAAGGAAAACAGATCCCAAATGGAAATGATGAGTGATAGATAATATGTTGACATCTGCTCATGTCAGAGAACTGACTCATTGAATTTCCTCTTTTACTGGAATCAGAGGTTATTTATTATCATATTTTTTATATTAAAAATATAAGAATCAGCCCTTTTCTTCATCAGTGTTTTGCTCAAAATTGAAAACAGAGTTTCAATAGCAAATATACATCCCTGCAGTAAAGTGGACTGGCTAAAAGTACATCAAGATGGAGAGGCAACAAGTCATTACAGCCCCGGTTAATTGCACCAAATCAGCTGTTATCCCTGTACTAGTTACAGGATTCCTGTAGCATTAATTCCTAGACATGTCCCTTGAGAATAAACATTTCAGTGGAACATATTTCCAAGTAAGAACAGTTAAGACTTACATCTGCAGTAACAGGATCAGTTCCAAGGCCAATTCAAAATCCTGGGGTTGACCTTTGAAACCCTAAGCACGCTGGGTCTGGCAGAACTATGGGACAGTCTCCTAAACATTTATTAAACTCTTCCTCCAAGGCCCTGGCTCCAAGTTACATAAGAACCCTGTTCGGTCTAACGAAAGACTCATCTAATCCAACATCCTGTTTCCTACAGTAGTGAGCCAGATGCCTCTGGGAAGCCCACGAGCAGTACATGAACACAACGGCACCCTCCTGCTTATGGCCCCCACAACTAGAATTCAGAGTCATGGTGCCTCTGATACCAGAGTTAGCACATAGCTATAATGACTAGCTTTATCCCTCCATGGATGTGTCTATAAGAACATAGGAAGAGTGGTTTTGCATCAGGCCTATCCAGCATCCCATTTCCCATGGTGAGGACTGAGAAGGCCACAAACAAGACATATTTCTCTGCACCATGCTGTCTCTGAACCTGTTGTTGTTTAGTCATTTAGTCGTGTCTGACTTTTCGTGACCCCATGGACCAGAGCACACCATGCACTCCTGTCTTCCCCTGCCTCCCGCAGTTTGGTCAAACTCATGCTGGTAGCTTCAAGAACACTGTCCAACCATCTTGTCCTCTGTCATCCCCTTCTCCTTGTGCCCTCAATCTTTCCCACCATCAGGGTCTTTTCCAGGGAGTCTTCTCTTCTCATGAGGTGGCCAAAGTATTGGAGCCTCAGCTTCACGATCTGTCCTTCCAGTGAACACTCAGGGCTGATTTCCTTAAGAATGGATAGGTTTGATCTTCTTGCAGTCCATGGGACTCTCAAGAGTCTCCTCCAGCACCATAATTCAAAAGCATCAATTCTTCGGCGATCAGCCTTCTTTATGGTCCAGCTCTCACTTCCATACATCACTACTGGGAAAACCACAGCTTTAACTATACGGACCTTTGTTGGCAAGGTGATGCCTCTGCTGTTTAAGATGCTGTCTAGGTTTGTCATTGCTTTTCTCCCAAGAAGCAGGCGTCTTTTAATTTCGTGACTGCTGTCACCATCCATATAGCCATCCTGATGAACCATCCCGGATAACTCTATCCTCCGTGAATTTGTCTGATCCCCTGCTAAATCCTTCTAAGCTAGAGATTATCACCATATTTTGTGACAATGAATCCCTTAAACTGGTCGGTTTTACTCCGTGTGAAGAAGCACTGCTTTTTGCCTGTCCTGAATATCCACCCAATCAGCTTCATTGGATGACCCAGAGTTCTAGAATTATGGGGGAGGGGGAGAATGCTTCCTCCACATCATACATTTCCCCCCTCCCTCATAATTCTAGAACTCTGGGTCATCCAATGAAGCTGATTGGATGACCCAGAGTTCTAGATTTATCATACATTCTAAACCTCTGCTGCATTGTGGGAGATCTTTGGGAGAAGAAAGGGCTAAGGAGTAAACCCTGTGCAAATTCAGAGTGGAGTCCCAAAGACAGTTTGATGGCACCGTGTACACCTCTTTCTGGCGACTTCTGCAGTCAAGCTGGTGCCAAACGCATTGCTCTGCTTTCCTCTGGACCACATCAGCAAGGCCAAGGAGGAGGAGGGTCTTATCCTCTGGGCAACCCTCCATATACACTGTGGCTTGTCTCCCCCCCCCCCTTGGGGGTCACTTCAGTACTGCTAACACAGCAGTTTGACTTCACCCCTGGAGGTGCACTCCATTGCCTCTCGAGACAGGCTGTACATCATACAACATTTATTCACCTCTACCATTTCCTTCCCCCCCCCAAAAAAAACCTTTTCAAAGCACAAACGTTGTAACCTTTCCTCTTGGGGGTTCACGGTGTGAATGATGGTGAAGTATCACCTCGCACAGGACAGGCCTTTTCTACAGTGGCACCAACGCCCTGGAACTTTGTTCCACAAAATAAGTTCATTTTACACCAGCACTGTTGGTCTTCTGGTGACAGGAGAAGGCTGTGTAGTTTTGGAGGGCATTTGGAGCCCCCTAGTGTAGAAGGAATTTATTTTGTCTTATCTTTTGGACTAAGCTTCCCCTCCAGCTGTTGGATTTAGCTTTCCTGCTTCCTTCATCCTTTCTTTCCATTTTCAATTGTTTTTTCATTGTATTTATTGAATTTATATACCGCCCTATACCTGCAGGACTCATTTATACATTTTAAGCTGTCTTGCAAAGCTTCAAGCAGAAATGACAGACATCATACATACTGAGAGACAACATGTTGCCTTCCAGATGTTGTTGAACTACAGCTCCCATCAGCCCCAGAAAGTAGTGCCAATAAGCAAAGATGATGGGAGTTGCTGTCCAACAACATCTGCAGGATACTGTGTTGACTACCATTGATATATATTAATAGTTAATGCAATTCCCTAGGTGCTTTGTGACCACAAGTGCAAAAATAGCATCCTACTGATCAGAAAATCATTCTGCTTCTGAAGTCCAGGGGTAACTGTTGATCCTGATGTAGTCAAAACAGCAACACACGTGCAACAGGGAGGTATCAGTAGGTTGGGGGGAGCCCCAAAGTTTGAAGTACACACACACACATATTTTTATATATATATATATATACTGTATATATATATAGAGAGAGAGAGAGAGATAGTAACCTCCCAGCCCCAAAAATTCCAATGAGAACTAAGCATGCTAAATGGACATTCAGTACTGGCTGAGTGTTCTGGGATGGGAATGGAAAACCAGAGGAAAATGGAATAGAGTATCCTGGCACAGGGCATGGCTGATAGGATAGAATCCTGGGCCAGGAACACTCTACAGTGCACTATCCCATCCTTCTTGTTTAAAATTAACACATGCAAGCAAACAGAACTGGCTTTAAGTACCGTATTTTTCGCTCTATAAGACGCACCAGACCATAAGACGCGCCTTGTTTTTGGAGGAGGAAAACAAGGAAAAAAAATATTCTGAATCTCAGAAGCCAGAACAACAAGAGGGATCGCTGCGCAGCGAAAGCAGCGATCTCTCTTGCTGTTCTGGCTTCTGGGATAACTGTGCAGCCTGCATTCGTTCCATAAGACGCACACACATTTCCCCTTACTTTTTAGGAGGGAAAAAGTGAGTCTTATAGAGCAAAAAATACGGTAATTCCACAGAGGTCAAATCTGCAGGCACACTTTACTTCTGTCCAGTTTTTACACTTTTTATGTAGATATGTCTACATTTTCCAAAATAAATAAATAAATAAATAAATGGTATATATATATATATATATATATATATATATATATATATAAGTTTCATCTCAAGGGTGGTCATTGAGAACACCCCTGAGTTATATAGTCCCAGCAAGATCTAGAGGGCACCAGGTTGGGGAAGCTGCTCTATAAAGCATCAGTTCTAAGGCAAGCATCACTTCTGTAGGTCTGCAAGCCACTAAAACCACAAAACTCTCAGCATGCCTTGAGTACAAGTTTCTCGAGACCAGAACAAGCTTGAGCTGTGTAGGACCACGGAGAGCTCCCAGCAAATGTCAGGTGTTGATCTGATAGGATCAAAAGCTTAACTGAACTCTTATGTGCCCAAGCCAGTGCCCATATTGCTATAGTGCAGACTCGTAGTAAGATTGCCAGGAATTTAAAAGGGCAGCAATGTGGCATTATTGAATAGCCACTGCTGCAGATTTATTGGAGAACAAGCAGTGCTGGTTTGGAGGACCAAATGAGATGAGTTACTAACAAAGGGATTCTGGGATTACGTTAGGAAATAGGCATTTTTACCCCACCTGCCATGGTTGATAGATAAAAAATACTGTAGCAAGGAAGAACTCCCAAGACTTATAACCCAACAACCAAATAGATGTGAATATGGACTCAGCTATACAGCTGCAAATAAAATGTATAAAATGTGTTGTAAAGTGCAATATACAAATGTGACACTAGATGGGGACAGTGAGCTATGCCAAATTTAATGTATTCATCTAAACTTTTTTTAAAAAGCATTTTTACAGCGTTTTTTCTGTGTGTGTAGATTCCACCAAAGTCTTCAGTTTCTGGCAACATTTTGCTCAAACAGCATTATGTGGACTCTCAACATTTAAAATAGTAGGTCCTTAGCTCTCCTGCCTTACTATTTCATACTGGCATTCCAAAAACTGTCTTTCTTTTTAATGAAGTAATACAGAAACTAGCTTGCAATAAATTCAACATGAAGATCCCAAGACCAGGGTGGCCCTGGCAACAGAAGCCATGAGACTCCATTTTGCTTCTTCTGAGTACCTCCAAAGTCATGAACCTACATACATGCCTGGGGAAAGGGTTGTAGAAGTCATAATAGAGTAATAAAGGGTTGTTGTTGTTTAGTCACTTAGTCGTGCCCGACTATTCATGACCCCATAGACCAGAGCACGCCAGGCACTCCTGTCTTCCACTGCCTCCTGCAGTTTGGTCAAACTCATGCTGGTAGCTTCAAGAACACTGTCCAACCATCTCGTCTTCTGTTGTCCCCTTCTCCTTGTGCCCTCAATCTTTCCCAACATCAGGGTCTTTTCCAGGGAGTCTTCTCTTCTCATGAGGTGGCCAAAGTATTGAGCCTCAGCTTCACGATCTGTCCTTCCAGTGAACACTCAGGGCTGATTTCCTTAAGAATGGATAGGTTTGATCTTCTTGCAGTCCATGGGACTCTCAAGAGTCTCCTCCAGCACCAGCATTCAAAAGCATCAATTCTTCGGCGATCAGCCTTCTTGATGGTCCAGCTCTCACTTCCATACATCACTACTGGGGAAACCATAGCTTTAATGATACAGACTTTTGTTGGCAAGGTGATGTCTCTGCTTTTTAAGATGCTGCCTTAAGGGTTGTAGAAGTTGTAAATAAATATGTTGATCTAGTAAGCATCATGTGATTACTTTCCTCAGAATAATGTTGGAAATGGGGTTTTTTAAGCTTTTGATTTTTATGTCTTCAGTCCAAAGGACCCTGTGGTAAACTCCACGCTGTTTCTGCTCTCTCCCCCCCCCCCCATTTTATTTATTTAAGGCATTTCTATGCTACCATTCATAAGTGCTTAAGAGCCATGCATTCGCCCCCCTGCAGTTCCCAGTAACTGATATCCAGAAGCATTGCTGTTTCTAAGCATGGAGGCAGAGCACAGCTTTCATGGCTGGTAGCCACTGATCGCTTTCTCCTCCATGAATTTATCCACTCTTCTTTTAAAGCCATCCAAGTTGGTGGCCCTCACTGCTGCCAGTGAGAGCAAGTTCCCAACTTTAATAATGCACTGTGTGAAGAAGTACTTTCTTTTTTATCTACCCTGAATCTTCCAGCGTTCAGCTTCCTTGGATGCTCACGAGTTCTAGAGAGGGGAGAACAGCCTGGAAAGTGCAGCTGCTCATCAAGAAAAAATAAATATATATCTCAGATAGAGAGGAAGGAGGAAAAAAACAAAAACAACTTGTGTTCAGGTTTAAATCTTGCAGCTCCACCTTCTAGACCCTAAAACTGCACCAGACGTCAAAACTCTCCAGAAGGCAAATTAATAAGCAGCAAATTTATAGCTCTTTAGAACTTTATAGCAACATTAATCAAATTGCTTAGCATCGGAATACAGTAAAACACCACACTGAGTTCTCCTAAGCAGTCATTTATGGGAATTCAGACAAAACATAAATGCAGTAAAAAGGATTTTATACAAAGTGGGGTTTCTCCTAAGGCCTGAACTCTCAAGTCGTCAGAGGAATATAATACAATGGTACCTAGAGTTGCAAACACCTCAGGTTACAAATGCTTCAGGTTACAAACTCCACTAACCCAGAAGTAGTACCTCAAGTTGAGAACTTTGCTCCAGGATGAGAACGGAAATTGTGTGCTGGCGGCACAGCGGCAGCAAGAGGTCCCATTGGAGAAAGCGCGCCTCTAGTTAAGAATAGTTTCGGGTTAAGAACAGACCTCCGGAACAAATTAAGTTCATAACCAGAGGTACCACTGTACTTAGTACACATCTCCCATGATCCCAGAAAGTGAATTTTCGGCATTTCAAAAAGATGAACTCCCAAGCTTGCCAAATGGGCAATGCAACCAATTTGAATTAGTCACAATATACATTTTAGGCATCATGTTATCACCACAACTGAGAGGACATTCCTGAAGCCTTCCCAGATGTGAAAATTACAATCAGGGTGGTGAAACATTTTTAAGGTGCTATCTGAGGATGCTCTTCAAAACGGGGCCTACAGGACTATTCTGAGTAGGGCTTAGTTGGGTACAACCCAGAATCTGGAGGGTGCCACATTGGTTGCGCCTGTTGAGAAGGCAGGCAGGACATCAGTGAAATAAACCACTACTACTACTACTACTAGTAGTAGTAGTACTTATTATTATTATTATTATTACTACTACTACTACTACTACTACTACTACTACTACTACTATTTCCAAAGTGGTAAAACCACGGATTTAAAAAAATACAACAAAAGCACATTTAAAACACTTAAAAGCATCTAAAAGTATTTTTGATTAATACTTATCTTCCACTGAATAACTGTATTCCTAATTGTGGGGTGCAGATTGTTCTACAGAACCCTTAAAAAAACATAAGATGCACCTCAGGGTTGAGGGGTTGTGGCGGCATAGCAGGGGTTAGACCAGATGGGCTCCTTTCCAACTCAACAATTCTATGATTTCATGACATGTTGCCAAAGAGAGACTGGTGAGAATGTAAAGCAAGGCTGAGAATGTAGAACTGAAAAACAAGCCAATAATAGAGTCGGCTCATTTGCTTTCCGAAGCATCCTTGCCTTCTCCCGTTTTAGCTAATAAAATATGAGCTCAACCACAGTGGAGTGGAAACAGCACGAGAGACACCATTCAAATCCCAGTTGCTCAGCATATGTGTGTGTGTGTTTTTCCAGACAACTGTATGCATATGCCCAATAGCACATTGGTAGAGTGATAATTAGTGGCAGACATATTATGAATATTCCATAAAACATCACTCCCCCAATCTGGAAAGGAGAGTGTCAATTAAGGACAACATTCTGAACATCTAGGAATAACTGGAAGGCAGGGGTGGGGTTGGAGGGGAAGGGAACACATTTGAACAGCAGCAACTTTATTAAAAGTTTTTCCCCCGCCTTCGACACTGAAAGAGCCTTTGAAATACGGTCAGCCATGCTGTGATCTGAATTAAGAACAACTGCCGGCCATCTGGCACAGTTTGGGAATCGTGTCATGAGCTCCTGCCATGGAGTCGTTCCATCCTTCAGTCATCACCTCAAGGCTACATCACCATAGGGTTACATCTGCAAAGCGCTGGACAGGATCCAAAGAAACGCACTGTCAGCTCAACGTTTTGGGTGGCCAAGTGGAGAGGAGCCTCCTGCACCTTCAACAGCTGCTGCAACCCCCTCCTTCTACACAACCATTAAAGGCGTAGCAGCCCCTGTCCTCCTCTGAACATCGAGGCCCTGTCTACACGCCCAATGGAAGGTTGGGCTAGCATTTCCTTGGAAGAAGTCCTCCCTCCCTATGTTGTGGCATAGGGGGAACACAGGACAGCACAGCTCATGGTTTGGAGTTTGTTTGTGCTTTAAGACCAGGAGCAATGGAATCGTAGGAGTGTAAGATGAGCCTGCTGGATCCGGTCAATGATCCATGTAGCCCAGATCTCACAGTGGCCAGCCAGATACCTGTGGGAAACCTGCAAGCACACTCCCACTTCCTGTGGGAAGGTGGTATTCAGAAGCATCTCTGATTCTGGAGGTACGGCACAGCCATCGTGGCAAGTTGCAATCAATAGCCCTCTACTCCATTCATTTGTCTGGTCATCTGCTGAAGTGCCAGTGTAATAGGCCCCACGACTTGCTCTGGCAAAGGGATAATGAGGCTTCCAGGCTGGTTCGTGACAGATTATCATCGAGGGAGCCAGAGAAAGAGGGAAATAATCATGCAGACACTGGGTATGGCCGTCCTTTCCTTCAAAGAGGCTCCTACTTCATGCTAAAAGGGTCACACTTCTTTGCAAGATGGCTGCCAATTAAAACCCAACACCTGCATCACAACTGGCTGAAGATGTTGTGATAAAGCTCAATGTGTTTTATAAGCTGAATTGGCTATGTCTCTTAAGTTTATTACAGTTTCAAATGAATATTCACTGGTTATGCCATTTGTTTCTGTTTGCCATCTAAAGTTGCTTTGCAGAGCTACTTCATATTTTTCTGCTTTGTAGGATTTTGATGTTGTGGTTTGCAGTTGTTGTTTTTACCTGTGTTCATGGGAATGTAGGAACGCTGCCTCACACTGAGTCACAACATTGGTCAATCTAACTCATTGTTGTCGACACTCAGCTGCAGAGTTTCAGGAAAGGGCCATTCCTAGCCTACCTAGAGATGGTGGGAATTGAATTTGGGACCTTCCGTTTGCAAAGCAGATGCTCTACCCCGGCATCACAGTCTTCCCCAAACCTGTTGGGCTCTGGCATAATTTCCTCCTTGTTGAGGTGGAAGTCCAGCAAAGTCAGGAGGATACCACATTGCCTATGGCTGATGTACGCCAAAGTCATTTGGTCGTATCCAGTGTTAGTCATTGGAGTAGGCCCACTGAAATTAACGGACCTAAGTTAGTCACCTACGTAATTTCAATAGATTTGTTCTGCGTACGGCTAATATTAAATACAACCCAATGCTGAGGCTTTTCGCCAGGTGCCCATGACAAGTGAGATATGACAGGCGTCAAACAGGAATATAACCTACAGAGATACTAGTTGCCAGTCTGATTGACGTGCATGGGGCTTGATGGACAAATAAGAACATAGCAGTATAAGGCAGCCCCCAACATTTGTAGAATTATTTGCTCAGGATGGAATACAGGTAAGAAACTGAGATAGATAGATGATGATGATGATGATGATGATGATGATGATGATGATAGATAGATAGATAGATAGATAGATAGATAGATGATAGATAGATAGATAGATAGATAGATGATAGATAGATAGATAGATAGATAGATAGATAGATAGATAGATAGATAGATAGATGATAGATAGATAGATGATAGATGATAGATAGATAGATAGATAGATAGATAGATAGATAGATAGATAGACAGATAGATAGGCAGACAGATAGATAGATGATAGATGATAGATGATAGATGATAGATGATAGATAGATAGGGAAGGTACGTCTTCACCACAAGGAGATTACATTCTAAAATGTGATGCAGCAGAGATAATAGGGGTGACAGGAAGGAAGATGGAAGAGAACAAACAAGGGAAGGCCATTCATGCTGTCTTGTACTTTACAGTAGTCAGAGTAGGATGCATATTTGCAATACAAGCAGAGATAGGAAAATCTGCCAGTTTTGGTTTCTCCCATTTTGTCTTTTTTCCAGCCATAAACACATTTCCAAATCACATGTTTGCAAAAACAACAAGAAGTCCTTGTGTGACTTCATCAGCATTTTAGTGCAATTTCTCCTAATATACACTTTTTTGCATGCAATGTTGCCTGGTTTAATAACTTTTTGGTATGCTGTTGTCAGTAACAGATGCATTTTCACACACCTTCTTTGACTGAATAACTGCATGGCAAAAATCAGAGAAGTGTGAATATCAAAGGACAGGTGTTTCAGAAAGCGTGAATTAGGCAGGTTTGCCTTTAAACGTGAACCAAATCCATTTTTCCCCTCCACCCTAAATTGCAAGCAAAGGGAAAGCAAAAGCAGATTTGAGCTCCATTTACTCATCCTGATTCACTCAAACGCTCCTGCTAGAATGTCAAAGACTGCAGCCATTTGAAAACACATTTTAAAAGATTTAACTTGATCTCCTTTGACATAAAAAGTACTTAGAGGTATGAGCTTGAAACCTTTCGCCAGAGCGCAGAACAAATCCAAGAAGCCAAGATAAATAATAGCTTGATTCATTAGAAGGTGAAGCCATTAACACGAACTGTGAAAAATAAACACTATTTTTCATCTACATAGCCCACGCATTCCTATCCAATTCTGCCAAGAGACATTGTGGTGGCAGCTAAGTTAGGCGACTTTAAAAGCAGATACACGGAGGAAGGTAAGTCCTAGGAGACATGATGGCTAAGTGGATCCTCCCTATTCAGAGGTACCATACCTTTGAACGGCAGTTGCCAGCTGGGATGGAGGAAAAATCTGTGCTACTTGGATCTCAAAGTGGACTCAACCTGATCCACTCCAGGAAAATCATGGCACAGACCAGATCAATGGTTCACTTCAGAATCAGCAGGTTCAATTTTATTTATTGATTGCCCTTGTATCCCACCTTTGCTTCAAGGAGCTCATGGTGGTGTACATGGTTGTCCCCTTCCTCGTTGAATCCCCACAACAACCCTGTAAGGTAGGTCATGCCACAAAGAAGTGACTAGACCAAGATCACCCAGTGAGCTTGATGGCCAAGTGAGCATTTGAACTCTAGTCTCCCAGAACCTAGTCCAGTACCCTAACCATTACGCCATATTGGTTCTCACGAGGCTGGCATGCTGCCTCTGTTCCCTTTCCCCTCCCATTCCCCCCCTTTAAACTTCTTAAAATAGCAACTGGTGTGTGAGGCTCCTTGCCAACGTGGGCTTCAGTGTACAGAGAGCAAGGCCCCCTGGGAGTGATGAGGCTTGGTGACATTCCAGGGTGAGTGATCATAGCTGCACCAATGCTTAAATGGGGGCAACCGTGTTTCCCTCCCCCTTGGAGATACAGAACATCGTCAAGCCCCGGGTGCACAGAAAAAGCCTTTTTGTTTCTGAAATGCATTCCAGTTGTGAAGATGAAATATAACTGATAGAATTCTACAGGATGGGGTTTTAGTGTGTGAAAACAGTCCCGATCCAACGATCCCCAGGCATGCGCCTCCAGATGGGGGAGATTTCAGATGTCATCCTGTCACCCAGGCATCTTCACTTGGTCGCAGATGGCTAATAGTCCAGTGCAAAATTCACCTGGCACTTGGCTAATTTCGAACACTGGGCAGCAGGCAACTCGTAGACCATCTTAAGTACCCTTTGATTTGATTTTTAAATGTGTGCTTCTGATAAAAATCTGCCCGGAAATGGAAAAAGACAGACCTAGCCCCGTTCTGTTTTAAAAATGGGGTGGACTAGACTTCAGCAGGTCCATACATCTCTCGATGCCAGAGAACAACAATGAGAGAAGGATCTAGCACAGGAGTCAGCAAACTTTTTCAGCAGGGGGCCAGTCCACTGTCCCTCAGACCTTGTGGGGGGCTGGCCTATATTTTGAAAAAAAAAATATGAACGAATTCCTATGCCCCACAAATAACCCAGAGATGCATTTTAAATAAAAACATACATTCTACTCATGTAAAAACATGCTGATTCCTGGACCGTCCGCAGGCCAGATTTAGAAGGCAATTGGGCCAGATCTGGCCCCCGGGCCTTAGTTTGCCCACCCATGAATTCTAGCAGTAATTCTTGTGTTTGGGGACAGAACAGCCATGCTACAAACATCCCTGTTTCCACCTGTAAAATGTTGGAGGGTACAGCATGCCCACCCCAGCCATGACTACGCAACATTTAGAATGACAACAACAAGTTATTTCGGGATGTGGCTTTTTTTTTTTATTGGGGTGGGGGAGAGTATTCCTGAACTAGTCACAACACAGTTGCTCACGCTAAAATTAGCCCCTCTGTGTACTTTGAAATTTTCCCAAACCTTGCCAAGTTGTGTGAGACTCATCCCCCGCCCCCAGGTAAACATCCAGAAACCTGTCTCCTGTCCCACTTGCTTTCACCTTGCCCGCTACTGAATAGGCTCTTTTGTAGCAATCCAGATCTCTGCATAGCCTTAGTTACTCTCTGTTGCTCCCAAGAAGTGTGACCTCAGCTACAAAAAGCGCTTGTCACAGCTACAGTTGCCATCAGAAGCTTTATTCGTAGCTTGGGCTGACTCGCAACAGTGGCTGGTGCCCATTGGGATGGGGGGGGGCAGGAGGCAACGCAGGCCAGAAGCCCACCAAGGGTGAAGCCAGAGCCAATGATGGGAAGGGCTGACTAATTCTGGTTTTGTCTCCATCCTCCTCCCTGCTGAGTTCCGCAAGGTTCAAAACTGAGACTAAGGAGGAAAAAGCTGGCTGGCAAGACCACCCCCTTAAAAGTAAAGATAAAGGGACCCCTGATTGTTAGGTCCAGTCGTGACCGACTCTGGGGTTGCAGCGCTCATCTCACTTTATGGGCCGAGGGAGCCAGCGTACAGCTTCCGGGTCATGTGGCCAGCATGACAAAGCTGCTTCTGGCGAACCAGAGCAGCACACGGAAACGCCGTTTACCTTCCCACCAGAGCGATACCTATTTATCTACTTGCACTTTGTGCTTTCGAACTGCTAGGTTGGCAGGAGCAGGGACCGAGCAACGGGAGCTCACCCCATTGCGGGGATTCGAACCACCAACCTTCTGATCAGCAAGTCCTAGGCTCTGTGGTTTAACCCACAGCGCCACCCGAATCCCTGACCACCCCCTTAACTAGCTGCTAAATGAGGATGCAGGCAGGTGGAGGCCGGTTGATGATGGAGTGGGTTGGGAGGTCATTTGCTGCAATGTGCTTCCTCCACTGCTGTCCTGTACAACGTGAGATCCAAGCCACTGCTGTGTCATCTACACACCTAGTGGATCAGGATCAGGTGTATACAATTTCACTTCAGTAGAAGTTTTTAAGCAGGGGTTGGATGCCATCTGTCAAGGATTCTTCAGCTGTGACTCCTGCATTCTGCTGGGGTTGGACTAGACGACCTTTGAGGTCCCTTTCAACTCTACAGTTGAATGATTTAATAAATAATTCTTCCAAGGTTGCCAGGGTCACACACCCATGCTCCTCCAGCAGGAGGGATTTCCAGCCGTCCCCAACAGGCACTCCGACACTGCAGTTTTTCTCTTGCTGTTTCTTCGTTTCTCCAAAGTGCATTGCAGGTGAGGGAAAACTCCACCCATTTCTGCCCTACACTTGTGAAAGGCACCCAGGGAGAGACACAGCCTTCTCTCACTTGTGCTGTTCCTTTTATTTGAATCTCCACAAAAGCTTTTCCATATTCTTTACTGCTGTGGTTATGAGTCTGAGCCGCAGATGGATTGCAGATGCAAACAGAGGGCTGGGACTTCATTCCAGCCAGTCATTATTTCATATTTCTCTGCAGTGGACCATTGCCCCAATCACAGGGCCAGGCTGCTTGTCCTCCCTCGTATTTCTTTCATCACATTCCTTTAACTCAGGGGTCCAGGGTATGAATGTGGCCCTCCAAAACTCTTTACCAGGCCCTTGGAACTCTCCCTGAGCCACACACCCCTCTTCCCAAGACATACCCTTCTCACTAGCCATGCTAAACAACCAGTGTGTATTTGCCTAGCTGGAATGTGTCCTCCAGCTCTGATAATACAAACAGAGAGCAAGTGCACAGTGCAGAACCTAGCTTGCTGCACAAAGGTAACATTTGCATCTGTTGTTCCGCCCACATTTGCTCCAGGCCCCACCCACCACTAGCATGCAACCCTCAGAAGGTTGCCCAGGAGGGAATGCAGCCCTCAGCCTGAAAAATGTACCTTGCCCCATCCAAGTGGCGGACGTAAACATTTCCGCCGGAATCTGTCATGCACCAGACCAGATGCTCTAAAAATGCATGTGAGAGAGTCACCTGCGGAAAAGGTTTAAGGCTTGGCAGCAACCTGCTCGCAGGCAGGGCAAGAGCTTCCACCAGAAGCACCTCCTTGACCTTAAGGGAGTGCAGAAGCAGAGACCTCTCTCTCCACTCAGAAGAAAGCTCTTGGTGCCACTGGAGCACGAGAGAACCACCCCCACCCCTGCCAGAAAACAGCAGAGGGATTGTTGCCTAACCTACCTTGATTATTTGCTTACATGTCTTTCCCAGACCTAAATAGGGCACACAAAGCTTCTCAGCTGCTCCACTCTCAAATCCTGTGCAAATAACTAAGAATAGCAGGGAACTCACCGTATAGCACAAATCGCTTTAAACACAGATGATAACCCTGTTTGCTCTGTGAACCAAGAAGCACCCAAGAAGGAACTTCAGAAGAAAGTGGGTTTTTTAAATACCAATAAAAGTCAAAGCTAGCAGACTTGATCTCCTCCCTGAATACAAACCAGCTGGGAGGAAGGACCAGGATGGCCATTAGTAAGATGCAGCCTGATGCCACTTCTTTAAAACATGGACAAGAAGATTATTGAAAAGTAGGCTTCATAATTCACTGCAATATGAAATATCTAGATAACATTCAACCATACAGATTATTTTAATTGATGTATTATCTGCCCCATTAGTGCTGTGTATGGGGTGTTAGGGGAGAGGTAGTACCTTGGGAGGGGAAAATGCCATGATCCTTCTGGGGTAGTTTGTCCAGCTTTGGCTCCCAGCCTGCACTCAGCTCTCACGTGTGGCTCCTAGAAGCTATCAGCAAGCAAAAGCAGCCACACCTTGGGAAACGGCTTCGACTGGCTGGTTAAACCAGAATAAAAAAATTCCTTCCGGTTCCTACCAAAAATTCCTTGGCATGAGCTTTCGTGTGCATGCACACTTCTTCAGATAGACTGAAGAAGTGTGCATGCACACGAAAGCTCATACCAAGAACTAACTTAGTTGGTCTTTAAGGTGCTACTGGAAGGATTTTTTTTATTTTGACTATGGCAGACCAACAAGGCTACCTATCTGTAACTGGTTAAACCAGGTGAGGGTAGCTGATGGGTCTCAGTGTGTTAGGGACTTCCCCTGCATGCAAAGGCAGGCTCAGGCAAATTGGCTCGTCAACCTGGGAAGGGAGCCCATCTAGGAGAAGGAAAGCTCTGACCTCTGCTGCCTTGTGAGATATATTCAGGAGAAGGGGGGCTAATGAGTAAACCCTACACAATTCCGGAGTGGAGTTCCTAAGATGCTAATGAGCCTTCCCCCCTCCCAGGGGGTTACCTTGGGGGGTTCCCCAGCTGTTTCCTTTCACCACTCCTCTGCATCCAGCCAATCCATGACTAAGGCAGCTTGAAGTGGATAGGGCCTGTTGCAAGTTTTGTTCTTCACCTTTGTCATGGTGGGGAGCTGAGGGTCCAAGGGTGAAATTATCTAGCCCAAAGGAGCCTCCACAACCCTCCACACCCCTCCCCTGACACACCCCTCATAAGGTCCTACTTGCATGCTTACCACTGGTTGGCCACTGTCAGAACAGGATGCTGGGTGAGATAGGCCTTTAGTCTGATTCAGCAATGCTCTTCTTGTGCTCATTTGGAAGCATAAGAACTGGTCTGGTACCCCTCCTTTCAAGGCTGAACCCTTGAAAGCAAAGAAAGCCATGCTAGCCAGGGCAGTATCAGCAGCTCATGTCTGCTAAGCATGCCAAGGCAGCCCAAGATGGCATTTTAAGGACGCCATCTTGTATGGTGGCCATGAGTCCTACTTTACAGAGGTTGGCTCTCTATTTGGAGGGCTGTGAGGTCCAAGCTTGGTTTAGAGATAAAATGGCCTTGAAGTTGCCCAACAACAGTGGGCAGCAGGTTGAGCCAGCAGACAGGTCATCTGGCCACAGTTTCCCCCCTACAGAAATATGTACTGATTTTCTTGTTAAATTAGAAGCAATAATTTCAAAGTTTGCATCGGTAGATCTGTTAAACTCTTTGAGGCGTGTACTATTTGTTGACTGGGACCTTAACTGGGACCCCTTCACTTCTGGCGCCAGAGCTAAGTTCAAATGTAAAATACCAGTTAATACCCAGAAGTGCTTTCTGTGTTCACCCAGGGACTTCACAGCCTTTGCTATCTGTCAGCCAGCATTTTGCTAATCAGATAATGACACACTCTAAATAACTACTTAATCGACTACTTATTCTAGATTTCCTGGTAGGGTCTACGTAGCTTAGAAGGGGCAGGCACCAAGCCTTACCAAAAGGTACAGGAACTGAAACAGATTAACTGCTAAGGAAATCCTCCTTCCTCACCTCCCTCTCTTTTCCACCCTATTATAGATGCCATGTCTGAGGGACCCAGATTTAAAACATTAGCACTGAAGTAGGGATGGGCAAATCTATCCATCTTGGTTTCTCATTCTTCCAGTTTGTTGTTGTTGTTGTTGTTGTTCTTTAGTCATGTCTGACTCTTCATGACCCCATGGACCAGAGCACACCAGGCACTCCTGTCTTCCACTGCCTCCCGCAGTTTGGTCAAACTCATGTTAGTAGCTTTGAGAACACTATCCAACCATCTCGTCCTCTGTCGTCCCCTTCTCCTTGTGCCCTCAATCTTTCCCAACATAAGGGTCTTTTCCAGGGAGTCTTCTCTTCTCATGAGGTGGCCAAAGTATTGAAGCCTCAGCTTCAGGATCTGTCCTTCCAGTGAGCACTCAGGGCTGATTTCCAGTTTTTAGTTCTCCCCATTTTTGCATACATTTGCAATGAGGGGTTTTTTAAAAAATGCATAGTTGCGCACTGTTTTGTGTATTTCTCCTAAGTCATGCATGTTTGTATTCAATTTTGTCTAGTACATGCATTTTGACAAGCCATAGCCATCCAACAGAATGACTTTTTGTGCATTTTTAAAATTAATATAAGCATTCTTTGGTTGGGGGTGTGCATCGCAAAATTCAGAAAGTGTGAATTTCGAAGGCGAGTGTAGGACATGATCTGCTTTGCATACAGAAGGTCCAAGGTTCAGCATCTCCAGGTAGGGATTGGAAGGACTCACTCCTCAAAGCCCAGGAGAGCCTCTGTCAGTCCAACACGACTGAGCTACATGGACCAATGGTCTGAGTCAATATAAGGTAGGTTCCTCTACAATCTTTGAAAATCCATACCGGAACCACACAGAGAGAGGGGGAGAGAGACAGAATTCAGAACATATTAAGGGTTTTTAAGAGTTGAAAGGATTTCAAGGGTTTTATGAGCAAATATTTAATACATTGGTCCAATATTTAATATGTTGGAATAAGAAGTTGGGGTATATGCCAATACCTAATTTCAATATTTGTTATTCCTTCATTTCTGTTATCAGTCTTAAGCAAGGATACCTTAATCTTGATTTCAGTATTTGCCTAGTCCAGGGGTGAGAAACCTGGTGCCCTGCGGATATTGTT
The DNA here is from genome assembly GCF_965112155.1 of Podarcis liolepis. Taxonomy (NCBI): domain Eukaryota; kingdom Metazoa; phylum Chordata; class Lepidosauria; order Squamata; family Lacertidae; genus Podarcis; species Podarcis liolepis. Next base: position 71,299,598 of record NC_139561.1, on the reverse strand, counting down.
GGACTACAACTCCCATCATCCCTGTCCGTTTGTAACGCTCACCGGGGCAGATGGAATCCGGAGTCCGGCAATATCTGGAGGGCCACATGTTCTCCATCCCTAGCTTAGTAATGTATAAAAGTCATGTACAAATTGTAATGTGTTTAAATTTAAATAAGTACAAGCTTTCAGTGTTGGGGGAAGAGCCATAGCTCAGCATTAGAGCATTTGCTTTGGACGCATAAAGTCCCAGGTTCAATCCCCAGCATCTCCAGGTCGGGTTTGGAGAAGCCCCTGTTCCAAACCCTCAGGAGCCACTGCCAGTCAGTGTAGGCAAGACTGAACTAGATGGGCAAATGATCTGACTCAGTATAAGGCAGCTTCCTATGTTATACCAGGAAATAGCATTGAATGTCTAGTCAGAAAAGTTTTGTTAAAGGTTCCAGGTCTAGTAGGCTGCCTCTTTCCACCAACGTATCCTGAGCCTTAGAAAAATAAAAATGCTGTGATCCTCCAGAAGTTTATTATTATTATTATTAAAAAACAACAACAACCCACAATCTGAAGACATGCTGTGTTTAAAGGGTTGGAGACCTTTAAAAAAATAATCTGAAAAGGCACCACTGAAAACAGACGTGTAAAGGGAACGGCACTCAGGAAATATCAGCCAGAAGAAACAGACTTGGTGGTGTGTGTTTCCCCCCACTTTAAACAACTCACCAGTACTGTACTGAAAATCCAAATGCCAACGGGTGATATAGCGAGTCAGCACCGAAGAGGAGCGTGACAATATTGCAGGCCACAAATGACTTCTTAATACTTCTCTGGTTTAGCAAACCGCACCGGGTTTCTGTTTGCAATCCAAGGAATGACTTGGGGCCAATGTACACAACCACTCTGCTTGCGTTGGCCACTCTGGGCTCCTGCTTGTGGCAAAGGCATCTCTTGAGACATCTGCTGCAAGCCCAAGCTGCCATTTGCATAAGAACATAAGAAGAGCCTGCTGGGTCAGGCCAATGGCCCATCTAGTCCAGCATCCTGTTCTCACAGTGGCCAACCAGAGGCCTGGGGAAAAGCTGCCAGCAGGATTTGAGCACAAGAGCACTCTTCCCTCCTGTAGTTGCCAGCAACCAGTGTTCAGAAGCATTACAGCGGTACCTCGGATTACAGACGCTTCAGGTTACAGACTCCGCTAACCCAGAAATAGTACCTTAGGTTAAGAACTTTGCTTCAGGATGAGAACAGAAATCATGTAGCAGAAGCACAGCAGCAGGGGGGCTCCATTAGCTAAAGTGGTACCTCAGGTTAAGAACAGTTTCAGGTTAAGGACAGACCTCCTGAACGAATTAAGTTCTTAACCCGAGGTACCACTGTACTGCCTCCAGCTATGTAGGCAAAGCATAGTCGTGATTACTAGAATTCACAGGGAAACCAAAATGCTTGTTTACAGAGCTATTGTACTACCAACCTTACTGTATGCTTGTGAAACATGGACCACCTATGAATGCCATCTCCAGCTCCTCAAAAGATTCCATCAATGGTGTCTCTGAAAATTTTTACACATCACTTGGGAAGACAGGCGAACTAATACCAGTGTACTGGAAGAAGCAAAGCTCACCAGTGTTGAAGCAATGATTCTTCAACATCTACTTAGCTGGACTGGTCATGTTGTGTGGATGCCTGATGGTCGTCTTCCAAAGCAACTACTCTATTCCAAACTTAAAAATGGAAAGTGTAATGCTGGTGTTCAACAAAAGAGGTTTAAAAACTGTCTTGGGCAATTTTTTAAAAAATTGGTATAAAGACCAACAATTGTGAAACACTCGTCTGCGATTGCTCCAATTGGAGAACAGCCTTTACCAAAGGTGTCATGGGCTCTGAAGACACTCGAACTCAGGACACAAGGGAGAAATGTGCTAAGAGGAAGGCACGCTTGGCAAATCCACACCGTGATAAACTCCCACCTGGAAACCAATGTCCCCACTGTGGAAGGACATGTGGATCCAGAATTGGCCTCCACAGTCACTTACGGACTCTTTGTTAAAACCGTGTTTATGGAAGACAATCTTACTCGGCTATGAGTGATCGCCAAAGAAGAAGAAGATCGGTAGAAGCCATCAACAGCTCTCTCCTTCATTAATTTGTCTAATCTTCTTTTAAAGTGGGTGATCATCATTGCCTCCTGCAGAAGCGAGTTCCATAGTTTACCTTATGTGCAACTTGAAGAAGAACTTTCTTTTCTATTGTCCTGAATCTTCCAACATTTGGCTTCATTGGATGTCTGCGAGTTCTAGTGCTATGACAGAGGGAAACTTTATTCAACATGGCAAAGGGAGCAGAGATCACACCAGCTGCAGCATTAAGTACAATGCAAGCAATTAATTACAACTCCAGTGCAGCTTGGGAGTTAATTACAATCTAAATAGAAAGCTGTTTTATACCAGGTGACATTATTTGACCAACTAGTCCAGTAACGCCTGACTGGCAGCTCACTACTGTCTCTGGAAGATGTCTTTCACATTGCCTGCTGCCTCACTCTTGATCTGGAGATGCCAGGGATTGAATCTGTGAGAATCCACACCTATATATAATGCATCTTTCTTTTTAGCATGTCCAAAAGTATATGCAACCACTTGGGAGCGTAGGCAGCTCCAGCGTAAGGATGTAAGAGGACAACATTTTCCATGCCACCCTGCGTTTGTCCCATGCAGCACTGTTTCCTTTCTACTGCAGATCCTTGCCACTAAAAACTATTTCACTGTCTCCCATACATCCGTAACGTGCATTACATTGTCATTCCATTATGCATTTCAATGCAAATGAAATACAACTCAAACGGGGAAAGCTGTAATGCATTGAAAGCAACGCCTGTGAATAGCAATTGCATTCTCCAATTGATTTCTGTTCTGGACATGGCACAAATAAGCAAATATCTGCAATTTCCACTTCTCTTTTCATTGGAATTCTCCAGCATCCCAATTCCAGAGGCAGGAGCAGTTGGACAAAGGCTCGGGCCTTATAAAAGCCAGGATATTTGGGGTCAGGCTCAACAGCACCGTGCGCTCATACACACTTCTCAGAGCTCGGCCACTGCCTGATTAAATCCTCTTTTCTTTGTCACTTTCCTTGCATCCATCCAATATGCAAACACCCTCTCTTTCCGTACACCAAACTTGTTCTTCTGCCATTCAGATTTGCAAGAGAAATGCATCTTGTCCATTGCTACCATGTACGGGTCGGGGAGCAAAAGGATCATAACCACTAGCACAGGGGCGAGGCAGCAAAGCTCAGCAGTAAATAAAACACACGCACTGCATGAGGAAGGACTCAGACAGTCTGGTGATGTGAATGTCCAAGACCCAGCCAAGCTGCTGCTAAACAGAGAAGGCTAAAGGGCTAAATAATTAATATAAATAAAAGGTCCATATAGTTAAAGCTATGGTCTTCCCAGTAGTGATGTATGGAAGTGAGTGCTGGACCATAAAGAAGGCTGATCGCCGAAGAATTGATGCTTTTGAATTATGGTGCTGGAGGAGACTCTTGAGAGTCCCATGGACTGCAAGAAGATCAAACCTCTCCATTCTGAAGGAAATCAGCCCTGAGTGCTCACTGGAAGGACAGATCCTGAAGCTGAGGCTTCAATACTTTGGCCACTTCATGAGAAAAGAAGACTCCCTGGAAAAGACCCTGATGCTGGGAAAGATGGAGGGCACAAGGAGAAGGGGACGACAGAGGATGAGATGGTTGGACAGTGTTCTCGAAGCTACCAACATGAGTTTGATCAAACTGCGGGAGGCAGTGGAAGACAGGAGTGCCTGGCGGGCTCTGGTCCATGGGGTCACAAAGAGCCGGACACGACTAAACGACAGTGTGGTGTAGTGGCTAGAGTGCAGGACTAGGACCTAGCAGACCAGGGTTCAAATCCCCATTTAGCTGCTTATTTTATTTATTCAGAGATTATTTATATACCACCCTTTGCACAAGCCACAGGGAGTTTAAAAGAAGGTCAAATAGATAAACCTAATATTAAAATCCATAAAAATGATACAATCCTTTTTTTAAACACATACACAACAACAAAAAAATGGTAATTGCTAACATCAGCAGCCACAGCTGCCATGAAGCTCACTGGGTGACTCTCAGCCTAACCTACCTCACAGGGTTGTTGTAAGTATTAAAATAAGGGAGGGGAAAACTGAGTCCCCAACCCTAAACTCCTAGGAGGAAAGGTGGGATATAAATGGAATAATTCGTAATTGAAGCATTTTGGGTTGAGATGTGCTTGTTCTGCACAATGCCCTAGCATGAGTTATAAAACAACCCTTTCCTGAGTGGAAGATTCCTTCTGCCTGCAGATATCCATCGTCCTCTGGAGTGAGGATTTCTAAACGCTGCTTGTGAAAGCAAAACCACACTGTAGCAGATACAGATCTCGCTTTCTGAGACCTAATCGCAGAGGTCCTGCTTAGCAAATCAAAGGCTGCAAAAGGCACCCATCAGCCAGGGTGGCAAATGCCGATGTGGTTGAAAATCAATCCCATATAGTCTATTAGTTCACCAAACTTGAAAAGATTACATAATAATTTTTAGAAGCTTAAAGGTAAAGGGACCCCTGACCATTAGGTCCAGTCATGACCGACTCTGGGGTTGCGGCGCTCATCTCGCTTTATTGGCTGATGGAGCCGGCATACAGCTTCCGGGTCATGTGGGCAGCATGACTAAGCCACTTCTAGCGAACCAGAGCAGCACTTGGAAACACCGTTTACCTTCCCGCCAGAGCAGTACCTATTTATCTACTTGAACTTTGACGTGCTTTTGAACTGCTAGGTTGGCAGGAGCAGGGACCGAGCAACAGGAGCTCACCCCGTTGTGGGGATTCGACCTTCTGATCGGCAAGTCCTAGGCTCTGTGGTTTAACCCACAGCACCACCTGTGTCCCTTTTAGAAGCTTAGCTACAAGGAAATCCCCGAGCGTCACAGGGTTCAGGTCATACTGATGGTCTCTTGCCAAGGGCCTGAAGCAATCAACGTTTGAAAAAATAGTGCAGAGCAGTGGTAGCCCCTGGACCTGGAGAGGTGGCCTGTGACAATGGCTATTAAATCTGAGACCTTCTGCATGCAAACCTTCTGTTTTACCACTCGTGAGTGACAGAACGTCCCTTGAAAAGCACCAATCAGGGATTTGAGAACTTTCCTACAAAACCTACCATGAATCCCATCGGAGAATAACATGGAATACAAGTACTCTATTTTAAATGAAAAAAAAGAATGGAATAAAGCTGTACGCAATGGTCCCCTGCTGCTATTAAAACAGACAGCAGTAAAATTATGGCAGCCTTGCAAAACGAGCAAAGAGTTGTTTGTTTAGAGCATTTCACACCAGCACACAGAACACTTATTGTACATCTAATAGCCACAAACTTTATTTTTAATTATGTTATGTGGAAGGCACCCCCCCCATTCCCCCCCCCCCTACATTCAAAGCAACCAGCTGCTTTTATTACTATTCAAGACTAATTTATTCCTCGGAATAAAATAGCAGCGGTCTCTTAAAAATTGAGGCAACATGTGTATGAAAAAGGCTCCCTTATCGCTTTAAGGAAAAGTGGAGGGGAGGAGTAAAAACATATGCAAATCCCCCCCCCCTCCCAGGCTCTCTAGACCAAATTGGATTAACATTTTAAATGTGTATTCTAATTTTAATTGAGGCATGCATAATGCATCGTATTCTTTTTAGGAGGGCTCTATTTATTTCATAAGCCTATTACAGTACAATGAGTTTTAGCGAATGCTAGTCCCTACTCAGAGTAGATTCATTGAAATTAATGGACACAACTAACAGGCTCATTAATTTCACTGAGCCTACTCTTAACAGCTTAACTGGACACAACCTAATACATTTTATAATAAAGTATTAGATTTAACATATTGAGTATTAAAAATCTTTGGACTGGTCATATGGGGGGGCTTGTGTGTGTGTTTGTGTGCGTGTGTGTGTGTGTGTGTGTAACAAAATGCATAACACTGTTAGCCATCATTTTTCTCTTTAATGGCAATTACCTAAACATTCAATTTATGAAACAATCTATACATATGCAAAAATCAGCAGCTTGCCCTGGAATTCTTGGTTCTCTCTTTAAAAACAGAGTTACCAGACACCAGTGAACAATAGCTTCTCTAAAATTCCTATTTTTCCTACAGCAGAATGGCAATTTCATAATATTTACAAGTTCTAGTTCATTAGGTTTCCAAATATTTTTCCGTAAGCTTGCAGGCAGAATCCTGCATTGTGCATTTTAGTGAGAGAAACTTTGAGGTTTTCTTTTTGTAAAAAGCAACAGATGGAACAACAACAATAATAGCAAGAAAAAACTATTAATATTAATTTTTTGATTAAAACATTAAATATTTTCATTATTTTATTTATATCTTGCCTTCCCCCCCAGAACTGGGAATCAAGTCACATCCCAAAATTAAGACAATCACGGATAAAACACAAATAACTGAAAACATATAAAAGATAACTAATTAAAGTAGATGTGGTGCTTGTCAGATAGGTTCTTCATTGCTGGTAATATATATTAAAAATGTGTATCTGGTATAGAGAAGTGGACCAGATCAAGGCCATTTGTATGAAGTGGAGTTAACCCTTTGCTCACCCCGGTCCCAAGTGAAATTGAACACACATACTCTTTTCCTCCCATTGCAAATAGCAGGTATGAGGAGGAGCAACTCTTGATCTCGATAATGCTGATGGGTTCAAGTGCCTCTTTACACAATGTTACCAATCATTTCCCCCTCCTCCAAAAAAAATCCTGGCTAGTAATATTTTTTTGCAACACAGACATGAAGGGGCAAAACTATGAACTTCACATCTAAACTTTGGTCCTTTAAAAAATAATAATATACAAGCACACCTTTGGGTGTGATCAGTGCCGGATTTACGTATAAGCTAAACAAGCTATAGCTTAGGGCCTCACTCTCTTGGGGGCCTCAAAAAAATTTAAAGGGGGAAAATCTGGATGTACATTTCCAAAATATAAGATAAAAAACAAATAAAATAAAACCTACATACAGCAACAGCGTTTTGTGTTGTGGAGGCTCCTATGATGTAAGTATTGGGCCCCGCCTGCTAGCCTGCTCCCTAAAATATCACTGGTTTGCTCATTTCTATATCAGTTACTTTGATTAAATACATATTTTGTTATGTGCAAATGGCTTTAGATACCTATTAGGTCCATAAGTTACCATATAGTATATATTCAACACAAAAAACAGCAGCAATTTGTTGTTGACAAAGGACAGCTGGAAATATAAAGGGCCCCATTACCTTCAGTAGCTTAAAGGTAAAGGTAAAGGTACCCCTGCCCGTACGGGCCAGTCTTGGCAGACTCTAGGGTTGTGCGCTCATCTCACTCTAGAGGCCGGGAGCCAGCGCTGTTCGCAGACACTTCCGGGTCACGGGGCCAGCGTGACGAAGTTGCTCTGGCGAGCCAGAGCCGCATACGGAAACGCCGTTTACCTTCCCGCTGGTAAGCGGTCCCTATTTATCTACTTGCACCCGGGGGTGCTTTCGAACTGCTAGGTTGGCAGGCGCTGGGACCAAGCAACGGGAGCGCACCCCGCCGTGGGGATTCGAACCACTGACCATGCGATCGGCAAGTCCTAGGCGCTGAGGTTTTACCCACAGCGCCACCCGCGTCCCCCTCTTCAGTAGCTTAGGGCCTCATCAAACGTAAATCCGGGCATGGGTGTGATGCATTCTTGCTTACACATACATGGATCTATTACAAAAAGATATCTTTCCATGTTTCTTGATTGCAACATGGGAATCACCCGTACCTGACCCTGGAAATAAAGAGCCAAAGCCGGAACTTCTCAACTCTTTAATGCTTTTATCTTTGGCATCAGGAACTTGCAAGAGCTGCCCTGACAGGTTACAAACAGAAATTCACTTGTCATCTTCCTGGATTTTATTCCAGATGTAGGATAAGGAGGAGGAGGAGAACTCCCAACATGAATGGGGAAAGAAGCAGAAAATGTCAATGCTTGCTTATTCGTCCCACGTCCTGAATGGAAATCAAACCAGTGAATACAAGCGGTATTCAACATTGTTATTTTTACCACGCAAAACAGTACGTAACTGATTGCTTCTCCCTTCTAACCCCACCACTACCACTGTTTGCCTGGTCTTTGATTTGCATGTTAATGATGGTTTTTGCTTTGAAACGAATGGTGTGGAATAATGCAATGATGACCCTTATTTAAGTACATAGCATTCTGCCGCCGTGGACAGTGAGACGAATAGCATAGCTGTCAGAAGCTAAACTGCAGCGGAACAGAAACAGTGCTGCATGCGACAAAAATGGGCTGGAACGGAAATGCTCCTTTAGACCCCTAGGCGAGGCATGTGCTTTGACTAGTGCCCACTTTTGTAAGGAGCATCCAGCTGATTTTTTATCAGAATATTCTAGTTAGGTTCTAGAATACCCGCAACATCATGGTGCTAACTTCATGGGAAGGGTGTTTTCAGCTAAACCACACCCACCCACCCCATGCCTTTGCAAGTCTTATAAGAAGCTGCTGCAGGAGACGGACGGTGAGCAACATCTCAAGAGGGATGTTCATAGGACCAGGATGAAGCTATGAAGCTTCCTTGTTATTTTTTGCTACTGCCAGGAGGTGTAATCTTTTTGTATTTATAGTACTGAAATGTCATTGTTTTCGAAATGTGCTATTGTGTTGCTATTTTATGCTGCCTTGAAATGGATTTGATTTTGAAACGTGTTCCTGTTTCCTTTGCCACAAGCCATTATGAGCACGGTTCTTCTTTGTGGAAAAGCGGCATACAAATAAAATTATGAATGACAATTGCTCCATTGTCACATCCCCACACACAATAGGATCAGTCAGGTTATGGAACAGCTGTTCCTTGTAAAGTAAGCAAGGATTGCAATTAGGGCGGGGAGATACCAGCTTTTCAACATCATGATGTATCACCAGCTAAACATCATGATATACTGATATATCAATGATGTCTGAAATAAGGATGGAACTATGCATTGGCTAGCTTCATGGTTCTTGCCACATCGTGGGTTTTGCCTAACATGCACACACAATATATTGTCAGGTCAAAAATTATTAAACCAGTATCACGATACGGACTTCAAACTGGTTTTGGATGAAATCAATCTATCATCCAGCCCTACTTACATTAGGATCCGTCAAGACGCATGATCCATGCAGCTCTCACGGGGTTAACAGCAGGAAAGGCTCATCAATCCATATGCATTGCTACCGTTCATGCTGTTCTATTTATTATGTAATGCTCCTGAGATGCTATAATTGACAACATACACTTTCACAGGCAGGAAACTATTCCTTGCGTTGCCTGCCAGGGCAGGGGCTCAATAGCCATCACATTTGCCACTGTGATTTTTTGTTAGGAATTGTAGGTACCGATATCACAAAGGGGCAGAAATGTCTTTTTATGTATTCGACAATAGGATGTTACTAGTCCAGAGATTGAAAGAAGATAAAGTCCCTACCAGAGAGGAATGCCAAACCAAGCTGTTGGAGTACAGCGAAATGGCAAAATTGACTGGAAACCAAGAAGACAAAAACTTCAATAAAGAATGGGGAAAAATTATAATTTATTTAGAAGATCACTGTAAGCAGATGGAAACATTAGCAGGATTTTAGTAATAATATAATAATAATAATAATAAATTTATATTTATGCCCCGCCTTTCCCGGTTCAAAAACCGGGCTCAGGGTGGCTAACAACAAATTTAAAACACTTAATTATAAAAGCAGCATAAAATACAGTATAAAAACATGAATAACAATAAAATTCAAAAATCAGTTTAGGGGAAATAAGCATTAGATCATCCCCAGGGGTAGCTGGCTGAATTGGTCCTACTTGGGCCAGTGAGGAGGCCAGGAGAGAATTAGCTGTGGGGTCTCAGAGCGGATGATCTTCATAAAAGGGAAGGGAAATAAAAGATCAGGCTGAATTCAAATTAAAGGCCAGGCGGAATAGCTCAGGCCTGACGGAAGGAGGTTAAATCCTGAAGGGCCCTAGTCTCATGGGACAGAGCATTCCACCAGGTCGGAGTAACACTTGTGATATAGCAAATGCCATGGACAATATGGAAAGATATAAAATATGGACTATGAAATAATATGCAGTTGAAAAGGTGGACAACAGGACCCATGGAGGGGAAGGTGGGAAGTCTGGAGATTCAGAGAAATCTCTAAATATGGGTGTGCATTTTGTTTTGTTATAGTTCTACACTTGTAAAATAATAATAAAATTAAAAATAAATAAATACCAGTGTGACTAAAACCAGTGTGATGCAGTAGACAAGGGTGGTTCACAAAGTTAGGGGCGGAGAACATTTCTTCTGTCCAAGGCCTTATTCCTTTCTGGTCAAATCGTCCACAGGTCATATGCTAGAGGTAAACAGGGCCAGAAGCAATGGGGACAAATTAGACCTTTATAGAGTAGGGTAGCTTCTACACACACCCTTCTCCATGCTCCATCCAAGCAACTCAGAGCCATTATCAAAGTTCAAGGACATATTCCAGACAAAACTTTGCAAAAAGGTTCTGCCAAGGAGGAAGGAAGAGAAAGCAAGAGGCACAGTAGGATTCCAGAAAGAAAAAAAGACCCAAGCACAACATGACAGACCCTTGAAAAGGCTCTGCGTTCTTCCTGGTTGGCTCTGGAAGGCATCTCCCAGTTGAAAGCCCAGGCATAAAAGAGGCAGGCAGCAAAACAATGATTTTATTGTCCAGCAGAGGAAACGTCAAGTCATAGATAGGCACTCTCTTGTGTTTGTTTTTCTTCACATTGCATGAGCTTTGGGGCTGCTTCGCTTCTGATACAGTACGCCTTAGGAAGCACCCCCAAAACAATAGCTGCAGACCCAAAGCGTTTGTTACTAGGGACGGAGAAGAAATTCAGTTGAGTTTGCATTTGAAGGCAAAGCTATGTAGTTCACACTTACTGAAACAATATGGGACCGAAACTTAGCTGGTCTTCAAAATGTGCACTTCACTGAATTTTGCAATGCAGCTCTTTGGACAAGCAACATGTACAAAATTGCATTTGCTAGGGTAACGTGGAGATAGAAATGAATATATTAGTGAAAAGAGCATACACAATGCATCATATCATGGGGAATTTCTTTGCAAAAGAATATTGGGTGCAATTGCATGCAATGCAATACAATCTAATATTGTCTGGAACGGATTTGGGGAGTTCCTCCTGAAGAGGGATTGCCTCTGAGAATTGTAGCTCTCTGAGGGGAGCACGGGTTTCCTAATAGCTCTCAACAGCCTTAACAAACTACAGCTCCCAGAATTCTTTGGGGGAATGCCATGACTATTTAAAGTGATAACATAAAGCTTTAAATGTTAGGTGTGAATGTGGCCTTAATCGGACCCTGCCCCTGGATCAAAAATGCTTTGGCAAATAGGAACACATTAAAAGATTGCATTATTTTGATGCAAGACATGTCTGGGTGCTACTACACCGGTGCCTCAGGTTTAGTACTTAATTTGTTCCGGAGGTCTGTACTTAACCTGAAACTGTTCTTAACCTGAAGCACCACTTTAGCTAATGGGGCCTCCTGCTGCTGCTGCGCCGCCGGAGCCCAATTTCTGTTCTCATCCTGAAGCAAAGTTCTTAACCTGAAGCACTATTTCTGGGTTAGCGGAGTCTGTAACCTGAAGCGTATGTAACCCGAGGTACCACTGTACAGATCAAATACTTAATGTACCTCTCCTACCAAAGATACATGGAGAAGGTCTCTAAGGACAATCTTAGTAAACAAGCATGCTGCTATAGGAATTGGCTTTCCCTTGTGTACCTAGGTCCCAAGCCATTTAGAGATTGAAAGGAACACAGCAAGCTGTCTTACGCCTAGTCAGACCACTGGGTCAATCTAACTCAGCACTGCCAACACTGACTGGCAGCGCACCTCTGGGCTGTCAGACAGGATCTCTCCAAGTCCTACCTAGAGATGGCAGGGACTGGACTTGCATTTGCAATGAGCCACGGTTCTTTCCCCTTAGAAGATGCTCCCTGTCAAGGATACCAAATGGCTTTCGCTTTTCATCCAGACTCTCCTTAATATATTTCACAAGCTTGGGAAGGGAGGGAGGGAGGGAGGGAGGGAGGGAAGGAAGGAAGGAAGGAAGGAAGGAAGGAAGGAAGGAAGGCTATGAGCATAGACACATTTGTATCTTACGTTCATCAGACTCCAGTCATATGGTGTCTGGTACATTGAGACCTTGAAACCTGACTGAGAGGAGAGAGGCCTTCTGCAGGCAATGGCTTCTCCACCTGTTTTGCTCCACCCTCCAGCCCTGAGAGCCTTTCCCAGACCTTGACTTTGAAAACAGCAGAAGCAGCTGGTGAAAGAGGAGTTCAGGAATAGTGTGTGTGTGTCTAGTGTGTCCTTGTTTCTCAATTTGATCCTTTTACATGGTTTTGTATGTTTTTGTGCATTAAAAAATATGTCCATAAATATAAATATTGATTATTGCCTCATAAGAAAAGGTCTTAAATAGAGAGTGAATTGAATGGGGGGGGTTGGAGGAGAGGTGGAAAGAAGAGCTAATTTGTCTGTGGCTGGAGGGGCAATCTGGACGGTTCTGCCAGGGGTGCAAGATCACCTAATAATAATAATAAATTGTTATTTGTACCCCACCCTCCCCAGCCGGAGCCGGGCTCAAAGTGACTGACATCATATAAATAATACAATATGCATGAAAACAAGCAATCAATCGATTAAAATCATCCCAAAATTAATTCAAATAAATTAAGATTAAAACTGGACAAATGACAATCCTCAGGTTAAAACTGAAAGTGGTTAATACTCGCCAGGACCAACTGTTTCCACTGATATTATAAGGACCTGTGAGTGGGCTGGGAAACCTCCTTTGTGCTTGTTCTTATACAAAGAGAAAATGAGTCAGACTGAACCCTGGCCAAAGGCCTGGTGGAACAGCTCCGTCTTGCAGGCCCTGCGGAAGGATGCCAAATTTTGAAGGGCCCTGGTCTCTTGTGAGAGAGCGTTCCACCAGACCTAGCTACGGCTCTGTACCTGAGACGTGCCGGAACTGAGTTCTGGAAAGTTCCCGATGAAAAAAAGCCCTGCTTCTCTGTATCCAAGAAGATCATCTGGATATTATGGTTTTACCCTTCACTCCAATTCAAATAAGATTACAAGCAAGAAATATAGTGAAGTTCCTATTGAGAGCAATGAAGATAAGATTTTTTAATTAAAAAAAACCACCTGTGGTCCTCTAGAGAATGTTGGACTACAACCCCCATCATCCCTGACTGTTCCCTATGTTAGCTGGAACTGAGGAGAGTTATGGTCTCTAAAACACCTGGAGGGCACCAGGTTGGGGAAGGCTAAGGGAGGCAATTCTGGAACAGATGGACTAATGATCCCTGACTCAGTAGAGAGGCAGCTTCCAAAAGGGGAAATAGGGGGGGGACACCTTCCAGACTGGAAAACAGATCTGAACAGGAATTCAGAAGCTCGCTGTTTTCAATGGTTGTTGCCTAGTGGAAACTATATTTTTATCCTGTGGCTTTCTTCTGTTTTCTTAGATGCATATGTGTGTGTGTGTGTGTGTGTGTGTGTGTGTGTGCCTGACACACACACACATGCATGCATACACACACAAACACTTCACAAAAGGGCACTGTTTATTTTAAGGGATATAACATTTTCCTGCGGGTAGAATTCAGCTTCTACAGGAAGCAGTGAAGTAGCAGGTGTCTCAACATAGCCTACAGAAGACCCTGTTCCCTCCCTTTTCTAAGTATTATATACTCTTAACAGACACAAAAAGAAAGTGCCTTGCAAATTTTTGCACATTAGCAGCACACTACCAGCGCAGAATAAATGCTAAATACAGTGGTACCTCAGGTAAAGCACTTAATTCATTCCGGAGGTCCGTTCTTAACCTGAAACTGTTCTTAACCTGAAGCACCACTTTAGCGAATGGGGCCTCCTGCTGCCGCCGCACTGCCAGAGCACGATTTCTGTTCTCATCCTGAAGCAAAGTTCTTAACCTGAGGTACTATTTCTGGGTTAGCAGAGTCTGTAACCTGAAGCGTATGTAACCCGAGGTACCACTGTAGCAGCAAAGGTAATTGAGGGAGAAAGGGGGGCGAGTTCCTTTTTTTAAAAAAAAAACAACTTTCCACAGGGCTAATGAACAGTGGCCCAAGTTAATTTACAGCCTGGGCTGAACTGTCTTGTGGAGAGACCTTCCCCTTAGCCTGAAACGTTTATTACTTTAAAATGTGGGCAAGCCAGCCCGGCTGCATTGGCATTCTGCTGAGTGGAGCCCTGGCTCCTTCCCCAAAGTCCTGCCCTGATGGCACCATTGTTAATCAGGGCTAGTCTGCCCCAGAAAAGGGTCACACCCACCTAGCAGAAGAAAGCAACGATTGCAGACTCCAAGCCAAACCTCTGTTGTATATTTGCACAGGGGCAAAGCAAGCCCGTGCAATTTGCAAGCTTCCAACCTGGATGCAGGCCATCAGCCAACGACTGTGGTTGGATGGATACTTGACTGTGCAGTTCTCGGCGGTAGCTAGGGACGGGCTCTCCATTTCACATTTTCCCACTCCTAAATTCACTTCTCCATATATAGCTGGAAGCAATTCACGATTTCCTTTTTTAAAAAACCAGCAGCAGCATTTTAGTGCGAATGTCACCTGAATACACATACTTGTATACAGTTTGCAGCAATGTACACATTTTCCCAAGGGATTTCCCCTAGCACGACACACTTTTGCACATTATTTTCACAAACACATGAATTTCCATGCTAGGGTTGCCACGCGTCCTCTTTTTCCAGGACATGTCCTCTTTTTCAGGGGTAAAATTTCTGTCCAGGCGAATTTTTTGAATTTGCCAAAATGTGTCCAGAGGTGTGGGAGCCGGCTACATACTATGTGAGCTTTGCATGGTGCAGGAAAGGACCAGTTCCTTGTTTTTGTATATTTTAAGGGGCATTGTGGGACGCGGGTGGCATTATGGGTTAAACCACAGAACCTAGGACTTGCCGATCAGAAGGTCGGCGGTTCGAATCCCCATGAAGGGGTGAGCTCCCGTTGCTCGGTCCCTGCTCCTGCCAACCTAGCAGTTCAAAAGCCCGTCAAAGTGCAAGTAGATAAATAGGTACCACTCCGGCGGGAAGGTAAACGGCGTTTCCGTGCGCTGCTCTGGTTTGCCAGAAGTGGCTTAGTCATGCTGGCCACATGATCCGGAAGCTGTACGCCGGCTCCCTCGGCCAATAAAGCAAGATGAGCGCCGCAACCCCAGAGTTGGCCACGACTGGACTTAACTGTCAGGGGTCCTTTACCTTTACCTTTTTAATGTGATGACAGCAAGAGTAAGAGCTGTTTGACAGTGGAACAGACACCCTCAGAAGGTGGCAGACTCCCTGGATGTTTTTAAGGATTGGCTGGATGGCCATCTGTCATGGATGCTTTAGCTGAGTTTCCTGCATTGTAGGGGGTTGGACTAGATGACCCCTGGGGTCCCTTCCCACTTCCATGATTCTATGATGGTCACCAGTTTAGACATCTCTAAAAAGGCAGGGGAAACTGATAAAATTCATGGAGCAGAAGTGGAAAAAATTGGCCACAATCGGGACAAGCGAAAGCATTCTTCCTCAACCTGGTACCCACCAGATATATTGGACTGCAACTCCCAGGAAGAATAATAGTGCTGTGTTGGATTCAGATTGTTTTCATAAACATATGGTGGTGTGCTACTGGTTTGTGAATCACTTTCAGCTGCTTCTTAAAGGGCTGCATTTTCTTGAAACAACATATTAGTGTAGGAGCACCTACATTTTGGAACTCCCTGAAGATTAGAATCAAGCAGGTGCCTTCACGGTACTTTCTTTCAGTGTCTGCTAAAAACATTTATGTTTAGATAAGCCTACTCCAATATCTAGAATGCTGATGTGTGCTTTAATCTAATAATAATAATAATAATAATAATAATAATAATAATAATAATAATAATAATATGTCACCCAACTGACTGGGTTGTCCCACCCACTCCGGTTCTGCTGGATTTAATTCATGAATGTTTAAGATTATTTCTTTTCAAATGTCATTTTATTGTTTTATTTTATATATATATATATTTATAAACCGCTTCAGGAGTTTATTTATTTTACAATCAAGCAGCGTATAAAACTTACGAAATAAATAAATACTATATTGTGTTTTACAAAAGTCAGTTTGTGGATCCTTTGCCCTAAAAGCTGGTCAGCTAGAAATATTTAAATGAAATACAAATAAAAGCAACAGTATATATATATATAGATATATATAGAGAGAGAGAGAGATAGAAATATATGCCTTTTTGTCCTACTGTGTAAAAGAGATCAGATCAGACTCATTTAATTGCTTCTAGTCCTTGGACAACTACAAAACAAAATTTTGACCATATAAAAGTAAGAGAAGGTAGCAGACGCAGAAGTTAATTTGCGCACACACACCAAAAACTACAACGACGTGAACAAACTTGGAATGCTCAGTATCCTGGGCAGTTCACGCCTTGACCTTTAAATAAGGGGAAAGGGTAAAACAGGAAGACAATAATTCCCCCTCCCAAAGCAAATATGGAGAAACAGAGAATGCCCATCTTGCAAAGCGCTGCCTTTTAAAAAAAGAAAGTGGATTGCAAGCTTCCACAAAGCACAAGGCATGGCTGCCTTTCCGGCATTCCCTCCACAGC
This sequence comes from Podarcis liolepis, assembly GCF_965112155.1. NCBI lineage: Eukaryota > Metazoa > Chordata > Lepidosauria > Squamata > Lacertidae > Podarcis > Podarcis liolepis. Next base: position 71,282,829 of record NC_139561.1, on the reverse strand, counting down.
CTTACAGGCAACTTAAAATTCACAGCAGGGAAAAGAACCCTTTGCCAAATTAGTTCCCAATTCAAAAAAAAAGGGGGGAGCAGCTTGTTGTGAAAGCTCAGCTACAGCTGTGCACAGCTGGAGTAGTTATAGCCCCGGCTTGCCTAATCCTGTTTGTGAAGCTTTTGGCATTAGCAACATCTGCCACCACTTGCCTCTCTCCCTCCAGCCGCCAACTACTGTTACCAACACTCCTTCCACTAGCCAGAGGGGCAGAGCTCAGTATCACGCAGCGGATCACTGAGCAGGACTCTGTAACGCTGAGGATGCCAAGAGCAGGGAACCGGCCAGCCAGCCAGCCAGGCTAGATGCCTGCTCTGTGTGCGGGGTCACGCTGCTCCCCCAACACAAGGGAGCCAGCCCGTGGCTCACCTAAATCCCTTCCTGGCTCATGGCCCGCCGATCAAAGTGAGTTCTCGAATACAGACCCTCCACCACCCCGAGTCATTGTGCAGCTCGTCGCTGCCCTGGCAACAGGAGAGCCACGGTGACAGCAAAAACAGGCTTGGCAAGAGGAGTCACACTCTCACAGAGAAGCACCGAAGAACTGTGCAAAGCGCTGAGGACCAGCCTCTCGTGGAAAGCAACCAAAACTTAATGAAATGCAACGAGAAGTAACTTTTGCAATGAGGCCAGCACACCACAGCATACCAGCTACGCAATGGACAGAAAGCAAAGCAAAACAAACGCACCTATTATTATTATTATTATTATTATTATTATTATTATTACAGTGGTACCTCCAGTGCCTGGCATGCTCTGGTCCATGGGGTCATGAAGAGTCGGACACGACTAAACGACTAAACAACAACAACCTCCAGTTACGAACGGGATCTGTTCCAGAGGCCCGGCCGTATCCCGAAATTTTCATAACCAGAGGTGCCTGTTCTGCGCATGCACGCAGCACCGTATAGTGCTTCTGCGCATGCGCGAGCGGCAAACCCACTTCTGGGTTTGCTGCGTTCAGAACCCAAAAGTTACATTACCAGAAGGTAAAATAACTCGAGGGTCCACTGTATTATTATTATTAGTAGTAGTAGTGGTAGTAGTAGTAGTATTCCAATCTGACTGGGTTATCCCAGCCACTCAGGGCAACTTCCAACACATTAAAACACAGTAAGACATCAAACATTAAAAACTTCCCTGACAGGGCTGCTTTCAGATGTCTTCTAAAATCAGATAGTTGTTTATTTCCTTGACATCTGATGGGAGTGCGTTCCACAGGGCGGGCGCCACCACCGAGAAGGCCCTCTGCCTGGTTCCTTGTAAACTCACTTCTTGCAATGAGGGAACCTCGGAGCTGGACTTCAGTGTCCAGGCTGAATGATGGAGATGGAGATGCTCCTTCAGGTATTCAGGGCCAAAGCTTTAAAGGTCAGCACCAATACCTTGAATTGTGCTTGGAAATGTACTGAGAGATCATTTTTTTAGGAAAGCATTATAAGTGCTTTCATACAACCTGTTTAAATCCAGTATTCATCCTGATTTGTTTGGAGATTAAACGACGTTGGCTGCTGCTCAATGCATTCATTCTGGTTTGTTTTGCAGGGAGGTTAGATGACACTGTGCCAATGTAAGTATTATCCCAAACTTTCCAGCACATTTTCTCGTCACTTCCCTTGTTGCAAAACCACTCTATCTTTCGGGAAAGCAGGTTTGTTGCACCTGATCGCCACCTACCTTTCCAGCAAATGATCGAATCCCACCCCAAAACACAAACAGTCTGAAATGGCCATACGTTTCAGGAAATGCCAGTGATCCTTCACTGACGCACATTTGATCCAACTATAATAAGATCTTTTAAAAATCAGTAGAACCATAGGCGCCATCTCTGGGAAGCTGTGGGTGCCTGTCCAGAGTGGCTGGAACAAACCAGTCAGATGGGCGGCATATAAATAATAAAATTGTTGTTGTTGTTATAAGAAATACTATCTGGAACACTTCATTGCCCTCTCTGTAGTTCAGTCCTCCTTCCTTTAATACCTCACCTTCATCTGCAAGCAGACGATGCTTTCGCCATGAAGCAGCATAACTTGGAGCATCTGCGGTCATGTTGCAGCTTTAGAATTAAAGAAAGAACCCCGTGAATCCTTTAGAAAAATCTCACAGACACACACAAAAACACCCCACCAAAATTGCTCCCCATAATTCACTCCTTTCAAATGGGCAGTGAATCAGTAAAAGCCAGTTTCGTTCAGAACACTGTATTGCCTCTCTACATTTGCAGAAGAGGATCAAAGCACACTTCTTATCCTGGTCCAACAAACCCCTTAAATTATTTCTCCCCACTCAAAATGGTAATAGAGCTAATTTTGAAAATGAAGATGCTGTTCTTGTTGAGCTACAATTTACTCAGCTGCAGCGTGTTGACACTGCTAGTAAAGTTAATCCAAGCCTCCTTGGAGCCAGCCTTCCAACAGAAAGGTAAATTTATTTGCTTTGAACCGGGGGTCTGGACCTTCAGTCTGATGCAAAGGAAGCTAGTCTTGAGTCAACCACATCGGACGGCTCCCCCAGGACACATGCCATTCAGGTAACATGTTGTTCACTTCCACTGCCGCCCCCCTCATCCGCCACCTCCACGCAGGAGAAGAGGACTCGACAAAAACAATTCTGCATTCACACCGGAGGACCACAGAAATCTCTGTAGCGGGGACATTAAATGCTTGCGCACAAGGGTAAACAGGCTGCACCGCCCTCACCTCCACAATAAATATAACAGGGAGCTTACAAAGCAGGAGATGGGGTTGAAAGATCCTGCCATTGGTTTTGGCATCGCCCTGCTTTGCTTTCACCCTTCCTAGGCTAGCGTGCCCTCCAGTGTGTCGCAGATGCCGGGAACAGTCATGTTTCTATTTCAGAGACTTGTCTCAAACTGTCCATCCCAAGTTTAGCAGTCTAATTTGCAAGCTGGAAACTGAAGGGGTGTTGCGTTGGGGAAGGTCTGCTTGGTTTCCCTCCCCATCTGGAAAGGTGGAGGGGCCAAACCAACTCAGTAGTTCAGGTGGGAGGGAGGCATTAGAATCATAGAGTTGCAAGGGACACCAAAATTCATCTAGGGACCATCGGCTGGGTGAGGACTGCAGGGCCTGCTCCCTTCCAAGGCCTTTTCCAACTGGTCCAGGGGGCATGGCCTAGGCCCTTATTTGTTTTTTTAAAAATGATATTTATTAGAAGTTTACAAACATCAAAACATCAAAAGGCCACAAAGTTAGAAATAGAAAATAAAAAAGAATAACAATAAAAAGAAAAAAAGATACAAAAATACAAAGACAAAATACCTAAAAAGTAAAAAGAAAGTTAAGAGGGGGGAGAAAGAATCAATATTTTCATGTTTTATATTTCAGTTACTTGTTTCCTGACCTCCTCACCCCCCCTTTTTTGTATTCCAGTTCAAATAGTTAATTCAGCAAATCCTTACCCTCTATCATTTATCTTTACTTAATATCTTAACCTATTTATAACTATATATTTCCAGCCGTTATCAATCCGTATTTACATATTCTTGTTAATCTTTTTGCCTAGGCCCTTATTTGGAACAAACTTTTGGGGAAGTGTGGGAAGTGTTCTGCCATTGCTTCCCTGTTCCAGGTAGTTAATGTGCTTTAAAATGTTCTCAAGCAGTCGGTGGCAATTTAAATTTTTATTTCTTTTTTCCTTTTTTCCTTTGTTGGGGGTGGGTGGGTGGGATGGATATTTGGTTGGGGATTAATTTTAGTATAATTGTTCTGTTCCTTTTTTGTTGTTGTTGTTTTATTGGTTCTGTATAGTTTGTGTTTTGTTTTAAGGGGCGGGATCAGGGCTGCCTGGGAGTGGGGCCCCAGCCAACACGATGGCTGGGACAAGTTCCACAGGGGCAGAAGCACTGGAACATCCGATCTCGATGATCATGGGCAGGAGGCAGAGTTACGCTAAGACCAGACCATGTCATTACCGAGGAGGCAGGTTTAGTCGTTGTTTGAAGACTATCCCTGCCTCCGGGTCTGGCCTTGACCGGATGGATACCGGAATCAACAGGGGAAACCCACATAACCTGAAGGTGTTGCTGTGTAATACCAGGTCAATGATGAATAAAACCACTGCCATCCACGACCTGATTGTGGATGGAGGATTTGACCTGGCATGTGTGACAGAGACCTGGTTGGAGGAAGCAGATGGGCCTGTCCTTGCTGCTGCTTGCCCACCAGGTTTCTCTTACGCACAGCAACCCAGGTCATGTGGGCGGGGAGGGGGGGTTGCAGTGATTTTTAGGAAGTCACTAGCTTGCACCAGGCGTCCTACTGGGAAGATCCAGTTTTCTGAGTGCATGTTCTGGAAGTTGGGCAATAGGGGCAGTACAGGATTCCTTTTGGTGTACCGACCTCCCCGCCGCACCAAGGATTCCCTGTCCGAGCTGCTTCAGGTCGTGGCAGATTTTCCCCTGGAGACACCTAGTTTGGTTGTCCTAGGGGATTTTAACATCCATGCCGACACAACCTTACAAGGGGCTGCTCGGGATGGCCTCCATGGGGCTGTCCCTGAATAAGTTTGGCCCAACTCATAGTCATGGACATGCCTTAGACCTGGTGTTCACCTCTAGTGGCGTGGGTGATCTGACACTAAGTAAAAGTGAAACAAAAGAAGTGCCATGGTCAGATCACATCCTGGTGCAACTGGACTTCTCCGCGACCCTTCCCCTCTTCAGGGAGGTGGGACCACTTCGGATGGTCTGCCCCTGCCACTTAATGGATCCAAATGGTTTCCAGAGAGTGGTAGGGGATGCTTTATCCCATGTTGATGGCCTTTCAGCTGATTCCCTGGTGGCCCGCTGGAATGCGGAGTTAACCAGGGCTATCGACTGTCTGGCTCCGAAGTGCCCTCTCCGATTGTATGGAGCCCGGACAGCCCCGTGGTTTTCTTCGGAGCTGAGGGCGATCGCTGAGACGGCTAGAGCGCCGGTGGCAGAAAACTCACTCCGAATCTGACCGGACAGAGGTTAGAGCTCAACGTCAAGCCTACCAAGTGGCGATAGCAACGGCGAAGAAGACTTTCTTCACCGCTTCTATTGCATCTGCAGAAAATAGTAGCAGGAGACTCTTTCAGGTGGTTCGCAATTTAACGGAACCACCTTTACCACTGGGGCCTTGTAAAGACCCCAAGATCTCCTGCAACGATTTTGCAAAGTTTTTTGTAGATAAAATCACTCATATTTGGAAGGTGCTAGACACCACCGTGGGAGCAGGTTTGGGGCGGGAGAGTGCTAGAGCTCTGTCTGGTCAAGTTGTATGGAATCAATTTCAATCCGTTACCCCCGAGGATGTGGACAGGCTGCTTGGACGCGTGAAACCAACCACCTGTCTCCTTGATCCTTGCCCATCCTGGCTAATAAAAGCAAGCCGGGAAGGGCTGGGCGATGGGCTCTGCGGGGTGGTGAATGCTTCCCTCTGTGAGGGAACATTCCCAGATCCACTGAAAGAGGCAGTCATTAAACCGCTTCTTAAAAAAACATCTTTAGACCCGGCCAATATGGCCAACTATCGCCCAGTCTCAAATCTTCCATTCTTGGGCAAGGTGATTGAGCGCATGGTTGCTGAACAACTCCAGGCACGCCTGGAGGATGCGGACCATTTGGATCCCTTCCAATCCGGATTCAGGCCTCATCATGGGACTGAAATTGCCTTGGTCGCGCTGGTTGATGATCTCCGGTGAGCTAGGGACAAAGGTGAGAGTTGTTTCCTAGTTCTGCTGGATCTCTCTTTGATACAATCGACCATAACATCCTTCTGGACCGTCTAGAGGGGCTGGGAGCTGGGGGCACTGTTATACAGTAGTTTCGCTCCTTCCTCCTGGGCCGCGTTCAGAAAGTGGTGGGGGGGATGAGTGTTCAGACCCCTGGGCCCTTACTTGTGGGGTGCCTCAGGGTTCCGTCCTCTCCCCCATGCTTTTTAACATCTATATGAAGCCGCTGGGAGAGATCATCAGGGGGTTTGGGCTGGGTGTCCATCAATATGCAGATGCTACCCAGCTCTACCTCTCTTTCAAATCAGAACCAGTGAAGGTGGTGAAGGTCCTGTGTGAGTGCCTGGAGGCGGTTGGAGGATGGATGGCGGCTAATGGATTGAAGTTGAATCCTGACAAGACAGAAGTACTGTTTTGGGGGGACAGGGGGCGGGCTGGTGTGGAGGACTCCCTGGTCCTGAATAGGGTAACTGTGCCCCTGAAGGACCAGGTGCGCAGCCTGGGAGTCATTTTGGACTCACAGCTGTCCATGGAAGCGCAGGTCAATTCTGTATCCAGGGCAGCTGTCTACCAACTCCACCTGGTACGCAGGCTGAGACCCTACCTGCCTGCGGACTGTCTCGCCAGAGTGGTGCATGCTCTAGTTATCTCCTGCTTGGACTACTGCAATGCGCTCTACGTGGGGCTACCTTTGAAGGTGACTCGGAAACTACAACTAATCCAGAATGCGGCAGCTAGACTGGTGACTGGGGGTGGCCGCCGAGACCACATAACACCGGTCTTGAAAGACCTACATTGGCTCCCAGTACGTTTCCGAGCACAATTCAAAGTGCTGGTGTTGACCTTTAAAGCCCTAAACGGCCTCGGCCCAGTATACCTGAAGGAGCACCTCCACCCCCATCATTCTGCCCGGATGCTGAGGTCCAGCGCCGAGGGCCTTCTGGCGGTTCCCTCATTGCGAGAAGCAAAGCTACAGGGAACCAGGCAGAGGGCCTTCTCGGTAGTGGCACCCACCCTGTGGAATGCCCTCCCATCAGATGTCAAAGCGATAAATAACTACCTGACATTCAGAAGACATCTTAAGGCAGCCCTGTTCAGGGAAGTTTTTAATCTGTGATATTTTAGTGTATTTTTGGTTTCTATGGAAGCCGCCCAGAGTGGCTGGGGAAACCCAGCCAGATGGGCGGGGTACAAATAATAAATTGTTGTTGTTGTTGTTGTTGTTGTTGTTGTTGTTGTTGAACCTTCGTGTCTACCTTAGTGGAGTGATGGCTTCTCCCTCTCCTACCTCTCCTACCTCTCTCACCCCCACCACACAGACCATGGCTTAGCAGGAACATGCAGGTTCCCAGGAAGGAGATCACAGATGCTTTGCTCCTCTTCTCATCCTACTGCAGCTACATTGCTGTGAGGCAAGCCATGTGTGCTGGGCCCGGGGGTTAACCCAAGCCACGCTGTCCAGGTCTGGTCCCAAATCCAAGGATTCCATGAGGAGTCAGTCCAACAGGGGCAAGGCAGGAAACCGGGCTAGGTCAGGCACAAGGTTTCAGGCAGGTTCCAGCAAGCAGCAATGTTGCTCTCGCAACCTGGGGCAGGGTCCGGCAGCTTTTTATCTCTGTTGGGATAACAGCCGGTCCTGATCCCCCAGTGACTCACTTCCCTGTCTCGCCCAAAGGCGAGCACTCCTCCTGTGAGTACTCAGGTCTCTCCTTCTCTCAGACCTAAGTCTCTGCAACTCGGGAGATGTCGGTGGGTTACTAGACCCAGAGGCCACCTCAGCCTCTCCTGATCCAACTCGTAGTGGAGCAGCAGAGGGCAACGAGGTAATCCCCGCATCTGGAGCCAGGGCAGGCTCAGGCCCCTGACTCGGCCCAGTTGGTGCTTGCTGCAGGGGAACCTGTGCAGACTGGGGCTCTTCAGAATCAGGCCCCAGACTAGGTTCAGATGCCGTCTGAGGCAGAGGATCTGGTGCGGCCATCACACCATGGTTTAGCTTATCATTTCATCCATTTCATCCATTCGAAGTCATGATTTGCTGGGAATCACAAGTGGGTAGATCATGTAGATCATGCTTTAGCTCTTCCTATACATATCTGGTTGGCCAACTGGGAGAATAGGATGCTGGACTAAATGGGCCACTGGTCCAATCCAGCAGCCTCTTACTCTTATTATTGTGACTGTAATGTGCACACCAGACAAGACAGCAACAAAGGAAACAGGAGGTGCACGTCAACACAAATCTCTCAATCTGCAGCCAAGATCTTACTTGGAATAAAATTCTGCTGAGTTAATAGGACCCAATTCCAAGTAAACATGCTTACAATTAAAGCATGAGAGATTACACACCAGAACTGAAAAGGAATGGAAAACTCTAGGTAATAAATCATTGCCAGTCTTTCTTGGAGTACCACAGACAAGAGGGACCAATTTCTTTCAGAGGTAAGAAAGCCAAAATGGAAACTTCCAACAGCTGGGATTTTTAATAGTACTTATGTGCTTCAGTTTTACGGCCCAAATATCCAGTGGTTTTCTGTGGGAATTCCCCCCCCCCATACTTGTGCAATTACCAGTAAATATGAAAGGGGGAAAGATAGATACCTGCCTACTTTATTATTACTTTTTAAAGGAAAAAAGCGTTCGTTAAAGAAAATGCCATGTGGTATCCAAAGCTCACTTGCTTAAAATAAATTTTGCAGCACAATCCTAATGATGTCTAAACAGAAGTGAACCCTATTGAATTCAGTGGGGCTTCCTCCCAGGTAAATGGGATTGCAGCAGTAGACAATCAGTTGTGTGGCTTTTACTCAATGGAATCCACATAAATTTCTGAATCAGAAAAATTAACAGTTCATAGATGATAGATGGATAGATAGATGATAGATAGATAGATAGATAGATAGATAGATAGATAGATGATAGATGATAGATAGATAGATAGATAGATAGATAGATAGATAGATAGATAGATATAGATGATAGATATTACCCTTCCAATTTCTATCCATCACAGACAGTACAAACTGTCTCTTGTAAAGAAGCTGTCACCTTCAGCTAAGGCACCAGTATTAACAGGAATTCTTAAAAGATAACAACAAACCAAGTGTTATTTAAGTCTTAAGTAGTCAAAATAAACTGTTTTTCAACAGTTTATCTATCTGATCCATCAGCTAATCCATCATCTATCCCATCCATCAGCAGCCCTATTCATGAAGCATCAGAAGCAACCTATTTTTTAGGACCCACCTTAGTTCTTTGACTGCAGGCTATTTTAAACTGTTTTCAACACTGTGTTTCAACTGTTGTAACCTGCCCTGGAACCTAAGAGTGAAAGACAGGTAAGTGATTGTGGTGGTGGTGGTGGTGGTGGTGGTGATATTGTACAGGGCTCTGTTTCCAATTTGTTTTCATTTTTCCACCTGAATCTCTTTTTGGGGGTACAAAAGATCTTGGATTGGCCAATTCTTGTTTGCTGCTTTTTGTCTTGTTTTGTTTCTAGCACCTAACTGGAAACATGTGCTTGGAGCCAAAGGAAGCTGGACTCATGCCTTCCTCCAGATTTGTAACTGGACTTGGGACTCTTCAGACCCCCCCAAAAGTATGGACCCTCGGGGTAAAGAGCTTTTTAAGGAATCTCTGTTTCTTTTATGTTTTGAAATCAAGGGATCGGATTTCCGAATAATAAAACTGTGTTTAAATGCTGCAAACAACCCCTGGATCACAGCCTTCTGCATGTACCGTGAAAGAGCTTTAACTGGCAGTAGCCAAAGCGGGGACTGCATCCAGGGTCTCACAAGTTCTCATCAGGAATCCTCTTCCATGGGAAAATCCTTATTTGCTATGCTTTTATAACGGATTGTAGTAACTGCTGTCCAAAGGGAATTTTGTAGGCCACCAGGGGCAGGCTAATGGAAACGTAAGACAGTGATACCTCGGTTTAAGAACAGTCCTGTTTACGAACAATTCGGTTTACAAACTCCACAAAACCGGAAGTAGTGTCCCGGTTTGCAAACTTTACCTCGGTCTAAGAATGGAATCCGAATGGTTAGAAGGGCACCAGTGGTGGGAGGCCTCATTAGGGAAAGTGCGCCTTGGTTTAAGAACAGTTTCAGTTTAAGAACGGACTTCCGGAATGGATTAAGTTCGTAAACCGAGGTACCACTGTATACTAAAATACTAGGCATTATGCTATTGTCAGGTGGATTTTGTTTTATATAAGGCACGACTGTATGCCTACAGAGCTAAGAAGAGAGGACAGGCCCATTTGGAACAGCAGCAAGTAGGGCTGGGCATGGGAAACAGGAGAGAAATTCAATTCAGTTTACATTTAAAACTGAATCTATCCGATTTCTACTTTTCCAAAATGCAATGAGAACAGCAAGCCTTCGAAACTGCACATATCCAGAAATTTGTGATGTACGGTACATCTCAAACCCAAAAACATTTACATATATGCACACATTAGGTAAAAGTGTGGATAAAAATGAATATATGTGTAAGAACAACGTACCAGAATGCTTTCTTATTTGTTGCGAAAATGTGCAAGTGTATACAAAAATGTGATTTTAGGAGTAATCTACACTAAAACACTAGAGGATTGGGGGGGGGTATTTAAAAAATAATAATCACAAGTTGCTGTGGAAATGTGGAGAGCTGAATGTAAGACGGGGGGGGGGGGAATCATAAACTGAGAGGACTGAAATTGACAGATCCATCCATCTCTAGCAGCAATTTCCATCTGTTGGATTTTAAACATGGAAAACAGATGGCTTGAATGCTAGGAGGTGGGTTTAAAACACACACACACACCACCATATTGGCCCTGAGATCCCTATGCAAGGTCCAACTATTAAACACCTGGCTTCACATTCAGTTCTTCTATATTTTAATAATAAAAATAAGACATTAGCATCCAACCCTTCTGATTGCAATGCATCTCTTTTCATTTTACAGATTGATAAATACTTAACCTGAGGTAGGGAGAACCTTTTTTTCCAACATTTGCTATTGGCATGCACTAATACTGCATCTTCTAGAACTGCCAGCCATAGCTGACCAATAATACAGCATAACGAATTTCTATCCAACTATCCTTTCTTCACTGTGACTTGCATGGAAGAGATGCCCTTTTCAGCTCATTTCAAGAAAGCGTTTATTACACTGCCTCTTCTTGCAGTGAAATACAGCAAGTATGTTGCCATTATATAAATCTGTGTCCAGCCAAATTTAGAATGCTGTGTTCGGTTCCGGTTACCCCATCTCAAAAACAGTATTGCATAGCTGAAGCAGGTAAACAAAAAGGAGAAGTGAGGGTACAGGGAACCAGGCAGAGGGCCTTCTAGGTAGGGGCACCCTCCCATCAGATATCAAGGAAATAAACAACTATCTGACTTTTAGAAGACATCTGAAGGCAGCCCTGTTTAGGGAAGCTTTTTTTATGTCGGATCTTTTATCATGTTTTAACATTCTGTTGGGAGCCGCCCCAGAGTGGCTGGGGAAGCCCAGCCAGATGGGCAGGGTATAAATAATAAATTATTATTATTAAATTATTAAAGCAGCTTTTAAAAGAATGATCAGAGGATTAGACCAGTTTCCAATCTGTCAACTCTAAAGTGCCAATCAGGGTCAGCCTTAGGGGTGGGTGCTCACCCTGGGCACCAAACTGGCAGAGGTGGCAAGCTGAACTCATTGTTGGTTGAGTGTACTCTTTGCAAAGAGACAGAGTGAAGAGAGGAGGGTATTCAAAACCAAAACCAAAACACACACACACAAAAAAAACTCTACAGCAGGGGTGGGAAAACTTTAACCCTCCTGATGTTGTTGCCTTATTACCCCCATCACACCTGGTCAACATAGCCGATGGTCAGCGACGATGATCCAGCATCTCCACTCCTCATCCACAAGTTGTCTGGATACTAATCTCCAATATGAACTTCAACAGGACAAGGAAAGAACCACAAAGTCCAAATCCTGGATAGGTGATCACCAACGAGGGAGGTGGGGTGGCTTTTTAACCTTTTCTGCTTTCTCGGGCAGTATTTTCTCTCTTTCATTTGTTCTAGAGGAAGGGGAAATCAGTAAACCAGTTGCGGGGCTGATCTTCTGGAATGGTGCAGGAGGAAATCCAGAAAAGGTAAATGTCTTGCCTCGCGTGGCTCTAAATGTTCCCCTGCTACATCCCCAGAAGTAACGATGGCCAAAGGTCAACAGTGGCAGAGCTCTCTGCCAGAAATATAGAAAAGCAACCAAGAAGAGACTCCCCTCTTTGCCCCAGAGATCCACAGTATCCTACAGCCCCTAAGACACCCTCCATAAGTTTGACCTCTCTGTCTCTCTCTCTCTCTCTCACACACACACACACACACACACTGTATATAGAATAGAAAATTTCTGTTTTGTTTTTCTTAAAAATTAGCGGAACATGGGTTGACTGAGTTGACATGACCAAGCAGCAATAATGAGAGAGAGCTCTAAGAGACCAATTTCAAAATTATTTCCTTTATAACTTTTATTTATTATTTTCAAAGATAAAAATGCAGTCACCTTGTCCACATTGTGAAGATAAATAATGTAACCAATCCAAAATACCCTGCTGAAGTGATGGGGAATGTTGTATTTAGTTCTAATAAAAAATAAAACAGTTTTATTGCAAAAACAAACTTTGTCAAGGCTGTCAATCTACCTTGTTAAAATGATAAACAGCAGCTAACTAACACTTCACTATAACTCAGCAGGGAAGGCATGAAAATGGGATAACGTTAAAATAAATTGTAGATGAAAATGTTGCTATCTTGGGTGGTGGATTTCCTGAAATAACGAATGCTTTCAAAAACTGATTGCTACAAAACTAAGCAAAAGTAAAACCTGCAATCGTTCCATCGTCTTGCTTAGTGCAGATGTGGAGACCCTTTGACCCTCCAGATGTTGATGAACTACAACTCCAATCATCCCTGAACATTGACTATGCTTGCCGGGGCTGATGGGAGTTTTAGTTCAGCAACACCTAGCATGCCAAAGCTTTTCCCCACCACTGCCCTAGTGCAATAACCTCATGCAGAAAATGAACTTGTAAAGCTTTGGTTTGTGCAAACTGCAGCTGAGTGGCTGAGGAAAAACAGGTTTCAGGAGCTGTCAGTCAGAACGGATTGGCTAGCCTGTGATACGAGCCTCTCACCCGCCATAACAGATAACCAGTACATTTTGATGAGCTTCAAGTTTGAGGAAGCACCTTCACCACTGACAACTGTATCTGGAAATGTCAGGAGAGTTCGTAGTGCTGCCCAGACATTTAGGAAGACGCTGTTCAACTTTGGTATCATCTATGTACTGCCGGACATCTCGTGAGACCAGTAGGGCCTTTCTTTTACACTGCTAGGTTTCGCAATCCTACAGAAGTCACACAACTTGGGAATACAGCAAAAGTGACCGGGGTGAGGTGGGGGGTGATGAGTGCCAAAAGCACTCCCAGTCCAGAGTGCTATTTCACCCAGGGCCAACTCTGGTCACAATCCCACACATACTTTTTTGGGATTTGGGCTTACTAGAATACAGTCATACCTCAGGTTACAGACACTTCAGGTTGCGTGTTTTTGAGTTACGGACGCACCAAAACCCGGAAGTACCGCAACGGGTTACTTCCAGGTTTTGGCGCTCGCACATGCGCAGAAGCACTAAATCAAGCTTTGCGCGTGCGCAGAAGCTCCAAATCACATCCTATATTTGATTGATAGTTGATCTACTGTATTATTACTGTTTAAAGTGAAAGAAAGAGTATGGGTAGTTTGATAGTTAAGCGTGCTGGACTAGGACCTAGCAGACCACAGTTCAAATCTCCACTCAGCCATAAAAGCTCACTGGGTAACCTTGGGCCAGTCACCATCTACCTCACAGGGTTGTTGTAAGGATAAAATAGAAAGGGGGAGAAACTCCCAACTTGAAGGAAAAGGGGGAATATAAATGTAATACATAGATATATTTATAATACAGAGGTACCTCGGGTTACAGACACTTCAGGTTACAGACGCATCAGGTTACAGACTCCACTAACCCAGAAACAGTACCTCAGGTTAAGAACTTTGCTTCAGGATGAGAACAGAAAAAGCGCGGCAGCGGTGCGGCGGCAGCAGGAGGCCCATTAGCTAAAGTGGTGCCTCAGGTTAAGAACAGTTTCAGGTTAAGAACGGACCTCCAGAACGAATTAAGATCTTAACCCGAGGTACCACTGTACTTTTACTGTAATTCAGCCTTTCTCAACCTGTAGGTGCCCAGATGTTGTTGAACTACAACTCCCATTACCCCTAGCTAGCAAGGCCAGAGCTCAGGGATGATGGGAGTTGTAGTCCAACAACATCTGGGGACCCACAGGTTGAGAACCGCTGCTGTAATTTAATATATATATTCACAGCTTTGGGGGTCCTTTTGGCCAAACAACGCCAAATAATAATTAATCATAACAATAATGTATAGATACAACAGGGAGGAAAACAAAACCAAGGTATTATGTAGGTTTATAAGGCTATGGCTAGCCCTCAGACAGCACAGAGAGAATTTTTCCTCCCTCTCTCATCACACCACAGCTCTCAGTCACTCAATTAAGTTAATTGACAACACATTCAGGATTGACAAAAGAGCACTACTTCAGACAGTGTATAATTAACTTACAGTGATGGCATTACGTTAGATGGCTTTTTTAAAGGACCGGACAGATTCGTGGAGGACAGGTCTCTCAAAAGGACTATGCGCCTCAAGAGTTTATATAGAGCCTCCATATTCACAGGGAGTCTATCTCCAATTACCAGGTGAAAAGGACAAAGGCCAGGGAGTAGGCCTTGGCTTGAAGTCTGCATTGTGAATTCTCATAGGCACTTGACTGGCTGCTGTTGGAAGCAGAAAGCTTGAGCTTCAGAGCCCAAGTCTTTGCCAGGGACTATTAAGAACATGGCATGAGAAGAGCGCTGCTGAATCAGACCAAAGGCCTATCTAGTCACTGAATCTAGTTCTCACAGTGGCCAACAGTGCGCTCCTAGAGAATTTGTAACCCTATGCAACATTCAGCTACTCCTGCAGTTAAATATGGGGCTGGGTTAAGCACTTGCAATGTGTATTTGCATCCCTTTGGTTGATTAAACATCTGGCCTTTAAAAACCCAGGGGAGAGGGTCTCAGTTCTGTAATTAGTTGGCTTAGCTGGGTAAGGCCCTCTGGTGTCACCGAAAAGCTAAACGCCATGGTCACAGTCTTATACTAAAGCTTTAGATCTGTTTAAGGTGCTTAGGAAACTCTAAGCCATTTTATTGGTACAAGCTGTTTAGCTGATCTGGGGGTTTAAGGTTGGCTTAAGCGGCTTAAAACAGCTTCAGCGCTTAGTCGTGATTTTAAAATGCTAAAATGTGGTCGTGGGACCCTCCGGAAGTGGTTGCCATTGTATGAGGGCTACAGTGGCCTTGATGCATAGGTCCCGATAGCAAACTCAAGTCTCCAAACACTGGCCCTTCTGTAGCCAAAAATGGCACAAGAGGGGAGTGTCAGAAGATTTGAAGGAATCCCAAGATTTGCAAAAGTAACCCCTCCAAAAGAAATTAAAAACAAAACGGGGGGGGAGACCCTAAAAACAGCCTGTGTCCACTGCAGGGAGGGGAAACAGAAATGGAGTATCCTGGAAAGGGCATCTCTCCTTACCCCAAGATGGCAAATGTGGTACCCTGTGCAAAATTACGAGCTTGTGTAGGGAAGTAAGAGACTTTGACTACACAATTATTATTTTCAAGCTTTTAGGATCATTTTTCAGGTGTGCTCCTCTGAAGGGCAAGTATGTAATTTTCCCCCATCCATTTTTAGAAGGTGCATGGATGGATCTTCTGCAGTGATCAAATGTGGTGGCCGCATCCAGCAGCAGAATTCAGGCACAAAGACAGCAGATTTGCCAAGGTTGTTTTCTGGGTGTGTTTTTTTTTACTTTGTGGGTTAACTCCATCATTTGGATATTGCAACCCTGGCAACAAAATGGGTTTCTTTCTTCCTGTTTTATTACAGTATTTATATAGTGCTTTTATTGCAGTATTTATATAGTGCTTCTCACAAGCTTATCAAAGCAGTGCGCAAGTTTGAATGCAAAAATGTGCTCTATGTGGGGTTTCCCTTGTGCTGCCTTGCCTACAAGTTTCAAATGGGAAAAGCAAAGCCAGCTATATCCACGCTTAGATTCCACATTATACTCATGGTGGACATGAAACAGATCTTGGATTTAGATGAGGACCGAAGTAAAGAATTGAACTGGAATGACACCAAGTGGATCCAAAACAGATCGGGCTGCTTCCAAAGGCTACAGAGGCAATACAATTCTTGCAGTGACTGCACACTTCTGGCTGGCATTTGTCACATTCCTACCAGAAGCAAGGCAATTTCATTTCACCCATGCCCCACCACCGCAGTTTTTTATCACTCCTAGTGGCTCTTGCAATAGCGATGAGTAGTCAAAGAAATAATCACACCCAAGCAACAAGGAGCAGGGAATCCAACACTCAATAATTGAAGGCAAAACAAGTTTAGCAAAGCATCTCTAGATCATAGAATCATAGAGTTGGAAGAGACCACAAGGGCCATCGAGTCCAACCCCCTGCCAAGCAGGAAACACCATCAGAGCACTCCTGACATATGGTTGTCAAGCCTCTGCTTAAAGACCTCCAAAGTAGGAGACTCCACCACACTCCTTGGCAGCAAATTCCACTGTCGAACAGCTCTTACTGTCAGGAAGTTCTTCCTAATGTTTAGGTGGAATCTTCTTTCTTGTAGTTTGGATCCATTGCTCCGTGTCTGCTTCTCTGGAGCAACAGAAAACTCCCGATCGATCCATGTCTCAGGCTGGAGACAGAGAAAGGCAAAAGTCCACCAGAGTCTCCTGCACACAAATATGCATGATTGTGGGAGGGTGGGGAAAAAACATTGAAGAAGCCAAGCAGCCTTTAGTAAAGGTAAAGGGACCCCTGACCGTTAGGTCCAGTCGCGGATGACTCTGGGGTTGCGGCGCTCATCTCGCTTTATTGGCCGAGGGAGCCGGCGTACAGCTTCCGGGTCATGTGGCCAGCATGACTAAGCCGCTTCTGGCGAACCAAAGCAGCACACAGAAATGCTGTTTACATTCCCGCCGGAGTGGTCCCTATTTATCTACTTGCACTTTGATGTGCTTTTGAACTGCTAGGTGGGCAGGAGCAGGGACCGAGCAACGGGAACTCACCCCGTCGCGGGGATTCGAACTGCCAACCTTCTGATAGACAAGCCCTAGGCTCAGTGGTTTAGACCACAGCGCCACCCACCAGCAGCAGCCTTTAACCTGAAGCAATTGCTCTAGATAGCTTATTACAGAGGGCATGATATTTTCTAACTCCAACTCTTATCATTAACAAAGTGCAGAGCAGCGGGAATTCAAATTTTCATTTCAGGTACCAAAAGAAGTATATCAATACCTAAGAATGATGGAGGAAGGATAGGATATTTTTGTGGTGAGAGTTTTCTTTGAAGAGAGAGTGTCTCGCCATGCATGCTACTAGCCCAACACAAATCTACACCAATTGTGCTCTTTAAGAAATAAAGCCTCGACCTCTAATCCTAAAGTGTCCCCAATCTTTGGGCACCTGGGGGCAAATCTCACTTGCCCAGGCAACAGGAGGAGTGGCAATTTGTAAGCCTAGGAGTGAACCCTGTCAACTCAAAAGTATCAATGCCCCTACTGTTCCAAGTACAGTCATAGCGTAGGATGCAGACAGCTGCTGCCCTGCCCTGCCCTCTCTCCTCCTTACTTCTAAATAAAATAGGCCATGAGGCCATGCAACCTCATTGGCCCCTGGAAGGAGAAGTCTGAAGGGTGCACAGAATGGAACCACCTGGTTGAAGCTAAGCAAGTGAGAGTATCAGAAAGCACCTGGATACCAAAATACACCACCTTGAGCACCTGGCAGAAAGGTGGGATATAAATGCAGCTAAAACAAACATCGATATAACCTTTGCAAGCAACTCAGAGAGAAAACATGATGGGCATGCAGGTATGATAAGAGAAATTTGATTTAGGAAAAATATGCATACTGCTACCTTCTAAATTCACACCTTTCAGAATTCTGCAATGCAGTTCTCCACGTGTATAAAAATGCAGATATGTGTGCCTAAAAGTGCATATATTGGAGAAAATAGCACACGGAACTGCATTACATTACAGGAAACGGCATACAGAAGTGCATTATATTAGAGGGAATTGCACAGTAAAAAGTGCTGCTGAATTTGTATGACTTCTTTTAAGAAAATAAATTCCAAACTTATATGGGTATGTACCAAACTGAATTTTTTTTTATTTTTTTTAATAAATTTTTATTGATTTTCCAAACACAAAATAAAAAACAAACAATACACAATACACAGACATACAAACATATAAACATGTATAATTTCATAGCCCTTTTTTCATAAACCTTACTTCCCGGACTTCCCCATACCTCCCCCTTTCTGCATCCTTGTTTTATATTTCTTCAGCAACTCCTCAGTCAACTAATTATTCACTTCAATTTCTTTTAGATTCTTCTAATATTGTTAATTACAGCTGCAATTCTCTGTTTCCCAACCCCTTGACATTTTAACACTCCTGAATTTTACAACAAGTTCTAAGATATACTTTGAATTTCTTCCAATCTTCTTCCACTGTCTCTTTCCCCTGGTCACGGATTCTGCCAGTCATCTCCGCCAGTCCCATGTAGTCAATCACCTTTGTCTGCCATTCTTCCAGTGTGGGACCAAACTGAATTTAAGATTGTGTTGTGGGGGGGAATAAAGAGAGAGACACAGAAGCTAAAACTGACGGATTCACTCATACCTAGTGACTACATCAACAAAATCCCTAAGCATCCAACAAAAGTAGCATGGAAGAACCCAAGGACTGAAGTAAGAAGCTGCCATATACCAGGTCAGACTATCCATCTAGCCTAGTCCACTTTGACAGATGGTAGCTCTCCAAGGTCTGAGGCAGAGGTCTTTCTCTGTCTCGTCACTGGCTACCAGAGCCTTTCTCAAAATTGGAAATACTAGAGTTTGAACATATGACTCTCAATCTGCAAATCATGTGCAGATCTGCCACTGATCTCTTTTCCACCCCCTATAGTGCCCATAGGTCATGTTGCCTTTAAAAATCACTGGAGGTCTAGCCATATTTGCATTTTTTTAAAGTTTATAAAATAAGACTTGTCTCCCAGCATACATTTTCAAGGGTTGTGGGCAAGTTGGTTGATGGTGTCTCTGCAGCTTCTGCTGAACACCATAGACAGTGGTGGTGAGCAGGCTCTATGCTGTTTCTCTAGTGTTGGGCAAAGAAAAGTCCACATAATGGACAGTCAAGGTGAACTCAGCGCTTACAAGCATTTCCTCTTCTAGATGCCACACAGTCAACTTTGTCCTCAGACCCTTAGGAGAGGCTTCTTGAAATGCAGAGGAAAAGAGAAGACCCCATCCAGGAGACCAACATTTCCCACTCCCTCCTGTTTTCTGACAATATTACCCACATGGAAATCGGCAACCAATTTTCTGCTGTTTTGCTTTTTCTCCAATCTTCCAAAGGAGGTTGCCACTTATCTCATTGGGTCTCACCAGGAAGCGTGGATGATGGGAAACTGCAGAGAGAACCTTGTGCTCCTTCCCACCAACCACACTTCCTGGACTGCCTTGAGAACACAAGGTAATGTAGTGTGATTCCCAATGCGTTTCAACAGGGAAGAGATTCCCAATGCATTCCAATGGCCAGTAGGGCAGAGATTGCCTTCCACCGCTGAAAGCAGCAAGGGGTAAGAAAAACTGGGAAACTCTTGGCTACCTCGTATTAGCCCCCACCAACAGCCCCACCACACACAAAAAAGAATTAGAGAAATTTATTCTCCTCCCTTTCCCCAATGATTTTCAAGAGAGTTTCGTTTCCTCTTAATGGTTGAAAAGGGTGTTCTTAACAGAGCTTCTACTTCTGCCACCCTTCTGCAAACAGTGCTTAAGATCCAACCCTGTATTACCAGCTTTCTTATTAGACCATTATGATTAGATATTAGATTAATATTATCTGCTCTTTGCAGAGTTAATATCAGTTTCAAAATCTGGGACTTTGGTAGGCAACCAGCGTTTACAGAACCCAGGAAGATATTCAGACTTCAGAATTTAAAAAGTGTTTCCTTCCCATCACGCTTCTATTATGTAACACGGTAATAAATACTCAAGATGTACAAAATCACAGCTAGCACTTCCACTCAGCATTGTCAGGGCATGCTTTCACTTTTATGTTAGCGAGTTGCATTCCAACCGAATGAGTTGGAATTTAGTTTCCCCCCCCCCCACAGTGTCCCCTATAAAAACTGACTTTCCGGGAGGTTCCTGAATTGCAGCACCATCCATAACTTTTTCTGTTTTACACATTTGTCCTAATGCACCCCTACCACCCTCAGAAGAAAAAGATTATGGGCGACACTGACAATGGAGCATGCATTTGAAATAGGGGTGGGGAGCTGCTCAGGATTATAATCGGATTATTAATTACACATATTCTACCTTCCTGCAAGGAGAAATGCATAAAGTTAAGAGCCAACCAGATGCCCATGGGGAATGTGATGTGAGAGGAATAGCGCTGTTCACACTTGCTTTACCCAGCAATTCAGAGGCATATTGTCTCCGGCAATAGAGACAGAAAACTGTTCCTCTCACCATATTATCCTCCTTTCTCCTAGGAAATGAGCAGGACCTAACTGTTGATAGGGCCATTGTATACATGACCCATACAGAAACAGAGGAGGCTGCATGAGGTGTGATCTAGTGTGAGGAGAAAGGAGAGCCCATCAGTTGTCTAAAGGAGCTGGCCCTACCATTCAGCAGAGTGAGGAAACAGAAGTGTCTGCTGGAGCAGCATCCAGGATCAGGGATGAACTTTTAATTCTAACCACCCGGAGCAGTTTAGATAGATAAAACTTTATTCACATTAGCCAATGGCCATAGCAACAGTAAAACATTACAGTATACGCAGAAAAGGAAATTTGATATAAGAGCACAATTTAAAGTCCTGAATCAGCAGTCAGTTAGTGGCCCTCATTCTGATTGCCCCTGCTATGAACCCAGAGCAGTTTTCTGAAGCCTTTTGATGGACCAGAACGTAGGCAGTCATGAGCCATTTGACATCACGCGGTCTCTTCTGGCTAAAGGATGTGACACTTGGCATGCAAGGCTTCCAGTTTAGGCTCTCAGGTTTTATGGAGCAATAAGACACTTGCAGACTTTCTGACCCAGCAGCGCCATTGCCAGAAGATGACGGTTGTTTTGCCAAACTCGAAGCCACACACAAGGCAGCTTGTCACTTCGTCAAAGAGTCAGAAAGCAAAATTGCACAACCATGTTCCAAGTTAATGTTTTCCTAATACTTTAGGGAACATGGATGCCTAAGGAGGAGCATCAAGCAAAGTCACTGTTATTCTACGAGAGAGAAAAAGAAGAAGCTGGGGCACAATCTGCTGCCAGCTGAAATCAGTTGCAAAACTACCGTTGTTCGGTGCTGGACAGAACGCAGAGACTTTGGTTAGAACTTAGCTCTGTGGTAGAGCACATAAAGAACATTCCCACTTTAATCCCTGGCAGCACCAGGTAGGACTGGAAAAGATTCCATGTCTGGAATGCTGGAGAGCTGCTGCCAGTCAGTGTTGACAATACTGAACTAAATGGTCTGACTTGGCATAAGGCAGCTTCCTATATTTCTATGTTCCTAAGCCTACAATATAGTTGAGAATAAATATTCAGCAATTACACTGAATCACAGGCAAGCCTCCCTTTAGCTGGAATGCACAATGTGCCGTTTCGCCTGTGATTCAGTGTAATCACTGTACACTGAACCACAAGCAAACCTCCACTTTGTTCGGTTAGACCAGGGTTTCCCAAACTCAGGTCGCCAGCTGTTTAGGGAAATAATGGAAACAATAAAGAAACAAGGAGTGGCTACTCACTCAAGGCTGCACAGATTCTTCCATCATGCTACATAATCACAGCGTTATAAACAGCAAAACACAGCATCCTGTGAAGTTTTCATTATTGTTGTTGTTGTTGTTTTTGTTTGCTACCTGTTTCAGGCCCTTAAGGATGTTGAGGCGGGTTCAGCAAATGTGGACTGTTTGTGTGGAAATTGCAGAAGCTAAAGATGCCACTAGCTTTTAGTGGCAAGGACTTCATAGCTAGATTGTACCTTCCCAGAGCTATCGAAACAAAATAAATTATGTAAAATAAATACAAGCCAATGCACGAATTGTACATGTCACAACAATTTGTGAGACAGAATTTGAGTTACTTTGGAAAGGAATTTATTTGCTTCACTATGGATTACGTTTTATATCCTTACAACAAATTCTGTGAGATGGGTTCAGCAAGGGAGGAGACCAACTGACCCAAGGCCACCCACTTCATTGCTGACTTGGTATTTGAACTTGGGTCTCTCTGGTCCTAGGTCCTCATCAGACACTCTCAGCACTACTACTCCAGCCTTCCGCAAACTGCTGCCCTCCAAATATTTTGGACTACAATTCGTATTAGCACCAGCTGACTGGTGCTGATGGGAGCTCACAGCAACCCAAATGGTGGCCATGCTCTCACAGTTAAAAGAATGGGAAGTTGGTCTCCCATAGTTTGGTTTCAAAGTGTTGGAGGGTATGATACCATTGTACAAAACCCCGGGGCACAGCAGTGATAAACTAACACCCATGCATACAAGAGCACGGTGCAGTTACCTTTTGCAGATAACTGAAACTTTATGGCACCAAGCATGGCAAAAAAAGTGTACTGTCCCCAATTCCATCCTCTCCTGGTGGACCAAGAGAGTCTCCTGGAACACTAGGCCAATGGCAAAAGAGCCACCATGTCTTCCATTGCCATGGCAATGATGGGCCTCAGCCAAGTCAGCAGAAGGAACAGCACAGCCATGTTACCATGGCAATGCCAGCCATGTTCCTACAGGAAACTGGAGAGGAGGACAGGAAGTGGGAGGATGCAAGGCTTGCCTGCAGGTATTTAAAGGCAGGCAAGCCAAGACGGAAGACAACTCCAATATGGCTCCTGGTGGGCTCTGTAGCACAGAGCTCATATGATACAATACACCTAAAGCACTATTATATATATTTAACAGCCACAGCTTCCCCCAAAGAATCCTGGGAACTGTAGTTAGTTAAAGGTTCCGAGAGTTATTAGGAGATTCCCAATTCCCCTTCACAGAGTTACAATTCTCAAAGTGGTTTAACAACCAGTCCTCTTTCCTGGGGAGCTCTGGGAACTGTAGCTCTGTGAGGGGAATAGGGGTCTCCTGACAACTTTCAGCACCCTTAACAAATTACAATTCCCGGGATTCTGTGTGGGAAGCCATGACTCTTTTAAGCGTATGGTGTGGATGGATGGATGGAGAGAGAGAGAGAGAGAGAGAGAGAGAGAGAGTAAGAAATGGGTGACTCAACCCCCGCCTATCTAGGGGCCGAAACTTAGAAACACAAATCTGTGACTCAAACATATTAATGTGTGTAGAGCAACTAACTGTCCCATATTAAGAATGGGGACATACAGTGGTACCTCGGGTTACATATGCTTCAGGTTACACACGTTTCAGGTTACAGACTCCGCTAACCCAGAAATAGTACCTCAGGTTAAGAACTTTGCTTCAGGATGAGAACAGAAATCGTGCTCTGGCGGCGCAGCGGCAGCAGGAGGCCCCATTAGCTAAAGTGGTGCTTCAGGTTAAGAACAGTTTCAGGTTAAGAACGAACCTCCGGAACGAATTAAGTACTTAACCCAAGGTACCACTGTATTCAGTTCCTTTTGGCGAAACTAAAAAGTTATTTTAAAATGATAATATTCCCCTGAAAAAGTACAGTTGCAGTTCAGAATTCAGGCGTGGGAGTCACTGAACACAGCTGACATCAGAACAATTTCATTGACCTTATTACCTCGTGATCTGAATGGTTAGCAACTTGCCCTTCTACTCATGGAATGACAGCAGTACCAATTACACAACTATTGGCTATAAAAAATGCAAGGGGGCAGCTCATCCTGGATGCAAGAGTCTCCATTTATGCATTCATAATATGCATATACCGTATTTTCCCGTCTATAAGACACCCCCATGTATAAGACGCCCCCTATTTTGGGGGACTCAGATTTAAGAAAATGGGGAGAGATGGCCCTGTGTATAAGATGCCCCTAATTTTTTATATTATTTTTTAGGGGGGAAACCTAGTCTTATATACAAAAAATACAGTAGTTGCTTTCACCGTGGCTAGTAACCATTGTGTTGTTGTTGTTGTTTTGCTATGCTATTATGAAACTTACTATGCTATTGTTTTGCTATGTTGTTATGAAATTGACTTTGTTGTATTTATTTGAAATACATCCTTGTTTCTTTGTTGCAAGCCACTTTGAGCATGGATTTTTTTGGGGGGGTAGAAAATCGACACACACAAAACAGTTAAATGGGTGGATACTTGCTCATGTATTTTTTTTAAGTAATATTTATTAGTTTTCCAACAAATTGAACACAACACTACAAAAAACCAAAAAAGAAAAAACATACAATAATACAATACAATACAAAGAAAAAAGAAAAAAAACTGCAAAACACTAACATACAACTAACAAAACAAAACAAAAACCATTTAAAACACAGTCCAATTTCAATATCTTATCTTTCTTTCACTAATTTCCACGACCTCCTCACACCTCCCCTTTTGTATTCCACTTCTATTGTTTCAGCAATTCCTTTCCATCTTCCTCTGTTTTCTGTCCTATAATTGTCTTAACACATTCTAACCTTATTTTTCCCTTTCATGCTCT
The DNA here is from genome assembly GCF_965112155.1 of Podarcis liolepis. NCBI lineage: Eukaryota > Metazoa > Chordata > Lepidosauria > Squamata > Lacertidae > Podarcis > Podarcis liolepis. The sequence goes on along the minus strand of NC_139561.1, from coordinate 71,258,215 downwards.
AATAATCTATTTATACTTAATTCCTTATAACATTTCTACTAAAGCCATATAACTTCATTCCAACAACTTTCTAACATTCATTAATTTTACAGTATTTCTGTAAATAGTCTTTAAACTTTTTCCAGTCTTCTTCCACCAACTCTTCTCCCTGGTCTCGGATTCTGCCAGTCATTTCCGCCAATTTCATGTAGTCCATCAACTTCATCTGCCATTCTTCCCTGATACTTGCTCATGTAAATGTCCCTGGCCAGAGGTCTGCACCACCCAGCGCACACATCATCACAATGGATGAGAAAATCTACAAATACCAGTACAGTGGTAACTCAGGTTAAGTACTTAATTCGTTCCGGATGTCCATACTTAACCTGAAACTGTTCTTAACCTGAAGCACCACTTTAGCTAATGGGGCCTCCTGCTGCCGCCGCACCACCGGAGCCCAATTTCTGTTCTCATCCTGAAGCAAAGTTCTTAACCCGAGGTAGTATTTCTGGGTTAGCAGAGTCTGTAACCTGAAGCGTATGTAACCTGAAGCATATGTAACCCGAGGTACCACTGTAACTGTAGAGACAGGTTGCACTGCAAGAAGACCCAATGGGTTTCATGCTGGATCCAACTCCTTGTGAGGGCTATACTCAACAAAAGGAACAAACAACAAAAAGGAACAAATTTAAACTATGCAATACAAACTTTTTTTAAAGGCATCTTTAATGACTCTGGTGTTAACCAACATCAAATGTTTCCCCTGCTGAAGACCCAAATGCTGGCAAGCTAGACTGTGACCTTCTACCAAATGTGGTTTTACACTCTGTTACTAAGCATGTGATAAATTTGCCTAGATTAGGGATGGGGGAACTTGGTGTCTCACAACACCTGCAAGGCCAAAACTCCCATCAGGCTCAGGCAGAAGGGCCAATGGCAAGGGGTGGCACGACTCACAGTCCAAAACCTGGAGGGTCACATGATCCACATCCCCGGCCTACTCCTTGTTTACCAAGCGTAATGAACACCTCGGCGGAGACAATAGGCTCAGATGACTTTTATATGAAGACGCAGGTTAGGACGACAATAAGCCTATATTTGTTTTGTTAAAAGCGCCTTTGGGGACATTCGTTTTGCCAGCAGAATACAGTGGTACCTCGGGTTAAGTACTTAATTCGTTCCGGAGGTCTGTTCTTAACCTGAAACTGTTCTTAACCTGAAGCACCACTTTAGCTAATGGGGCCTCCTGCTGCCGCCGCGTGATTTCTGTTCTCATCCTGAAGCAAAGTTCTTAACCCGAGGTACTATTTCTGGGTTAGCGGAGTCTGTAACCTGAAGCATCTGTAACCTGAAGTGTATGTAACCCGAGGTACCACTGTATACCCCCTGTCGATCACAGTCATGTGAATGGTAAACCCCAACAGGAAATGGTTAACTGATCAGAAAAAAGCAAGCCCCTTTTTCCTCTTGTATGGAGTTCTCATTAATACAATACAATACAGTATAAGGTAGCACTTGCTTACATTGCATCTGCCTCTCTGTTGTTATGTAATAACTGGGCCAATTACCACCCAACAATCGACTTGCCAGATTGTGCACTCGGGTGCCCTTTTTTTTCTTTTCTTTTTGCCTCCAACTGAGAACAGCCCTCTGCAGTCACTGCTGCAATCACAGCTTTGCAGTTCCCTTGAAACCCAGCAGGGAAAAAGGAAGGTGGGGGGGGGGGAGGAATCTCATGCATGGGTAAAGATAGGCAGTCAAGCAGGTACTGCATGAGGCTGGTGGATAAAGGTTGTCATCTCCTTCTGCAGGGCTTTTAGGAGTATCTTCCCACAGGGCAAGATCCTGGAAATCGACCCCGGTTGAATGCAAAGCCCAAATGTCTGAATGCTGCTGAGATGTCTCTTGGATATGATCATATCCAGCAGCCTTGGTGGTGAGTCAACTGGGGGGGGGGGGAGATGCAGGGGTCCCTGGACAGAGATAGGGCATAAGCACAAGAGTCAGACACTGGTGCAATACACTGAAGCCAAGGCCGCGCATCTGCGCTCAGCAACCCAAATACAACCAGCAGGAGGGAAACACTTCCTCTGTGGTCAGTCATTTGCACTCAACTCATGGGGGGCTGCAGGGAGAGGAGCTTACAGCGCCATCCTACCCATGCCTACTCAGAAGTAAGCCCCAATGCATTCAGTGGGGTTTGCTCCCAGGTAAACCTTAGCCTTCCACCACCGGACTAGCAGCTGCCCACCCTTCCTGACAGCAAGAGACACAACCACATAACTCAGAGACCTCCTTTGGACCCACTGGCAAAATAAACGAAGCCTGGCTACACCAAGCAGAGGAGCAGCGCATCCACAACAAGGCTCCTTGATCAGATAGATCACTGCAGCAGCGGAGGGCAGCAGGCTCCTGGCAACATTTCCCCAACAAGCACAAGGCGAAAGGCACCGCCAGCCTCTCTGCACGCAAGCGGTATGCAAGGGGGAAAACTGCACACATTTGCAAGTGAAGCTGCATAGGGAGGCCTGGTCACTTTGCAACTTGGTGTGCCTCACTTCTCTGGCTCCTTCTCTCTCCCTCCCCCCCCCCTTTTTTTTTTTTTTTTTTTTTGCAAGATCATTCGCCCACCTGAGACTTGTTTTTGGCCCTCCTGTGGCCAAGCAGGCCTCCTCAAACATTCCCTCAACACACACACACCCCGCTGCCCTCCCCGGCGCACGCTCCAACCCCCTATAGACCACCGACATCAACACCACCTTTGCGCAGGCCTTCCTGGGCGCAAGGCGCGGAGAGGGTTAACAGCCGCCGATTGACACCGCAAGAGGTTACTTCAGGCACCCAGGCATCAGCCCTGCAAGAGGAGCCACCTCGCAGGCTCAAACCCACCCAGGGGAGACACAGACACACACAAACACACACACTTGACAACAGTCCCGAAAGGCAGCGAGGAGCGTCCTGTTAAAATAAATAAATATAAAGGAAGAAAAGCAACCTGACACCTCTTCAGAAGCCCAGGCAAAATGGAATCTGCTGCTGCTGCTGCTGCTGCCTCCCTCCACCAGCGAGGAACAGCGGCTGCGGCAGCAACAGCAATAGTCAAAACACACACAACGGCACGAGGGGCAGCGAGATAAATGGGCGAAACACCATCGCCTTACCTTGGCTGTCTGGCTGCAAGCAGAGCCCGATCCCCTCCACTTTCGCGATTCTCACGATGCTGGCAATTTCCTGAGAGGCTCTGCAGCCTCGCTCTCCCCTCCTGGAGGAAGCCTTCCGCTGAGCTGCCGGGTAGCTTATTTCCTATTCTTTTTAATAACACCTGTTTCAAAAAGAGGTGGTGGTGTGGGGAGAGGGAGGGAGGGAGGGAGGATCGGGGATGGGGATTATTATGTCATATTGCTGGGAGAAGAAGGCGCGCGATGTTTTCCTTCTCCGATGGAGGAAGGGGGGAGGCAGGTCGTCCCCCCCAACCCTGCCCTGATGGTTTGTAGCTCAGCTTCAAAACAAAATCAATGTGGGAAAGAGAGAGGAGGGGAGGGGGGGAGAGGAGAAAAAGAAGAAGGGGGGGGACCACAACACCCTAGGCAAGCTTAATCATGGGAGATTGTGCAGTTTGTGAGCATGCTCCAGCCGGAACCAATCCTCCTCTGTTATTCTTCGGAATAAAAATAATCCACGCTGGAGAAGAAGGAGAAGAAGCCCACGCGGAAGCTTCTTCCTGCCGCCTCTGGACAGCGAGGAATAAATTCCGCCCGGAGAAGCCGCATCACAATCGGAATTGCTGCTTGCTTTCCTTTGCCTCCTCTGCTTCTAAGAGGCAAAACAGCCGAGCTTCTCCGTCTATCTCCGCGGCGGTGGCTTTTTCATTTTTTTTCTCTCCTTCCCCCACCCCGCGGCTATCTCTAGGCCTTTTGGAAAGAGGTTTGAACCTTTTAAAGATACAGTACACCGATTAGCCTTTTAAGGGAGGCCGGCGGAGGTGGAGGGTGTCGGGTCTTTTAGTGGAGAGGGAGGGGGGCCTGGCTGGCTGGCTGGCTGGCTGGCCTAAAATACCCAAGCAAGTGCCACGCCACTGAGCGCCAGAAGCGGGCACCGTGGGTGGCGAGGGGAGGAGCCGGGGAAACGAATGCGTTACTTTCTCCTCCTTTTGCAGCCGTCTCGAAGACTTTCCACTCATGTCCTACTTGGAAGTAAGCTCCCTTTGCATTTGATGCAACTTCCTTATTATTATAGAAAACAAAACACCAAACCCTCAGCAGCCGAGCCCTCTGGATATTTATCAATGGAAGTGTACTGTACTTCAAAGCAGAAGGAGGCGACAATCCTTCACATCCGCTTCCTTGGGAGCAAACCCCGCTCAACTCAATGGGGCTTGGTTCCAAAGTAAGGCATGCACACGATTGCCCTGGTGGTAGCGGACTTCCTCCAGTGCAAGGCTCAGGCTGTGATCCCTCATCGTGTTCATTTACAAAACAAAAGCAAAAGGCCGATCCCTACGCCTGATCTCTCGGGAGGAAGCCCCGCTGTATTCAAAGGGTCCAGTCCAACTTCATGGCGCAACCAGGCTGCGCATTGACTGAAGAATAATGTCCATTGAGCAAACTAGTGGGGATTTGCCTATGCATAAGCTCCCATAGAATTGCGCTTGTATCTCTTTTGGCTTGGCCACAGAATTTTTTCATGCGTTTACACGTATTACGTTTAGAATCATAGAATCATAGAGTTGGAAGAGACCACAAGGGCCATCGAGTCCAACCCCCTGCCAAGCAGGAAACACCATCAGAGCACTCCTGACATATGGTTGTCAAGCCTCTGCTTAAAGACCTCCAAAGTAGGAGACTCCACCACACTCCTTGGCAGCAAATTCCACTGTCAAACAGCTCTTACTGTCAGGAAGTTCTTCCTAATGTTTAGGTGGAATCTTCTTTCTTGTAGTTTGGATCCATTGCTCCGTGTCCGCTTCTCTGGAGCAGCAGAAAACAACCTTTCTCCCTCCTCTATGTGACATCCTTTTATATATTTGAACATGGCTATCATATCACCCCTTAACCTCCTCTTCTCCAGGCTAAACATGCCCAGCTCCCTTAGCCGTTCCTCATAAGGCATCGTTTCCAGGCCTTTGACCATTTTGGTTGCCCTCCTCTGGACACGTTCCAGTTTGTCAGTGTCCTTCTTGTACTGTGGTGCCCAGAACTGGACACAGTACTCCAGGTGAGGTCTGACCAGAGCAGAATACAGTGGCACTATTACTTCCCTTGATCTAGATGCTATACTCCTATTGATGCAGCCCAGAATTGCATTGGCTAACTAGGGGGTAAGTTTTCCTGAACACAATGGAGCTTACTTGCGAGTAAATATACATAGCCTTGCACTACAAGGCTGAAATGCGCATTTACCTGGTAGTTAAGTTCCGTGGAGTGCAGTGGGGTTTACGATCCTAGTAACCACGCAGGGGATTGCTTCGCAATTGAGTTGCCTTGCAGCACAGTTCAACGGGGCTTACTCCAAAGTAACCGTGCATCGGATTGCCGTTTTTACTCCTGAGTGAATTCAATAGGACTTTGTCTGAGTAGGCATGGCTAGGCTTGCGCTGTTTAAGAACTGTATCACCCAGCTGCTGGTGTTATCCTCAGTCGCCTCCTATTGGTATGCGGCCCTACAACACAATCCTGTACGTGTAACAAGAACCAATACTTGTCTACGCAGAAGTAAATCCTAATGACTTTAATGGAACTTGCTCTCTGCTAAGTGTACGTAAAATTGCAGCATTAATCGGCACTCACACGAAAAGAACTATACCCACCGCACATTTAAAGCATATTTCTGCCCCACCCCAAGAATCTTGGGAAACCAACACACAAGATTACTTCCGTCGTGTCCACACACCCATTTTCATTGTGTGTGGGGCAATTAAAATGACCGCTGCAGTCTAACCACCCACCCACTTGCTTTAGGTTCATTTCTTGTTGCAAACCGACCACCCTACTCAAGGACAACTTACCCTGTCAAAAGGAGGCTGAGGTGCTTTTTGAGAGGATTTCCCCCTTTCTCTTCCCCCCGCCTCTCCAAATTTGGCCACCAGAACCAACATCAGCCGCCAAGCCACCCGTCGCGATCCAAACCGATGCGCCAGCTGGGTCCACTTTTTATTGTTAGGATGGTTAGTGGAGCAGCGCGCGCTTTGCGCTCGGATCTCCGCCTCTGTACTGTTCAGCAACCCTAATGACGTCCCGGGAAGAAGCCACGAAGCCCCTGTGCCGCCCGAGGCGCCTTAAGGAACTTGGACGAAGACCTGAGCTGCTCTCTGGGCACGGGCTCCGACGCCTCCCTAGGGCCGCTCCATCTTTCTCTTCCGGCGCCACACGTCGAGCCGCCGACCCACCACCGGACCGGACTCATCCCACAAACGCCCAATCTTTCGCGGGTAGCTGGGTGGGTGTATCCCTCAATCCCAGGCCTCCCCAGCAATCCTTAGGCTTCGGACCTAGTTTCGAGCCCAAAGCTCAGCCCCAGGAGACAGGGAGGGGATGGGCCTCCGGAGCACGTGCAGAGTGCATCGGCCACGCCAGAGCTTTCTCGGAGCCCTCGAGGAGCACTAAGCGGTGGTTTGGAGACAGTTTTCCAACAGCACCAAAACTCAGCCCTGGAGAGTGACCACATCTAATTGGGGTTGGTGGGCGTCTGCTGAGCCCGTTGACCGCAGCAGGTGGGCGGGAGCTCCATAGAGAACTTGGAGACCTGTTCAGAATCTGTTTTCAAATTCGAGGTAGCTTCCGGGCATGTGCAGAATGCATTATACAGCCGCGGGGAGCGTTTTTCCCAAGGCCTCTTCATAGGAGTTGAGCCCTGGGTGTCCTCTCTCTCTTCTTGCTTCCCTCCTCCCTCCCTCCCTACTTGCCCGTCTCTCTCTCTCTTTTTTTTTTTTCTTTCAGCAGGACGAAATTATCATATTCCGTGTCTCGCTGCTCCGGCGATCGCCAATTGGCTGCGGGATTGCAACCGGAAATGTCAACAGCCTCTGCTCGGCTGGCTACAGCGGCAGCGCGCCTGAGCTCAGCAAAATCTTGGCACCGACGGCTGCCGTTCCTCCTCTCTCCCCTGGGTTCGCGCGCTCTCGCTCTCGTCCACCCAGTGGCAGGTCACTGTGTCAATCCAGGCGAGAGAACCTTCATCAAAAAGGGGTTTAGCATTGGCCAACGCCTCGGGGAAAAAGGGAAAGTGCAAACAAGGCTCTCCCTAACCATCTCCAGACTCTGGTTGGGAATCTGCTGCTCTGATCGTCCAAGCGAGGAAGGAAGAGAAGAACACAAGGCCTCTGGTCCCCAAGGAAGGAGAGACGTTTCAGTGATAAGATTTCTTACCCGCCCTTTGCTTTGGGTTGCAAGAATATAATCTACAGTAAGAAAACATAATATGGAATGATGCAACAATATACAGAGGGTTTTATTTTTATTTTTTTGAACTATTAAGCAGTTTATAAATTGTAGAAGTTTTTGATTTAAAAAATACAAAGCAGTTTATAAATCATAGAAATGTGGAGTTGGAAGGGACCCCAGGGGTCATCTAGTCCAGCCCCCCAAAATGTGGGAATCATGGCTAAAGAATTCCTGAAAGATGAGCATCCAACCTCTGTTTAAAAACCTTCAGTGAAGAAGAGTCCACCACCTTTTGATGGAGTTCGTTCCGCTGTCAAAAAGCTCTTTCTCTTAAAATGCAAAGAATTTTAGGATGATTTAAATCATTTTTTAAAAAATAACAACAGAGAAGCATACAAGAATAAAAAGCAAAATCATTCTATTTTTTTATAAATATTTATTAAGCTTTTACAGAATGAAAAAGAAAAAGAAAAAGAAAAAAATACAAAGTACAAAAAATACAAAATAAAAAGATGTTAAAAACAATTCGAACTTTTTGTCACTTATCTTTCATTAACTTATTTCCCGGACCTCCTCATACCTCCCTTTTTTGTATTCCAATTCAAATTTATTTCATTCAGCAATTTCTTGCCAAAAAGCAAAATCATTCTAAATGGAGCAGAAGAAAATAAACCCAGCAATAGAGGCGGGGGGGGGGGGTCTCACAAAAGAACATAGCTTAAACTATAGCTCAGTCGGTAGAGCATGAGACTCTTAATCTCAGGGTCATCCATGGGTTCAAGCCTCACACTGGGCAAAAGTATACCTGCATTGCAGGGGGTTGGACTAGATGACCCTCGTGGTCCCTTCCAGCTCTACACTTCTCTGATTCTATGAAACTGTCAAAGGCCAGGGTAAAGTGGTGTGTCTTCAGCATAGGCAGAAGCTATGGAATGAAGGTACCAGATGCATCTCAGTGCAGGAGGGAATTCCACACTTTAGGAGCTGCCACAGAGAAAACCCTTTCATGAGACATTTTGTGGGTGGCAGAATGGCCAAGAGAGGCCCCTTTGCCGATCTTAACACTTGAAAAGGTCCATAGAAATGGAGAGTGACTTTCAGATATTTGTGGTATAACTTGTTTAGTGCCATAGGCATGCGTATGAGCAGGGCAAGCGATTGCCCTTCCTGGGTGAACTGTAATTCCCAGGTTCCATTTGGGGCAGGAAGCGATAGGTTTCTTGCATTGGTAGAACCTGAGATATCATAGAATCGTGGAATTGTAGATTTGGAAGGAACCACCCGGGTCATCTAGTCCAACGACCTGCAACGCAGGAATCATTTGCCCAACGTGGGGCTTAAAACCACAACCTTGAGATTCGGAGTCTCATGCTCCATCAACTGAGCTGTGAGACAAAATGTGTAGGCACTGATTGATTGTTTGTGAAAAATCATTGTCTAAAACCCCCCTGAAAGAGCTATCCAGGACTTTAAAATATTTAGAGCAGAGGTCAGGAATAGCCTGGATTTTCTCTTTCCTGCCAGACCAGCTTGCTTTTATCAGATTTCACAAAAACACAAGAATTTAGGCTATGTCAGACTATCTCTACTCAGGGTGAATCTGCAGGATCTTCTGCCTTGCTGCATGAGACCTTTCACTAAAGATCCCAGGGCTTCAACCTGGAGGCCTCTGCTACAGAGATGAGGTTTTTATTTCTTTGTTTCCATCTTTTAGGGCAGGAGTGGAGAATCTTTTTTGGCTCAGCAGGCCAGATCCTTATCAGGTCAACTTTCATAGGCCGAATTTGATGGGCGGGTGAGACCACCCACCTGTCAATCTATCACCTGACATCACAATGACACTAGGTGATTGGGAGCTTGGAAGTTCCAGAGTTGGTGAGTTATTACTACCAGTTCTCCAGATCAAACTCAGCTTAGTCAGTACAGCACATCACTCTTAATATCAGGGTCGTGGGTTTGAGCCCCATGTTGGGCAAAAGAGGGGGTTGGACATTGCAGGGGCATTGCAGGGGGTTGGACTAGATGACCCTCGTGATCCCTTCCAACCCTACAGTTCTATGATTCTATGACCTTTCAATCCCTAAAACCACCCTGAATCTATGGGGTACCAAATGGACCATCTTCTGGCATCTTCACATTGAGAATTAAGATGAACTTGAAGGCATTTGGCCAGTGCCTTTTATCTATTTTATGCAACACAAATTTGGCCAGTAGGCACATTTTGACTTTTGAGAGGGGGGCACCAGTCCCAAAATAGCTACCTAATGGTATGGGATGTCATGAAACAAAATTAGAGAGACAGCCATCTCCAACAACCTGATGCTTACCACAGCAGCTAGGTCCTGCTGGCCCTGATTGTGGAGATCACACAATATTTATTGCAGAGAGAAAGAGAGAGAGAGACCCCATTGCTGTCTAATAGCAACGGGCAGCATTCCTTAGTACCAGAAAAAATATACAAGGTGGCCACATCATGCAGCGTTTGCGTGACGTCACAGGTACGCAGCGCACCGTTGCTGCCAAATATTTGGCCCAAGGCGGTGCCTCCGATACAGAGGACTGCACGACAAAGATTTTTCCTGAACACTCTGTACTATTCAGCATCAGGGTTAGGCCCCTGTGTGCTTAAATCCCTGACAGCCTCACTATCTAGAAAGCTGAAATTTGGTACACTATATGGACTTTCAGTTTCTCTCAGTTCAGTGGCGGAGCTTCATGCTCCGGCACCGGGGAGCGGAGAGCAGGTGGGGGCGGGGCTGACGTGCATCCTGGGGTCGTGGCATGCCGCCCGCAGGGGCGCCCAGCAGGGGGGACAGCTGCAATGGCCCCCCACCGGGATCGTGCTGCCTGGGGTGGTGTGCTCCCCTCACACTCCTCTTCCCCTGTCAGTGTCTCAGTTTCTCATTTTTTCCACCCCGAGGTTCATATTTCCACATCAGTTTGCAAAGTGTCCTCATGGAAATGCACTAGCATTTTAGTGCAAATTTCTGTATGCAATTTTGCATAAGATACACATTTTTGCAAAGCAATTTCCCCTATATATGACATTTTCTGATACACAATCTCACTTATATATGCATCCCTGTGCACACTTTGCCCCAGATTTATTTATTTATTTATTTATTTATTCATTCATTCATTCATTCATTCATTCATTCATTCGTACACATTACTTAGCTGTAGAGCTTCATTCCTAAATTCGGAGAAGTGCAAATTTCAAAGGAGAGCTATGTCTTGGTTTGCGTATCCTTTTGGAAATTGAAGATTTGCGAGAGCCACCTTAAATTGTGAGCTGAGTCGCTGCCATCACTAAGTCCAAGGCACTAGAATGACTGACAAAAGTCTGCAAATGAGACATGGAAGAGTGCCTCTCTCCCTCAAAAGGGCTGAATTATAAAAAGAACTCAAAATACCGAGTGCACTTTGACATTGCCGAGAAAGATGAAATAGGGTACATGCGTTGCCCCAGTTATTAGCGAAGTCTGGAAGATGAGACATTTAAAAATATCTAGCAACTAAGCCTCCGGACACGACATTTACCTCCTAAGAGAGAGCAGGAGTCCAGCAAAGAACACAGAAAGCTCCCACATGTGGGGGGGGGGGGTGAGACAGAGACAAGTTCCCTTTCTCCTTTAAGCACTTGAATCACCCTTGAGGGGAATTCCAGCATCAGCTGTCAACATGGCGCTTTGTTTGCAGGGTGGACGTTAAGTTTACTAGGAGTCTAGACTAGCCCAGATGCCAAATAATATTAATAATAATAATCACCAAACTGATTCCACTGGATGACTAAAGGAAGCTTGGGTTGTGTGCATGGGTTATTTTTTGGGAGGTGGTATATTACCTGTTGCTCACCAGCCCCCTTGCAAGACAGTTGACTGAAAATCAGGGCATCAATCTTCCAAATAAATCAATGAGGAAGCTATTGTGGGTGGGTGGAATGCGACTCACTGGTGACGCTAAATACCCCCCTGAGCTGATGGCTGCTGTTTTGAATTCCTGAGAATGCCTGGAATGATGTCTCATCGTGACAAATTATCTTTCCATGGGGTGTTGCGTGTGGGAGAGGGAGAGAGAATGCCATCAGCACAGGTCATCATTTCCCAGCAGAATGTCCCTTGGAACGAAACTATGTTGTGTTTGGGCCGGCCCACCCATGAGGCAACAGGAGGCAACTGCTTCAGGCGACAGGATCCACAGGGGCAGAAGATATGGCCTTCAAGAAATGCTGTTGCTACTGCAGCAGTGGTGACAACTGTGGTGTGTCATCTGCTTGGCATCCCCCCCATATGCTGCCTCCATAATGGCCCCTTGGCAACTAGGGGGAGCTGCTAGTCTCCTCCCCCCCCCTTGTTCCCAATGTAAATCTTCATACACACCTTGTTCCTGATGTAGATCTTCACTCAACTCTTCTTTCCTGGTGGTCCACCATTTTGTGGCTCACCTCAGATGCCAGAATGTCTTGGTCCAGCCCTGATCATGACTTAGCCCACAGAAATACAGTTGAGAACTTCCAGTCCAGCACTAGCTGGAAGTGTGGGGTTTGGTTTTTGGATCCTGTAGTGGACCTGCAATGGGTTATCATTTAACAGAACTAATTCTCTCTCTCTCCAGTGTGGGTACCCTATCAGATGGAGGTAGATGAGCCTTTTCTGGGCATGATCCCCTGCCCCAGTGGGACTAGTGGCTTGTCTGTAGCCTCCCTTACATTGATGTACCAAGGACCAATCTGCCCACATCCCATAGGAGCATAGGAAGTTGCCTTATTTTGAGTCAGACCATTGCTCCATCAAGCTCAGCACTGTTTACGCTGAATGGCAGCAGCCAGTGACCTGAGGAGAGTTAGGAGGGCCAGACAGAGAAAAATTGAGGGCCACATTTGGCCCCAGTGCCTGAGGCTCCCCACCTCTCCTATACCACCCACACCTCCAGTTTTGCTGGACCTTGTGCTGGTCCCGGGGGGAAGGTTACCGTTGGCGTAGTCAAAGTCCGGTCCTGGGTCACTAACCTGGAAACAGTTCACAAGGAGCGGGGCGAGATCCGAAGCAGGAAGCCGGGCGGGGACAGGAACACTGGAGGGTCAGGTCTGGGTCCGGGCAGGAACAGGTATTCAACAACGACGTTGCTCCCGCAACCTGGGACCGGGCTGACTGGCCTTTATCTTCTCTGAGGCCAGGGGCGGTCCCGGCCCCCAGGAGACCCGCCTCTCCTGGCCTTAAGGCGAGCACTCCTCCTGGGAGAAACCAATTCCCTTCGCCTCTCTGCCCTGAGCCTCTGCAGTTCAGGAGAGGCTGAAGGGTTACTGGGCCCAGGGGGAGACTCACCTGTAGGCACTGAGTCCTCAACCACCTCTGGAGCCAGAGTGGATTCACCTGGTGCCTGCTCCTGAGGATCCGGCACAGGTGCAGGCGCCTCAGAATCAAGGCCCTGCCCCAGTTCAGCCGGCCCTGGAGGTGGGGGGACTCCTGTGCAGGCTGGGATTCCTCCAGTTCACCCTCTGAATCGGATTCCCAGGCCATCACAGACCTCTTCCTCTGACCTTGACCTCCTTATCTTGGCACAAGGCATTTCCCCCTCACTGTGAATGGAAGAGAATAATTGAAAAGTCTTCTTCACAGTAAGCAGTTCCTTCTGCTGTGGAGAAATGGCTGCGAGGCATTTGCTGTCACTTGCCATTTGGCCCGAAGGTCTTACAAAACCGAGGCCAGCCATCCTCACCATCCAGCAGCCCCTATTAAAGCCCGCCTGCATTACCTAAGCAGGCTGCAGGCGGGCTTTAATCAGATGACTCTGTCGGGTTAATCGAATCCATGCTGTAATTGACGAAACGGTGGAGACAAATTGGAACCGGTGGGCCCGAGACCGAAGGGTATAATGGCATGTTTGCTTTCCTGCAGTAGTGGGGAGGCAACACTCACCTGACCACTGATTGATTGCTGCTGGTTACCAGGAGGAAGAAGGAAAGGAGTGAGGTAGCAGTGGGTCCATGTGAGGCAAATGTACCAGCGGGGCATTTCTGGTACCTCACCACCACCTCTCCTTTGCCCCATGGTAAGTGGCAGCAACACAGCCGAGCAGAGCAGGGCTGGCATGTCCCAGTTTTCCTGCCTAAGGCAAAAAGGGAACCATGCCGCACTGCAGCCCTGTTGTGCCCTCTGCAACATCTCAAGTGATTTCGGTGAAATCTCACCAGATATTGCAAGGTGGCGCTGCTTCTCCGGGGGCAGTGGCAATGGGGGGGGGCATCCACAGGTGCACTGCCTGTGGGGCTTCCTCCACCCAAGGCAGCTACCTCATCCTACCTTAGAGGCGGACCAGCCCCAGACCAGCTGGTTTTGCTATACTGGGAGCAAACAGTTCAGGGCAGGTTTTGGAATATACAGATATATCCTTTACTGGTCAAAGATAGCACAGAAAAGGCAACTGTATTGTTTTAGCATCTTGTGGGGATAACAAATTGTGCTGCTCGGTGATAGCATTTGCTGAATATATTCAGGGCATAATAAGCATAATAACGGGACACAACTGGGAATGGGGCTGGAATAACAGTGATAGTAACAATAGTCATAATATTAATTATATACATCTTCTGAAAAATAGTCAGATCTGGTATAAAACAGCCTGGTATAAGGTATTCAGTGTAGGACTGGGCCCTGTTACTACTGTATTTTTGTCTCAGTAACTTAGGGTTTGTATGCTTTGTAAAAGGAAAAGGTAAAGGACCCCTGACAGTTACGTCCAGTCATGAACGACTCAGGGGTTGCGGCGCTCATCTCACTTTACTGGCCGAGGGAGCTGACGTTTGTCTGCAGACAGTTTTTCCGGGTCATGTGGCCAGCATGACTAAGCTGTTTCTGGCGAAACCAGAGCAGCACACGGAAACACCATTTACCTTCCCTCTGGAGCGGTACCGATTTATCTGCTTGCACTTTGATGTGCTTTCGAACTGCTAGGTTAGCAGGAGCAGGGACCGAGCAACAGGAGCTCACCCCGTCGTGGGGATTCGAACCGCTGACCTTCCGATCGGCAAGCCCTAGGCTCAGTGGTTTAGACCACAGTGCCACCCGCGTCCCCATGCTTGGTATTCCGATGCTTTTAAACAAATAGTGGTGTCTCCCAGGAGCCATTTGATTACAACTGCCATTGGAAGAAATTCACCCAATGATGTGGGGCTGCAATCTGGCTTCCTGGCAGAGGTAGGGTTGCCAGTTCAGGAGCATCCCAGACCTTGAGATTTCAGGGCTGAAGCCTGAGACCTAGGGGCAGCCTCTGGTGATGTCACAGGGTGCCCCCCTGGTGACGTCGCAAGGGTAGGCCCTGGTGATTCTCCCCTGCATCACAGAGCCATTAAGATGGCAGTTAATTGGGAGAGGGGGGGTTGTGAAAGATGGCGGAGAGTCTATACAATGATTTGCAGCTGGCTCTTGCCCCCTTGAAGCTTGCAAACTGTGCACAAAGTCTTCTTAATTAAAAAATAGATAGAGGCACTTTCACCCAGCTGGCGATTCAAGTCAACGCCCATGTCACTACCCTGGAGGTCTGGCAGCCCTACTGGTGACCACTCATTGCTATTTACCAGGAAGGAGAAAGAGACAAGTGAGGAGGAGAGGTTGGTGTGGTGCAATAGCACCGGCAGGAACACCGGATTGGCTCCACTGGTGTGTCTGCACTGCAGCAGCCCCTCCACCACTTCTTCCCTTCCAGTTTTGGTATGCAACAGTGGCCCACTTGCCGGGAAGCTAGCGCAGCGGCTCTGCCCCCATCTCTGCTTCTGACTACCATCAGCTCCAGCCTGCATGGCTACCTGCCAGGGGTGGTGGGAACTGTGGTTCAACAACATCTGGAGAACATCATACATCGGATACCCAGCCTATAAGAAAATGGCAGCTCTGCAAAAGGAACCAAACTATGGGAGAGCGAGGCAGACGAGAGGAGGCGAGGTCTTGTCTGTGAAAATGATGAGGAAGTGAGATAGGCTGGCTGGCGGGGGGGAGGGGGGCACCCTTCTGAATCCAATTACTGGGGCCCTCCAAATTCTGGATCTGGGCCTGTCCAAACAACATGGTTTGCCAAAGGCTACAAAAGGGAAATTTGGCAGCAGTTTCCTTTTTGCTAAGAGCTTGTAATAACGGCAGGATTTGGTACACAAGTCTGTAACGACTCGTGAGTTGTCACAAATGCCTTTAAAAAGAAAAGTCTCATGGGGAAATCTGAAACTTGCCATTGAATTGAATAGTTTATTGAAAACTCTTTTTTTTTTGGCATTTATACAAATTACTTTTTAAATACAGTCATGAGAACGGTCTCTCTCTCTTTTTCCTGGCTGTCAGGAGAAAACATAAGCAGAAAGTCCTACGCAACTCACCAGAGGAGGTGTTTTAACATTCCCAATGTCCTTTGCTTCCTTTTCACTGAAATTATTCTGTCCACCTGACTTTTGCTCCCCAAAGCCATGAAGCTGACACCATTCAGCAGCCACAAACCTGTCCAGGAGGTGTGAGAGACAGAAAACAGCGAACCTTTCTAACTTGTTGGGTTTGTGGTTATCGCTCTCCCTGCGTAGAAAGCAACTCTGATGACCTCTTCACTCTGCTGGTTTCCAATTTAAATAAAGTCATGTCTTTTATTAATATTTCTATTTATTACGTTTGTATCTCACCTTTTTCTCCATGGAGCTCAAGGTGGTGTACATAATTCTCTTTCGCCCCATCTTATCCACACAACATCCCTGTGTGTTAGGTTAGGCTGAGAGATGGTGAAAGGCCTAAGGTCAGCCAATGAACTTCATGGGTTTGAAGCCTGGCCTCCCAAGTCCTAGTCTGACACTCTAACCACTACACCACACAACGCAGACAACAATGAAGAAATACCTTACAGTTGAATAATCTGAATGATGCGATGGGTATTCTGAAAAGGCATCACCGTGAGTGCTCCAATTCAGCAGTGGGGAAACTGAGGGCCACATTTCCTTCTGAGCAACCTTCCAGGGGCCACAGCCTAGTGGTGGAAGAGGCCAGAAGCAAAAGTGAGAGGAGTGGTCCCACTTTGTACAGTAGAAGTCAGAGGTTTCTATGTACACCCATACCCTCCAACCATTATTATTTGCCCAGGACATTCCCAGAATTACAGAAGCCACCCTGGCTTCTGATATGATCCCAGAATATCCTGGGAATGAGCTGGTGCTGGTGCATGAGAGCTTGGCACCAAAAGATGTGCGTCCCCGTTTTCATCAAAGTAATTTGGAGGGCATGCCATGGTCAGAAGCAAAAATGTGTGAAGAATCGGATGTCAATTTATGCAAGTATCCCTTTATAGTCTCCATCCCAATCTTCTGCTTTTGTCACTGCTTGCAGGCTCAGAGCGTGTAGGTGAACAGCTTAGACTAGCAGCAGGTGCATGAGACGGTGGGGTTCAACAGTGGGGGCCCTGCAGATGTATGGGCATCAGCAGGTGCTTAACAAAGTTCTGGTGATGCTTCTTATTGCCAGATGTTCTGGGAACTACAAGAGGGCAGAACATGGTTGCTCTCAGGCCCAGCTTATGAGAACAGGACACTGGACCAGGTTGGCCTATGGACTGATCCTGAGCACTTCTGATGCTATTTACACCAGTCACTGGTTGTATGTATCCAAGAGGCAGCCAGCTGCTCACTGACAGAGGCAGAAAGCTGGTTTAAGTGGACCTTTGCTCTAAGCCAGTAAAATGTGCTCTCGCCACTCTGATAATCTGGATGAGAGAACAACAGATCAAGTGCAGTGACCAAGAGGAGTAGGAGGCAACCACCCACAAAAGCCAACCAAGTAAGGCTTAAGTCAGCAGCCACAATGACTGCGCAGCTAGCATTATCTTCAGATCCTCTTTGCCATCCATTCGTTTGTCATCCAGCCAGGTGAAACATTTCTTGAGCAGTCAACTTTCCTCTCCCACATACACACACACACACCCGTTTTGTGATGATTGCTATGTTTTGAAGCCTATCATCACATGCAGTGAGCAAGGTGTCCAAAATGAAAAAGCAAAACCTTTGATCTTCTAAGACAGGTTCCACTAAGGGGCTGGGCCAGGAGCAGGATTAAAGCCCAGATCATGGGTTGATGCAGGGGTGCTAACGAATAAAATATTGAGGGGGCAGGTAAGCCCCACCCCGCATAATTGATGCCATGATTCGGTGCACCCACACCATTTGAATGGCAATGCCCATCAACTTGTGGGGGAGCTGCCCCCTCAAATATTTTAGGGGGGGCTAATAATAATAATAATTTATACCCCATCGACCTGGCTGGGTCTCCCCAGCCACTCTGGATGGCTCCCAACAGAATATTAAAAACACAATAAAACATCAAACATTAAAAACTTCCCTAAACAGGGCTGCCTTCAGATGTCTTCTAAAAGTCAGATAGTTGTTTATTTCCTTGACATCTGATGGGAGGGCGTTCCACAGGGCAGGCGCCACTACCGAAAAGGCCCTCTGACTGGTTCCCTGTAGCCTCACTTCTCACAGGGAGGTAACCGCCAGAAGGCTCTTGGCGCTGGACCTCAGTGTCCAGGCAGAACGATGGGGGTGGAGACACTCCTTCAGGTATACTGGGCTGAGGCTGTTTAGGGCTTTAAAGGTCAGCACCAACACTTTGAATTGTGCTCGGAAACCAATGTATGCCTTTCAGAACTAGTGTTACATGGTCTTGGCGGCCCCTCTGCCCTAGGAGTTGATGACATGATCTACGCTGATGACATGATCTACGCTTGTTTGAGTCTGGGTGGATGGACAGCATCATAAGAACCAAGAGTGTCCCTGCTAGATCCGGCCAAAGACACGTCTAATCCAGCATCTTCTTAATGGCCAAAGAGATGCCTGTGGGAAACTTGGAAGCAGGGCCTGAGCGCAACAGCACTCTCCCTACCTGTGATTCCCAGTCACTGGTATTCATTGGTGTTCAGTGGTAGAACATAACCATGATGGCTACTGGGGGATATGGAGCTGCCTTTCATGAACGTTTCAACACTTGAAAGGTATCATAGGTGTCAGAACTGCAAACTCATCCCAGCTTTCAACAACCACCCATCATTCCAAAATCCATTAGCACAGAAGATTAAAGGACCTTTTTATCATCCTGGGGCACCTAAGCTGCATGTATCCTCCTTTCAGATATTGAAATTCATGGAACTTTCGCTTACTTTGCTGGGGCTCTGGGATTACAAAGCCACGTCCTTACTAATTAATTTTCAAGTGATCTCAATACGTGATCAAAGATGCCTTAATTCCTACTGCATGTTTTGTACGCTGTCAGCGGAATTATGGGACTGTGCGAATTCTCTGTTGCTGCAATGCGTGCAGGTAGCAGAAGCCCAGCAGCTAGGCAGGAACAAAGTGTCCTTGCAGTGTTTTAGCAGTCCATGAGGTTTGCACATGTGGATCTGTCTACTCCTTGCTGCAGCCATGACAACAGACATCATTAGATTAATCTGAGAAGACGCGTGTTTCAAGGAAATAAGGAATGGCCTTGTTCAGAGTACTGTGCTGTCTTTCTGTACCAGGGACGAAGAACCTGTGGATGCTAAACTGGGTGGACCTAATCCATCCAGGACTTCTTCTTTTCTATTTGTGGGGGCTCATTTACCTTTTGCCCTACGTTTTCTAGGCATAGGTCTGTCTTTAAAGTGCAGAGCTTTTTTTCTTTTGCTCCAGTGCTTTCCCCATGAAAACTCTTTGACGCTGAATCGGAACAAACAGCAATTTGTGTCTTCTGCGGGTTGCTGTTTGCTCTGATTAAGCAGTAAAGAGTTGGTTTTCATGGGGAAAGTGTCAGGGCAAAAAAGCAAAAAAGCACTCAAACATGGTGCTTTAAAGCATGGATCTATGCCTAGAAATGCTGCACAAAAGGAAGTCTGGATGAGCCCTAAGACTTACTCTGATTACTTTCAAGGTGGCTGAGGCCAAACTGCATGGGAGTTCTATCGGCAGATCTTGCTGGAGGTAAATATTGTTCCCCCTCTGATTTCAAATGGCACCTCCACCAGTCATAGCACTGGATTCTCACAAGGCAAGTTCTGGGTCTCTTTCTGACTCTGTTCCACCACTGCCAGTCTGCCAGTCTCTTTCCCATTGGGACCTAGAGGACATTGCCTCAAGCCAGGGGAGTGAGGGGGGGAAAGACACACCCCTCCCAGAAGGATATCCAACCATTAACTCCATTTATTTATTAAATAACACACACAACACACACACACACAATCTCTGGGCAGTTTCCTAAGATACCAAATCACTTGTACTTGGCCATCTTTTAAGTTCAGTAAATACCCTTCCTTCAAAGAATCTGCCCAGTTAAGCTCATCTAACCAGTTTGACCTCTTTAAAAAAACACTTTTTATAACTAGCTTCATGGGAGGGGAATCCCCGAGAGATTACTCAAACCAACCCCGTTTCATCTCAGTGTGTATAAACACAGCTAATCTTTTTTTAAAAAGCATATGTTTTTGTGCTGCAAACCTTTTCAGACTTACTTGGGTGCAACATTAAACTCTCTGTGACTTACTTCTTAATAAACAACTTGCATAGGACCAGACTGCTCCATACAACAACTGCAACAAGAAAATAAAGATCTGTGCCCTGCGTTATGCAATATGTCAAGCTCATTCGATCATCCTAATAGCATCATGTGGTCTAAATAAAAATAAAAATCCATGGGTGCACTGCCAGCACACTCTGAAAGTGATTAACTTTGTTTTCAATGTGGCTGTTAACTGGCTTACACGCATAAATGCAGTACTTCTTGTTGACTGCTCCAGAATTCTTCTTCCGTTTCATTTCCAATATATTGCCAACACAAGATATTTCCTAGGAAAAATGGGAGGATACAGTCCATTAGATAATGGTCTTCAATAATATCTTTACCATTTACAGGCAGATATTGTGATTCTCAGGAGCAGCAAGCAGCCGAATACTGTCACTTTGGCTCAGAATGGCCCGGATATGCTTTGGCCAGCTATTCTGCTTCTCCTCCAGACAGGGCAGACCCAAGACATTTCGACACCGAAGGCAAACCCAAGGAAAGGTTGTGAGTAAAGATGTACATCAGGAACAAGAACTACATTGAGATCTGTTGCCCCTTGGATCTTGTCGCCTGCGGTAGTTGCCTCACAGCTGGACTGCTCCTGCCTCCAGCGTAATATGGGGTTTGTGGAGGGAAGTACAGCACTTGCTATGCTTGCAGAAGATCCCAGTTTCGACCCACAGGTTCTCCAGCTGAAGGATCTCAGGCTGAAGAGGGTGAGAAAGAGACTCTGCCCAAGACTTAGGAGTATCGACTGCTGCCAAACAGAGTCTTCACCTAAAGAAGGAGCATCTGCAATGAAATGTTGCGATGTGGATTGCTCCTGTCTATCGTTCCAGCCAGCCATGTTCTCTTCTAGGAAACTCCATTCCGTTCCTTCTCGCCCTGCTTTTCCATTTCCTCTTCACAACAGACACTCAGTATTCGTAGCCACTGAGCATGCTCAGTGCTCGCTGAGCTGTTCCGGAGATGTTCTTTTTCCTCTTCAAAGTCCCTTTGTACTTATTGTAACCCCATGTTCCTCCCAAACTTACCAGTACTTCTTTTTGTTTCTCAGCCAACCCATTGTGGCTCTGCAATCCTGTCAGCACTTACCAGCTGAGTTTGCTATTAAAGGGAGCAACAGTCCCATGATCTGACTCATTGTGACATAATATACAGTGGTACCTCCAGTTAAGTACTTAATTCGTTCTGGAGGTCTGTTCTTAACCTGAAACTGTTCTTAACCTGAAGCACCACTTTAGCTAATAGGGCCTCCTGCTGCTGCCGCACCCCCAGAGCACAATTTCTGTTCTCATCCTGAAGCAAAGTTCTTAACCTGAGGTAATATTTCTGGGTTAACGGAGTCTATAACCTGAAGCGTATGTAACCTGAAGCGTATGTAACCCGAGGTGCCACTGTAGTTGCATGGAATCAGCTCCTTCTACCCCCTAATGCACTGAACTTTCTCTCTTGAGACCAAGGCTCTCTGCACATGTTTTAATTCATTCTCTCTCTCTCTCTCCCCCCCCCCCCCAAATAAGTGGTGCACAACTCCTAGTGTAGGGAATGCAGGCATTTAAAAATCGTCAGCCACACCAACTCAAAAAGTCGCCACTGATGTCCTCCATTTGACCTGCCTGGCTCTGTATACTTTGCTCATGCCAAACAAGCATGGACAACATTTCAATTACTCCTCTTTCTAAGACAAGGGGTTCTTGAAAGCAGAAAACACTTAGAAAACCATTAAGCCCACTGGAGTCATCAGAAAGTTGTTCAAGGTTGCATGCAGTGGCTGGAACAGACCCCTATCTATTCATTGTATGCCATCATGTATTTAGTGTCTATCTGCATTTGTCAAAGAAAGATGCTCATTATTGCCCATCCTTTCAAAACCAATTTTTGCTGACATCAGTAAGCTAATAAAGAACTGCCTGCCTGGGTCTCTGAGTAGGCAAAGAAGGGGGGGACCACACATAATAGATTGTTCTTCACTTATGCCACCAATTGGATTAGGAACATAATTCTGGCTTAATTAATTAACAAATTTGATGCGCCCAGCAAAACAGGCTGCAGTCTCGTAAGCATTGCTCCAGGTCCCAACTGAATCCTTTCAGAAGAGTAACTTGGAGCAGGGATAATCATATGAGTTTATTTGTTTCTGCCATAAGCCGTAACAACATTACAAAACGAAGCCCAACCTCGCACTAACAAACAGCATGAACACACAAATTATACACACACACACACACACACAGAGAGAGAGAGAGAGAGAGAGAGAGAGAGAGAGAGGCACCTCGGGTTACAGACGCTTCAGGTTACAGACTCCGCTAACCCAGAAATAGTACCTCAAGTTAAGAACTTTACCTCAGGATGAGAACAGAAATTGTGTGGCAGCGGTGGGAGGCTCCATTAGCTAAAGTGGTACAGTACCTCAGGTTAAGAACAGTTTCAGGTTAAGAACGGACCTCCAGAATGAATTAAGTTCTTAACCCGAGGTACAACTGTCGACACACCCACACTGGCCCTGTCATTAGGTAGAATGAAACAGGTGCCTTAGGTGGGTTCACTGTAAATAATTCCAAATGTCAGTTCCTGGAAATCACATGAGAGGAGAATGCTTTTCTGACTGGGTCCTGCTTGCCTCCCAAAGGCATCTGGTTGGCCACTTTGAGAACAAGATGGTGGATTAGATGGGCCATTGGCCTGATCCAGCAGGCTCTTATTTGTTTTTGTTTTTTTGTTTGTTAGATTTACAGTGGTGCCCCGCTAGACGAACGCCTCGCGAGACGAAAAACTCGCAAGACGAAAGGTTTTTTCGTTTTCGAGTTGCTTCGCAAGACGCATTTCCCTATGGGCTTGCTTCGCAAAATGAAGCTTGCCCCGCAAGCTCCGGGGATAGGGGGAAGCGCAGCGTGTCTTCCCCACTGTCCCCAGACCTCTTTTGAAGCAAGGGGCAGCGGGGAGAAGATCGCTTCTCCCCGTTGCCAGCCCCGCAAGCTCCGGGGACAGAGGGGAAGGTGCAGTGCCTTTTGAACCAAGGGGCGGCAAGGGGGAGAAGCGATCTTCTCCCCGCCGCCCCTTGCTTCAAAAGAGGGGACAGAGCGGCGCTTCCCCTCTGTCCCCGGACGGTCTCCATAGGAACGCATTGATTGATTTTCAATGCATTCCTATGGGAAACCGTGCTTCGCAAGACGAAAAACTCGCAAGAAGAAAAAACTTGCGGAATGAATTAATTTCGTCTTGCGAGGCACCACTGTATAAACCACCCTTCATAAAGAAAACTGAGAATGGTTCATAAGATAAAATGTAGATAAATCTACAACAAAAATCAACAAAGCAATAGCCCCTCCTCCTCCCACAAACACATTTAAACAGCTGTAGAATATTAATCAACCAAAGGCCTCGTTGAAGAGGAACGTTTTTGCCTGGTGGCTAAAGAGTCATAAGGAAGGTGCCAGGTGAGCTTTCCTGAGGAGAGCATTCCACAAATGGGGAGTCACTGTAGAAAAGGCCCCTTCTCGTCTTGCCACCGTCCAGACCTCATGTGAAAGAGGCAAATGAAGAAGGGCTTCAGATGAGGAATATAAGAGTCTGGGTCGGTTTATATGGGGAGAGGCGGTCCTTGAGCCATTGAAGGCTTTATAAGTCAAAACCAGCACTTTGAATTGGGCCTGGGAGCTAATTGGCAGCCAGTGCAGTCAGGCCAGAATCTTCTCATGCTCTCACGTTTTCATTGTGTTCACCACTATATACATGTAAATGTGCAATGTTGTTGCTACTATTAAAATGAGGCTGCATTTTAAATTGTATTTTAACCCGTATTTTAATAAACTGGTTCCCCCCCATTATGTTTTATTGTAATTTTATTGGTGTTAGCTGCCCTGAGCCCAGCTCTGGCCGGGGAGGGCAGGGTATAAATAAAATATTATTATTATTATTATTATTATTATTATTATTATTATTATTATTATTATCATCATCATTATTAACATTTCATGGTTCTCCAGGGTTTGGGGTAGGAGATGCTCCCAGCCTTACCTGGAGATGCCAAGAATCGAACCCAGTGCCTTTTGCATGCAAAGGTGATCTACTACTGAGCTGTGGGCCTGCCCTCTACGGATCTCTTCTTCCAATGGAATTGTTTAAATAATAATAATTATTATTATTATTATTATTATTATTATTATTATTATTTTCTACCCCGCCCATCTGGCTGGGTTTCCCCAGCCACTCTGGGTGGCTATTAAAAATATTAATATTTATAAAAGAGTGTACACTGTAGTAAAATCCCATTAGTGGCCAATACCAATGATGTCACTGAGTCTGCCTCCTTGAGATTATTGGAAAGGCACTAATCGGCTTCTTATTTTGTCCAGCGACCACATCAGAAGGGGCACGTCGATACATGCTGCTCGATAAACAATTGCACTGGAAGCCTTTTAATTCTCTTAAGCGGCATCGCCGCTTAGGAGAGACGGACAGGACAGGTCATGCTCACCACGTCATGTGATGAGAGCACAGCAGAGGAATCAGCTTCAAGCAGGAAGTTGCTTGCATCCGAGTGGCAATGGTGCTTTAGAGAGGTACCACTGAATTTAGAGCTGAGGGGGTGGCCCAAGAGATCGATCGATCGCATCCTGTGCTTGCAACCAGGCTGGGACAACACATAGAACCGTGGGCTGCCGGCATCTTAGCAGATTGCAAGTCACACCTGGCCACACCAGCAGAAAGGACAGAGTCGTAAGGCCAAGCAAGAGGTCTACAGAAAGAGAGACTTATAACGGGCAGGTCTATCAACATCTATTTGCTGTCCAGGTGCTTTTTGCATACATGGAGATTGAACATCTAGAGTGGGCAATCACCTCACACCCTCCTTTTGAACCATAGCTGTCAAGTGTCCCTTATTTGGCGGGACAGTCCCTTATCCCAGCCCCATGTCCCGCTGCTGTCCCTTATTGATGATGTCCCTTAAAAAAGTTACTGAAGGTAATGGGGCCCTTTCTATGTCCAGCTGTCCTTTGTCAACAACAAATTGTTGCTGTTTTTTGTGTTGAATATATGCTATATGATAATTAATGGACCTAATAGGTATCTAAAGCCATTTGCACGCAACAAAATATGTATTTTATCAAAGTAATTGTTGATCCCTTATTTTGGCTGCTGATCCCTTATTTTTGAGGCTGCTGGTCCCTTATTTTCAAATCTGTAAGTTGACAGCTATGTTTTGAACCTTCAGAGAAATCAGGAGGGCTGAGACTGTTCTGAACTATCCAGCAAGATAATATCTTCCAACATTGGTTCCTTCCCCAGTATAGAAAGCTACTTTGACTGCTATGCAAAAAGGACCTCAGTTGCCCTGTGTTTTTAGCACACTTTTAGCAAAACATACCATGATTCCTTGTCCTAGGCTAGTGCTACCCTCTAGTGTACATGAGAGTGATAGCAGCCTTTCTTCCACAGCTGTAGCTTAAATCTGCCTTCTAATAACTATGGCCTTTGAAAAATCCAAATCCATTTTGGGCATTGGTTATGGGCACTGACAAGGAGGTGGAGTCTGAAATCAGGGAAACCCAGTGCAACCCTAAAACCATGATACATCAAATGCCCGTTGTTATAGCAAAAGATATCAGGCCAAATTTGTGCACACAGCACTAAACCACGGTTTAGCATGAAGTGACAAGTTGTGACACAGCCCTGGCATGAATAGAAGATTCCACTTATGTTTTAGATTAACCACAGTTTAGTGTTACGGCCAAATCCTAATCTTCAACCTGCTTTGCAGAAACAAAGGCAGCTTCTCATGCAATGGTCAGTAATTGGCTCAGTTCAACAAACCAATCGGTGGGCAACATTTTTCAGCCAGAGGGTCGCATTGCTTTCTGGGCACCCTTTCTGAGACCCACATGCTACTGGTGAATGGGACCACAGGCAAAAAGTATTATCAGTGTTCAAGGACAAATTCCAATCAGGCAAAAACACTTGGGATAAGAGAGGTGTGTGGCCTAGGCAGAGTTCCAAGGGCTGAATTTTTAAATGCTGTCCATGAAGAGAGAATGGGCCATGATAAAGAGACTTAGTGGTTTTTAATGGTAAGTGATGTTGCTGTGTTGTATTATATTATCTATGTACATTGATTTATTTCCTGGAGTTAAGAATAGGTCTGGGATAAATTGTGTTCGCTGAGCCTGTATTTTATACAGTCTGTATATGATGTCTGTTTGTTAATGTGTGGTGTGCTATGCCTAATAAAGGATTTTGAATTGAATTGAATAGAGAGATTCAGATGTCCACATTCAGCCGCCAGGCATGAAGTTCCTGGTCCTGGGGTAGTCTATTGGCTTGTAGGAGCATGAACTGAGAAGCAATGCCGCAAACTCTGGTGGCTTGGGCACCTGCACAGGCTGTGCTGAAGGTCTCCAAGGCCAAATGAGACTCAGATGCTGCCCACATGTGCTCTAATGGGAGCGAGAGCATCTCCTGGTCTTCAAGCAAGACTGGACAGCCATGGACTTCCTGAATCAAGGTAAGGGATGGTCTCTGCAGGCTACAAGGTCTCCTCCAGCCCTGTTATTATGAGCTTCTGGTGTCCTTCACCACACAAAGACATAATTAATGGGCTGCCTTTGCCACAAGGTCACATGCCTGGATGCCTTTAATAGAGGAATTGGACAAGTTTGTGGTAGAGGATAAGCCTATCAAAAGCTATTGGGAGCCCGGCTTCAGCTGGGGAGGGCGGGATATAAATAAAAATTATTATTATTATTATTATTATTATTATTATTATTATTATTATTATTATTATTATTATTATTTTAATATTGTTGTATAAGCACTTTTAAGAAGTTTATTGAATTTTCTCCTCTTTGTTATCTGGTGTTAACAGATTTATTTTTTAGCCATTTTGTATTTTATGTGGTTGAGCTGCAATAGATGACACCAACATTAATAATGATGATGATGCTTTCAGAGATCATTTTTGTATAAAGTGATGAATGAGAAGTCAATAACAATGCAGAGAGGGAAGATGTCTCACGGGTCTCTCAAAATCCTGTATAGGGTTGTTGTTTTTTGTTTGTTTTTGCTGTGATTTGGAGTAATTTAAAGATGACCGAAATGAAATGTGGATTCTTCCATCCTTGCCATTAATTTGATTCTGAACTGATTTTAGAATGTATTTCAATTAATTTGACTGTGATTTTATGTAAATTGTGCTATTTTTACTGTTGTTAGCCGCTCTGAGCCCGGCTTTGGCTGGGGATGGTGGAATATAAATAAAATAATAATAATAATAATAATATATAATAAATATATAATATATATAATAATTATTATTATTTATTATTATTGCAAGCCCTCTAGCCAAGAGCAAACAAATGTTCCTTCTACCTCTTGCTACCAAGTTTGGACTACTGATGCCCACCATTTTGCAAAATGTCTCACACATGGAATACTCAACAGAACCTCTCCTCCAATCCCAACCGCAGCCATTGTGTATAAGAGCCAAACCCTAACAATTCAGTTTACATCGTTGAAATGCCAGCTTTACTTTTTGAGAAGACTCCCTGGAAAAGACTCTGGTGTTGGGAAAGATTGAGGGCACAAGGAGAAGGGGACGACAGAGGACGAGATGGTTGGACAATGTTCTTGAAACTACCAAAATGAGTTTGACCAAACTGCGGGAGGCAGTGGAAGACAGGAGTGCCTGGCGTGCTCTGGGTTACGAAGAGTTGGACTAAACGACTAAACAACAACAACAAATCCTACTTCTTCCATGGGAATAGGTGGCATCAGGTCTCATTGGCAGAATTCCAGCGCTGGTATATTTTATGCTCAAGTCTATTCATTTATTGAAAACTCCCAAGTGACACAAAGTTGCATATCAAAATAAACAAATTTATCCAAAACAAAGAGGTATTCTTGCAATAAGGCAAATTGGCAAAAGGGTTCCTTTAAAAAGAGACATTAAAAGTTATTCTCATGCTGAGCATTCTTTAGAAAAATAACTGGTCGGCCAACCTTTGGGGCCTTTTGCAACATGCATAGAGGTCATCATGAGCAGCAGCAACCTAATCTGTACTGCTCCCCCCCCCCCCAGCAAAGAAAACCATAATGACATATGTGTCAAGTATCACACACAAGTGGACCCATTTCCTTTGTTTAACATATTCTTTGAGAAAAAGAAACAGGCGAAGGCACAAGTGTGGCAGATCTGCCTAGATGCTGAAAGAGCAAAAAGGGATTACGTGGACAGTTTCGGTGCCCATTCGGACCAGAGCCCACATTTCAAGTAAAGGAACGAAGAGTCTCCTTCGTTAACCCCTTCATCGTAGCAAGACACACTTCTTCTTTGCATAGCACAAACGGTGTGGCACTACAGACAGCTTTCAGCTGAAGTCGCGATCTGGAAGCACAATGGGGGCTACCAAAGTCCAGACATACAGGAGAAGCCCAGCCCAGCTGGAAGAAATCTTCACCCAGACCGCAGTCCAAGGGCTGGTCAGCACCTGGTTGTTTGCTTCAGGTCTGAGGAAAGAACACAGAAACAAATCAAGTATCTGGATTAAGATAAGATTGAAAAATATTGCATCCCGCATCAGCCTTGCCATCACTTGCCAACCATGTCCCATCTCAAGTGCAGATATACATCATGGGTTTCCCTGACCTCCCAGTAACTGGGTCCTCACAACAACCCTGTGAGGTAGGGCTAGTCAAAGAGAATTAGTGACCCATTGTCACGCAGTGGGTTTTACAGTGGAGTGGGGATTGGAACCCTGGGTCTTCTCGCTGGCTCTCCAAGAGGTATCTACACAGTTTCCGCTTCCAAGTGTTCAGGCGCACATTGCAAATGAAAGTGCGCGGAAGAGGAACGTGTCAGCAGTTCCTTGGACACAGCCCTTAGCTCCCCAGCTGCATGTTCCCAAAAGATCTCTGCTTCTCAGTCTCTCTCACACCAGCTTGAAGAAAAGCAAACACTTTTGCTGGCGGGGAAGAAGGTTTGTGTGCACAGGCTTCAGCAATGGCCACAATGCTTTCTCCAGTTTGCAAACATGAGCACGGGCTCCAAAACACTGGCAACCCCTGAGTTCTACACACTTGGGACAGTGAGCGATGTGGCCTTCAGCAGGCCGTACATCCTGCCCCCCTCTTCCTGAACGAAGCCCATCGTGGATAGCTCAGATTGTTCTTGTATTCTTCCTGTGCTCGGTTGAACATTTTTTTAAAAGAAAAAATTAAGGCAGCATCTGTGCACAGCTGGACTGCAGCTGCTATCTAGATAGGGAGCTGATGCAATACTGTTTACAAGTCCCCCAAATGCAAAGAACACAACAGCAGCTTTGCAGAAAGCCCAGATCCATCAGACAACTCCTAACGCCGAACTCCACCATTGACCTATTTAAGAAGGGATATAAAAACCCAAATTGTTCTTTATCTTCTGGACAACTTTTGCATTCTCTGCCTCTGGTAACATTGCATAAGGTAAAGGTAAAGGGACCCCTGACCATTAGGGTCCAGTCATGACCGACTCTGGGGTTGCAACACTCATCTCGCTTTATTGGCCAAGGGAGCCAGCGTACAGCTTCCGGGTCATGTGGCCAGCATGACTAAGCCGTTTCTGGCGAACCAGAACAGCACACGGAAATGCCGTTTACCTTCCCGCCGGAGCGGTACCTATTTATCTACTTGCACTTTGACGTGCTTTCGAACTGCTAGGTGGGCAGGAGCAAGGACCAAACAACGGGAGCTCACCCCGTCACGGGGATTCAAACCGCCGACCTTCTGATCGGCAAGTCCTAGGCTCTGTGGTTTAACCCACAGCACCACCCGCGTCCCTAACATTGCATACTAGGTCTTTAAAATGACAATTTAGTTTAGGCCTTTAGAATTAACGTAAATACAGAAGAAGAGCCTGCTGGATCAGGCCAATGGCCCATCTAGTCCAGCATCCTGTTCCCACAATGGCTGCCCATGGGAAACCTGTGAGCAGGACCAGAGCAACACTCCCGTCCTGTGGTTCCCAGAAATGAGGATTCAGAAATATGACTGCCTCCAAACATGCATAATAGCCATTGATAGCTTTCTCCTCCATGAATCTGACGAGCCCACTTTTAAAGCCATCTGAGTTGGTGGCCAACACTGCCTCCTGTGGGAGTTCCACAGTTTAAGTGTGTGAAGAAGTACTTTCTTCTGCTGCCCTCGCCAGTCCTGAAAGGAGCCTTTAAAAAGTCCCATATGCTCAGAGACTTTGCGCCTGTTCATTGGGAGATATAGGAAGCCCAGAACACTTGTTCTTCAGATGTCCCTTTTGTGAAGAGGCACGTAGTAAGACCATTGATCCCCTACTGGTGAGGCTCGCTGACCTCCAGGAGAAGCAAAAATTCAACCTTTTCCTGTTAGGCAAAGATCATAAGACAACCCGGATGGTCGCCAGATTCTGTGTACAGATCTGTAGGCACAGACCATCCCCCGACTCAAACTAGTTTGTTAAGAAAATCCCCAAACTTGGTTCCATGGGTGACTCGGGGTCATCTCTCTGCGGTAGCTTATCTTAAAGTTTTAAGTGTCTTATCGCATTTATAAATTTTAAATTTATTGTTGTCATTTTTTTAATTGTTTTCCTTCTGGGAATTGTACCCCCAAGTGTGTTTTATAAACAGGTCTCTGACCATAATAAATTATCTATCATCTATCTATCTATCTATCCATCTACTTTCTTCTGCCTTTTATCCGTTAGAGGAGAGCCAGGAGCCCCTTCTTTGCTCCACGAAGCACTTGTGGCAAGCTGTGTCTTCGTGCTTTGCTTGCTGCCTCATGGTTGCAGTTGCTTTCTACGCCTGTCCTTGCAAATGATCCCAGAAAAAACCCTCTCGAGTCAGTTTTCATTCAGAAACCGAGCACTGGAGAGGGTGGAAGGAGGGGGGGTTTCGGGAGAGACGTCTGCTGTCACAGACCGGCTTCCACCGTGCCGCCAATCTCACCGAGACAACGAAACGTTCAGAGCTAAGGCACTGCAGAACACACTGGCAGGAGTACAGGTCACGCCTGGTGCGATGGCAGTGAGTCATGGGCTATAAATAGTCAGGTGCTCACAACTGGGGATGGGAGGGGCGCCAGGTATGGGTGTACAGTCAAGCAAGGCAGAGTTAGAAAACTCCAAGCAGGGATTCTGCAGCGAGTGAGGGGGGGGGGCTGTTTCACAATGGCCTCTCCCTGGAGCACATGCATAGGCAACTCTTCCCATCTGCTCCTCTAGACTTCATGGGGGTCACTCTCTCCTTCCTCCTCACAAAAAAAAAGTGCTTGATCTTGGAGAACTGATGCTCCATCCTTGTTACCTAGGCAACAGTAGTGGGCAAAGCAGAACACTAGAACTCTCAGAAAAAAAGGAGACCAATTTCTATATACCCCATAAGCCTAGGAAATTCTATCTGTTCCACCTGTGTATGTGTTCATTTCTCTCTCTTTCTTTTACTTTAGGGATGCCCTGCTGAAATTTTGCTTCTTAATTAGATAGGCCTTTGGCAGCTGGGTGGAAATGATGTTGACCCCCAGGCTGCTATGGGGGCAACTGGTATTTTAATGTGTTTCCTTGCAATTTAACTATTCTGAAAACTAGCCTGTTTTCCTTCCTTTGCATTTTATAATCATATTTTTAAAATGTTGCAAGCTTGCCTTGAATCCCAACTTGGGAGAAAGGTAGGCTATAAATAGGTGAAATGAGATAATAAAATAAAAACTATGCCAACAAAATGTGCACAGGCTGGCAAAACCCAGCCAGCCACATCCTGCATTTCCAAAGGGTCTTCAAAATGCAGACATCTGAGTAATCTCAACCGGGAAGGAACCAGACCAGAGAATTAACATGGAAGGGTCATTGGAAGCATTCTAGGCCATCTCTTCCTCAGTGTAAGATCTACAATGCAGATATTGCAACTGAGGCATCCCTGACATGACGGCCATTCAGCCTCTGCTTAAGGACCTCCAGCAAAGGAGAGCCCGCCAGTCTGCTCTCTGTTTCTCATTTTCTGGGGCTGTGCAACCAATCCAGGAGAAACCCAGATACTGAAATGAATCAGTTTCAGCCAGATCAGGTGGAAAAAGCTCTGGGTTGCCCCGGTTTAAAACCCTAATAAAACCTTGGGGTTGGTTCAACATCGATTTGGTGCCCAGATCAAGGTTTGGTCAACCCCCAAATTAGAACAGTTCTGAAGTGCCATATTGGGCCTGGATTTGAGGTGGACATGCACGCCTCTGCTATTTTATTATTTATTATATTTTTTATCAAATTTATACACTGTTTGATTGAAAAAAAAAAAAAAACCTCGAAGCAGTTTACCTAAAAGATAACACAATAAAATTATAAATAAGAAGAACTGACAGCTATCATGCTAAGACGTTGAAAAAATTAAAAGCGAAAACAAATTAAAACTCACGTCGACTTTCTAAGCACCTGAGTAGGCTTGTTTAAACAAAAGCGCTTTTAGCAGGTGTTAAAAAGCGTACAGTGAAGGCATCAGCCCGATATAAACAGGCAAGGAGTTCCAAAGTGCTACACTAAACAATGTGCCATGCTGTTTTCTTTCAGCGTTTCCCCAAAGTCTGCTTTCCTGTAGATTTCCACCCACCAGGCACTGCTCCTGCCCTTGGGAGCAAACAGAGAATAATTCTGTTCCATCCTCCTGCAGGGAGCGACAGTTGCACTCACCTGTACCAGTTTGTGAGCGTCATCATGATGTAGAGGGAGGCCAGGAAGAGGCAGATGTGGAAAAAAGTGTAGTTGTACGTCACTCCATCCTCTTCGTTGTCATAAGCCCGGCGCGCCTCGCCTTCAAAGCCAGCATTGCCCCCTTCGATCATAGCTGGGCTCTCCTCCGTCAGCATCATCCTGTTCACTTCGACGTGGTCCGAGGAGCGGATGCTTTGGCAAAGCAAGGAGAAGAACATCAGTTGCATGCCCCTTCATCCCTCGTTTTTGGTGCTGTTTTGAGTGCATATGCATACACCACTATGTGCCTGAATATATATATATCTATATATAAATGGACGCTTGGGTTGTGAACATGATCCGTGCGGGATGCACATTCGCAACCCGCAGTGGCCACAACCCACAGCGGTGCATCTGCGCATGTGCAGGTTGCGATTCGGTGCTTCTGCGCATGCGCAAAGCGCGATTTAGCACTTCTGTGCATGTGCAACTGCTGAAAGCCGGAAGTAACCCATTCCGGTACTTCCGGGTTTCGGTGGGTTTGTAACCCAAAAAAACGCAAGCTGGAGCGTCTGTAACCCGAGGTATGACTGTACAATGTTATGTTTATAGACAGCTATGCACACAGCTTTTCTTCAGTTAACAGGGGGAGGGATTTACTACTCGTTGCCAGCAGAGGGAGACTGGAAGCTAACATAAGCTCAATGTACTTTGAGTCTATCATGCACAAGATCAGCAAGCAACCAGTTCTGAGTGCTATCCTTTAGGCAGAATATACATATAGAAGAATAGGCTCAGACAGGCTGATGTGCAAGGTCTGAAGGGTTCAGAAGCCTGGGACTCATAGAAATAAGGATGTGAGTTGAGGCTATGCTTGTCAAACACAGAGGCTCGTTCTAGAGTACTTTCCTCACTCACAGCTATATAGAGTGGTCTTCCTTCTGCAATTCTTTGTAAGCCCTGGGGTGGAGTAGTCTATGTTTAAACCACAGCAGCTTAGAATCCTGTTCTTGGTCAAGGAATGGCTCTGCCACAGACATTACAGATGCCTCTATCTAGCTGTCTACTGTGGGGTAGCAAATAAAGTGATTGGCAGAAATTCTTACTCTTTTTCTCCACTTATGTTCTACAGTGGTACCTTGGTTCTGAAACACCAGAAACCTGGAAGTAAGTGTTCCAGTTTTCAGATGTTTTTCAGAAGCTGAATGCCCAATGCGGCTGTCGGCTGTTATTTCAGGGGCACCTGCACCAATCAGAAGCTGGGACTTGGTTTTTGAACATTTTGGAAGTCAAACGGACTTCCAGAACGAATTAAGTATGGCGCTTTCTATTTATTTTGCGTTTTTGTTTTTGAGGCTTTTTTGTTTTTGTGACTGTGTGGAACCCAGTTCAGCTACTGATAGACTGATTGTGCGACTGCGGAAATGGATAAAAGCCCCCCATCCAAACAATGACTATCATTAGTGCAGGTAAGAAAATAAATTAATTTTAATTTTTATCATCCACAATACTGTCTTATTTATTTTATAGTACAGTACATTGATTACTGCTTTCACTTTATGGATCAATGGTCTCGTTAGAAAGTAAAATTCATGTTAAATTGCTGTTTTAGGGGTTGGTTTTAAAAGTCTGGAATGGATTAATCCGTTTTGCATTACTTTCTATGTGAAAGTGTGCCTTGGTTTTGGAACGCTCCAGTTTTGGAACGGAATTCCGGAACGGATTAAGTTTGAGAACCAAGGCACCATTTGCTCATGTATTAAGATGCCTCATATTAAAATCAGTCCTTTGAACCATCTAACTCTCTATTCTCCATACCAGGGGCCTATGGCAGAGCAGAAGAACCTTAGGCCCCCGGGCAGAACGTGGCCTTCAAGACACCTCATAAGTTAGATGAGTTTGGTTTCTAAATGAATATGGATTCCTACCTTATGAAGAATGTGCAGAGGATGAAGATGACCAATCCCACAATGCTCGGAGCATCCCACCACTGAGTTGGTTGTCCACTAACAGGAAGGGTGCTGGTGCCATTGCCTTCCATTCGGATCAGAAGGGTCGGGTTGCAGTATTTGTCTGCAAATGAAAAACAGATAAACATCTCAAACAGGTGTGGGGAACCTTGAGCTTTGCAGACGTTGCTGAACAGCAGATCGACTTCCTTCCAGACACCCTGCACACAGGAAAAGCACACTCAGAACTTCTCACCCCCCTGAAAATAAATCACATATCCTTTCTGGGGAAGTATTCTGTGCTGTCAGGTCTGCAGAGATGAGACTTCTCATCAAACCAAGAACCTGAGAAGACATATTCTGTGGGCTGCAGTAGAAACAAGGCAATGCCCGGCTCTCCCAAATGTCAATAGAAACAACAGGTTGAGCTACAACAAGAGGGCATGTCTTTCAAGCCAAGATAAATATGTCTCTGGGAAAAAGAGGGAACAAAATCCTAAGTTTGAACAGGGAGGGGTAAACGATAGAAATGTCATCGTGACATGGAGACAAACTGGCATCAGTTCCATAAAATGAACACAGTGACTGAGATCCAACTTGGAATCGTCTCTGGGGTTTTTTTCTCATGATACTGGGTTGAAGTCTGTCTCATTGCTTTTGCCAAAGCCTCCTTTTAAGGAGGGGAAAGGGGGATACTGGTCCCAGACTTGCAGACACAGTCATCCAATTTCTGCACATGGGGTGAAAACAGCAAGGAAACAAGCATGTAAGTGGACACTTCCCCAAGAATAGTGCCGCAACAGTTAACTCAGTCAATGTGGTTTTATTTAGAAAACTTGGACCAGGGAGGATAGGGGTATACTAATTGCGGGGTACAGAGTACAAATACATCCTTTCAAGCACCAGCCACTGGTGTGGAATGTAAACACTGGGATACAGTTCAACTGAAAGTACAGTGGTACCTTGGTTTGCATACGTTTTGGATTACAAACATGTCAAACCCGGAAGTGCGTGTCCTGCTTTGCAACCTTTTTTTGGATTACAACCCATTTTTTTTGGATTACGAACAAATTTTTTTTGGAGGCCCCATTGGCAAAAGCGCGCCTTGGGTTACGACCTGTTTTGGTTTACAAACAGGCCTCCGGAACGGATTATGGTTGTAAACCAAGGTACCACTGTACTCATATCAGCACATAAGAACAACAACAACAAACCTATGGTTACGTGAAACATACTCAATAAACACACAAGATGTAACCAGCTGTACTTTTGAATAAATAAGGTATACTATTCATTGTATCAAATTGTAGATTTCAACGGAAGTCTCATAAAGTTCAACGAAAAAAGCAGAAGACCCAGTGGATCAGTTCATTCTCTAGTCAGTTCACACATAAGGTCCATACATGTATAAGTATCTATTCCACCTGACTGTTCTTAGAGTCAAACAATCCACATGAAGGGTTGTTACAGTTCCACAGAATCCTTTCACAGAGTTTCAGACAAGGATTTCCGGAATATTAGCCTTTTTCCGCCATCCTAGGAAATCCTTGTCTTAGACTGTGTGAAAGGATTCAGTGGAACTTCCGTTGAAATCTACAATTTGATACAATGAATAGTATACCTTATTTATTCAAAAGTGCAGCCAGGTACGTCTTGTGTGTTTATTGAGCACACGAGAAGAGCCTGCTGGGTCAGGCCAGCCAGCATCCCGTTCTCATACTGGGCAGCCAGATACCCTAATGGGAAACGTGCATGCAGGATCTGACCACAAGAGCACTCTCCTCTCCTGTGGTTTCCAGAAAGTAGTATTCAGAAGCATGACTGCCTCTGACCTTGGAGGCAGAGCATAGCCATCATGGCTAGTAGCCATCTGTAGCCCTCTCCTGCATGAATTTGTCCAATCATCTTTTAAAGCCATCTCAGGTGGTGACTACCACCACCTCCTGCAGGAGCGAGTTCCATAGTTTAACGATGCACTGCATGAAGAAGTAAGCGCAAGTTTGCACACAAATATGCACGGAAGTGCACACAGGGAAATCAGATCTGTGTTACCCAAATGTACATTTACGGTGGTGTATACACAACCGCAGGCATGCTTAAAGATCAGGCTGAAAAGGAAAGAGCCTTTTCAGTGGTGGCTCCTTAAATGGAGAATGTGCCTTGAACTTAGTTCAATTAGTCTTAGGGTTTTTAAAAAAAACGTCCAAGCCTTCCACTGAATTTAGAACTGTCTTCTTATAGTGGCTTTCCCTATTTGGTGTTTTCCTTACATTATTGGACTACAACTTCCATCAGCCCTGATCAAAATATCCAGTGGTGATGGGAATTGTAGTCCAGCAAGAGCAGGTTGGGGAAAGCTCTTATATGGCATTTTCATTTTTCCCTGTGAACTCTGTTTTACTATGGTTTTAATTTGCTTGTAAACCCTTTTGGATCTTTTCCTCCCAATGGTTTTTTCCTTAAAAAAACAAAAGCAAACAAAAACCAGGATACACAGAATTAAGAATAAAAGTAAAGGAAATAGTTCATGGTTGGAAAAGTGCTACTTACTTGGGACATTGGCCAAGGCCGACCAGGTGATGAACATAGTATAGAGTGTAATGATGGAGGCTTGCAGCAGCCCGGAGTGAGGCTGGGCATCCTGTAGAGGAAGAGGAACAGCACCTGTTTAAAGTACCGAAGAATATTTGGTGCAAAAATCAGGGCTGAACGGGGCATGATGTTAAATGCTTCTTTGCATTCAACACACAGGGGAGCTGCTGTGGTCTTTAAAATAAAACTGCATCAGCTAGGGCTTTTAAAAATATAAAGAGAAAAACATAATTTTATTCTTTCCTCCCCTAGCCCCCAAGTGTGTGTGTGTGTGTGTGTGTGTGTGTGTGTGTGTGTGTGTGTGTTTTAAATACTAGCTTTTGGGGCAGGGTGGATCAGAGCCTCAGGACTTCAGTAGGGGAAGAAAAGGTTAAATTTCCTGTCCATGACTGTTCTGATATTTTTAATTAGCAATATGTGCACACCCCAGTTGATACACACTCACTGTGTGTGTGTGTGTGTGTGTGTGTGTGTGTGTGTTTCAAATGCAGAGACACATCTCAAGTCATGTCTACTTAGGCCAGACATCCCCAAACTTGACCCTTCAAATGTTTTGGGACAACAGCTCCCATCATCCCTAGCTAACAGGACCAATGGTCAGGGATGATGGGAATTGAAGTCCCAAAACAGCTGGAGGGCCGAGTTTGGGGATGCCTGACTTAGGCCCGCAAGACATCAATTTTATATATATATATTAAAAAGCTGGGGTTGTCTTATAAACTTTTTAGTTTTTCACAGCATTGTGTTGCATCTTTCTGATACACAAGCCACCTAGTGTGAGCTTTGCTCCAAAGGTGGCCCAAGTTAATAGAATTAATGTCAGGAAATGTGGTGTCATGGTTAGAATGCCAGACCAGGACCTGGGAGAGCTCCACAAAGTTCATCACTGAGTAGCCTTGGATTCTCAATACAGCATCTTACCTGGACCTTGGGCAGGATGGAAACCACGGACACAATCACACAGAAGATGAGGTTAAGGCTGATGAGTGCCTTGTTTTCTGTACAACCGTCTGCCTTCGTGTAATACACATAGAGCAGCACCACCGCAGCAATGGAGACAGCATAGAAGAGGAACGTGAAGATGAAGAGGGCTGAAAAAAGAAAGCGGGGGAGATGTCGATACACAGCTTGCCAGTAAACCAGGGGACAAGTGGACTTCCACCCACTGTTGGACTAGAACATGGGTAAGCAAACTAAGGCCCGGGGGCCGGGGCCGGCCCAATCGCCTTCTCAATCTGGCCCACAGACAGTCCGGGAATCAGCGTGTTTTTACGTGAGTAGAATGCATCCTTTTATTTAAAATGCATCTCTGGGTTATTTGTGGGGCCTGCCTGGTGTTTTTACATGAGTAGAATGTGTGCTTTTATTTAAAATGTATCTCTGGGTTATTTGTGGGGCATAGGAATTCATTCATTTCCCTTCCCCAAAAAATATAGTCTGGCCCCCCACAAGGTCTGAGAGACAGTGGACTGGCCCCCTGCTGAAAAAGTTTGCTGACCCCTGGACTAAAACTTCCATCAGCTGCAGCTGCAGCATGGCTGATGGTCCGGAATAATGGGGAAGTTGTAGTACAACCACTTTTGGAAGGCCACAAATCCCACCCTCCACATTTGAATTCATTCATTCATTCATTCATTCATTCATTTCCCACCCATCTGGCTGGGTTTCCCCAGCCACCCTGGGCTGCTCCTAACAGAATATTAAAAACACAATAAAATAGCAAACATTAAAAACTTCCCTAAACAGAGTTGCCTTCAGATGACTTCTAAAAGTCAGCTAGTTGTTTATGTCCTTGATGTCTGATGGGAGGGCGTTCCACAGTGTGGGCACCACTACCAAGAAGGCCCTCTGCCTGGTTCCCTGTAACCTCACTTCTCACAGGGAGGGAACCGCTAGAAGGCTCTCGGCGCTGGACCTCAGTGTCCAGGCTGACCGATGGGGTGGAGACGCTCCTTCAGGTATACTGGACCGAGGCAGTTTAGGGCTTTAAAGGTCAGCACCAATACTTTGAATTGTGCTCGGAAATGTATTGGGAGCAAATGTATGTCTTTCAGGACCAATGTTATATGGTCTCGGTGGCCACTCCCAGCCATCAGTCCAGCTGCTACATTCTGGATTAGTTGTAGTTTCCAGGTCACCTTCAAAAGTAGTCCCATGTACAGCGCATTGCAGTAGTCCAAGCGGGAGATAACCAGAGCATGTACCACTCTGGCGAGACAGTCTGCGGGCAGGTAGGGTCTCAGTCTACGTACCTGATGGAGCTGGTACACAGCTGCCCTGGACACAGAATTGACCTGCGCCTCCATTATATTAATTCATGGTCTTCCAATAGTATTGGAGGAGTGAGAAGGATGGAGAAGCAAGCCATGTTCTCATCCCCATCATGTGTAGGGGAAGCATCTGGTAAGAGCCTCATCCAATCCTTTCATTTCCTAGAACTTTTCTCCATTGCGTCTGCTGTTTTTGCACGTTCTCTTTGAGCCAATACTAATGGCACCATCAAATGCAAGTCTACTCAGAATTAAGTCCAATGAATTCAACGGGTGTTCCAAAGTAAGTGTGCATATGGACAGGTGTAGCAGTCATGCACAATCCTCCAGATTGCACTGGACTCCCAACTCCCATCAGCCTCAGTCAGGGTTGCCAACGATCAGTGATGGTAGGAGCTGCAGCCCAATGACGTTTTGAGGGCAACAGATTCCCCATCCCTGCAGTAAGAGGGATGCTTGGAAGATGCTCAGAAGAACCAGATTTTAAAATAAAACCATGCTGGTTCCTTGCCCTGATCCAAAGTCTCTCCCCACGCAATGGAATGGAGTGGGAGCTTATCTGTTTGCAGTAGGACAGTCTGTGCGTTGCTTTTTAATTTTAAAAAAGTGAGGGGAGGGATAACAAAATGAAGCAGGGGAAAACATGGCACTTGCAATAGAAATCAGGATAGGATCTTGTTATACTCAACATATTTGGGAGGGGTTCTTGGTGGGTCTGCTTATACCCTCGGTCCAGTATACCTGAAGGAGCGTCTCCACCCCCACCGATCTGCCTGGACACCGAGGTCCAGTGCCAAGGGTCTTCTGGTGGTTCCCTCACTGCAAGAAGCAAAGTTGCAGGGAACCAGGCAGAGGGCCTTCTCAGTAGCGGCACCCGCCCTGTGGAACACCCTCCCACCAGATGTCAAAGAGAAAAACAACTACCAGACTTTTAGAAGACATTCCCTGTTTAGGGAAGCTTTTAATGTTTAATAGAATATTGTATTTTAATATTATGTTGCAAGCCGCCCAGAGTGGCTGGGTAAACCCAGCCAGATGGGCAGGGTATAAATAAATTATTATTATTATTATTATTATTATTATTATTATTATTATTATTATTATTATTATTCCCACTAGGTTTGATTATAACTAAAAGAAATTATTTGAAAGAGGAGGATCCACAGTGACTAATTAGAACCAATACACACAGTTTATACCCTGCACTGTTTGACATAGATTTATGTTCTTGGAGTGGCTAAGAGAGCAGAAAAATACTAATAGAAAAATATAGCATGCTAGGGGCTCGACCCCTGCATACTTCACTCACCAACCCTTGCCAAATTCACCCCTCCGCTCAGACCAAATCTCAGCTTGCCCACTCCCAGTTCCCTCCTCCTTGCCCTCCAACACTGCTGCCGTGGCCCAGGAGCTCTTGAGAACCCAGTCTGTTATCATGCTGTAGTTCACAGCGCCATCTGTCAGTGTCTACACAAACTGCAGTATGATGACATCATTAGGAAAATATGAAATAGGAGAAACCCAACATATAATTTTTTTTACGGACGCGGGTGGCGCTATGGGTTAAACCACAGAGCCTAGGACTTGCCGATCAGAAGGTCGGCGGTTCGAATCCCCCGCGATGGGGTCAGCTTCCGTTGCTCAGTCCCTGCTCCTGCCAACCTAGCAGTTCAAAAGCACGTCAAAGTGCAA
The DNA here is from genome assembly GCF_965112155.1 of Podarcis liolepis. Taxonomy (NCBI): domain Eukaryota; kingdom Metazoa; phylum Chordata; class Lepidosauria; order Squamata; family Lacertidae; genus Podarcis; species Podarcis liolepis. Next base: position 71,217,118 of record NC_139561.1, on the reverse strand, counting down.
GTAGATAAATAGGTACCGCTCTGGCGGGAAGGTAAACGGTGTTTCCGTGTGCTGCTCTGGTTCGCCAGAAGCGGCTTAGTCATGCTGGCCACATGACCCGGAAACTGTACGCCCTCAGCAAATAAAGCGAGATGAGCGCCCCAACCCCAGAGTCTGCCACGACTGAACCTAATGGTCAGGGGTTCCTTTACCTTTAACATATAAATTTAACACAAAGGGGGGGGTAGAGAACCCAGCAACAGTCTGTTCTTGGAGCCTTCAGTGGTGGTACTCGTGGGCACCACAATCTTCTCAGATGCTCCTCTCGATGCCCACCAAGGAACCCGCTTGTCTGAACCCACACACAGAGCACATCAATTTTACACACATGTAAATAAGTGTTCCATACTGACCTGCATACCAGCATTTCGAGTTGCCATTATCCGCATTGTGCAGCCAAATCTGACTCCAGGAATGTGCAAAGTCAATCAAGAGGATGAGCTGGATGAGGATGAAGAGGAAAGAGCCGACTACACCAAAGTAGAACCAAACTTATTTGAGAGGGGAAAAGTATAAAGCAGAGGTGGGGAGAGAAAGAAAGAAATATGAGTTATTGTTTATTATCCACAAGCTGCCGAAATGGAGTTTTAAACAGGTATCCTTTGGGGATGTAAAAATTGTATTAGGGTTCCCGTACGTCGGTAATTTCCCGGACATAGCTGGGATTCATATGTCAGTAATATAGATTTTGGTGAATTTCCTTAAAAATAGCTCAAAACTGTGAGACAGGGCGCTGGATGATAGGCCCTTGGCTACATCCAGTAGGGCTCTTATTGTGATCTTACAGCAGGTCTACAGAACCAGAAAAAGATGTTTCGTAATGGATAAAGCCTTGGTGAAGAATTAAGGGAAAGGCTGAGAGACCCATCTGTGGTGGGTCCCAATCTCATGTGAGAGACAGACAGACAGACAGACAGACAGACAGACGGAACAAGATAGAACCTTGCCTAAGGCCAGAAGTAAGGTTCAAATCCTGAATTTCCTGATCCACAGCTTCTTAACTGATGTGGATGATCCACCCTAGAATCCCTCAAGCCCTTCTAGCAGCTATTATAAGAGTGCAATCACTCATGACGAGGAAGCAAGGAATCAGTTCTTCCGCTGTTGTTTACTACTCAGAAGGAAATGGAGACTGTGAATACTCTTGCGTGCCAGCTGTGTGTCATTTGGGATCCAGCAAAGGACTCCTCCCAGTATCCACCATTAATCCTATTCAGAGTAGACCCATTAAAATCAAAGAACTTGTTAGTTGCATCCTTTGATTTTGATGTGTCTGCTCTGAGCCGAATAAATATTGAGTACAACCCACTGTCAGCAATAAGAGTATCGCTACCCCCAGGTGGTTCATGGAAGAAAACAATAATAATATTGCAGGACTCATTGCTGAAAGCTCAGAAGCTAAAGAGGATTAGAGAGAGTGCTTTAAAAAACCAAGAATGGAAAGCATCTGTTCCCTTCTATTCACACTGCTTCTAAAGACTCAGCAGGACTCACCTTTGACACAGCTCTGAGCAACTTCCACCAGGCAGATGAGCTTGCGAGCTGCCTGCCATTTTAATTACCCACAATGCCCCAGATGTAGCATTGCCTGGTGGAAATAAAAATGGTGGATGGCTCAAAGCCACCCAGCAGAGAAGGTACAGCTACTACTTCCCATCCTGAGGCACTGGTGTATGAGGGGGACAGGGACAAAGAATGGCTCTGACTACCCTTCTTCTTAGCTTTCGTAGGACAGAAAGTAACCAACCCCACCTTATGTAGAGCAGCACACACACAAAAGCTACTGTACATCACAGCCCCTTTGCAAGTCAGGAATGCAAGGTTTTGTTTACCAGATGTGAACGGTCCGTCAGGAATATAGAAGGCCCCCACTGTTATTCCAATTAGTATCAGGAATTTGAAGAACCAAAACCTGGAGTTGAGAAGAGGAGAAAAGACCTTTTTAAAACAAACAGAGGAAAACTTAAGTCCTCTGAAGCAGCATTTGTTTTGCTCCAACATTATGCCAGGATGGAAACATCTGGAGCAAAGTGCAGCTGCTAGGACGTTAATGAGAGACAGAAGTTCTGGGTGTGCAACACAGCTTTTCTGTCACTTGCATTAGTCAACAGTTCACTTCTGAGCTTGATTCCAAGCAGTGGGGTTCACCTTTAAAGCCCTTAGCAATTTGGGACTGGGTTACCTCAAGGACCAACCATACAACCCTGCCCTTAATCCAAGACCTGTGTCTCAGGTAATCCATGTCTGCTTACTGACAAAATCTATTGGCGAGCACAAGAGACAGGTCTTCTTAGTAGTGACCCTGCAATTGTGGAGCTCTTCCTTTTAATATTTATTTGGCTCCTTCAGTTCTGCCATTCAAAATGGCCTTGATTCTTCTTCCCACAACTGCCTTTTAAAATACAGTGGTACCTCGGGTTAAGAACTTAATTCGTTCTGGAGCTCTGTTCTTAACCTGAAATGGTTCTTAACCTGAGGTACCACTTTAGCTAATGGGGCCTCCTGCTGCCGCCGCACGATTTCTGTTCTCATCCTGAAGCAAAGTTCTTAACCTGAGGTACTATTTCTGGGTTAGCAGAGTCTATAACCTGAAGTGTCTGTAACCCGAGGTACCACTGTATGCCTTTAAAAACATGCACACATAACCAGGAACACATTCAATAAAAGCACAACCTGCAGGAATTGAGAAGAAACATCACAATAATAAGTGCCCTACCAAAGCTCTGTACATCTTATGCTTTATATGACTGTGTCCCTCCACAGCGACCTAGTCGTATTTGGAGAGTATCTTATGACAGCTGACCTTCTTTTATGAAGTCAATAAAGCAGGGTCACGTTTCACAGAAAACACCCATCTCTTCTCACTCTGTTGCTCCTCCTTCAGCAAGCTTTTTTCCTAGAATGCAACGTCCCAAACCAGTGCATACCAGTGCTCAGTATTTGTTTCTTTCATCTTGTTCCTAAAATTTGGCTATAAACCTGTGCACTGCCACAGTAAACATTATCAGACCCATATGCAAAAAAACACAACACCTTGGCATTTGGTGACCCCGGTTCGATATCCCTCATGGATCTATTTTTCTATAACCGCTCACTGCTTTAAGGCTCTGCACCTGAGGGTCTGCTGTTCTCCATTTCTCTCTGTACATCGCTTTGTGAGGGTTTGGCCACAAAAAGCAAAGAATACATTGCAGGAATAAATAAGTAAGCTAAGAGGCTGCAGGTGACTATGAGGCTCAAAGAGAAACAGAAGAACTATAGCTCAGGGGCAGAACACCTGTTTTGCATGCAGAAGGCCCCAGGTTCATTCCCCGGCTTTGCCAGGTAATGTTGGGAGGGAAGCCCTGTCCGAAACCCTGGAGAGCTGCTGCCAGTCAGTGTGGACAATACTGAACCAGATGACCCAATGGTGTGACTCAGGACAAGAAGAAGAGAAGAGTTTGGATTTGATATCCTGCTTTATCACTACCCGAAGGAGTCTCAAAGTGGCTAACATTCTCCTTTCTAACAGAACTGTTAGAACCCAATACTAAGAACTTGTCGAGAATGTACAATTTGCTGCTGAAGTGGAATACACAAGATGAAGTAGTAAAATCAGCCATGATCAAATGGGCACAAGACATAGGTCATGACATAATGTTTGATGACTGGGAACAGTTATGGAATACAGGTATTAAGTTTACAGCTTGTAATGCATTAAGAGAGAATATAATGAAAATGATCTATAGGTGGTACATGACACCAGTCAAACTTGCAAAAATTTATCATTTGCCCAGTAACAAATGTTGGAAATGCAATGAGACTGAAGGTACTTTCTATCACCTTTGGTGGACCTGCCCGAAGGTAAAGGCCTACTGGGAAATGATCTATAATGAAATGAAAAAGGTCCTTAAATGGACATTTTTGAAAAAGCCAGAGGCCTTTCTTTTGGGTATGGTAGGCCAGTTGGTGCCAAGGAAGGACAAAACTTTTTTTATGTATGCTACCACAGCGGCAAGAATTCTTCTGGCAAAGTATTGGAAGACGCAGCAGCTACCTACTCTGGAAGAATGGCAAGCGAAGGTGACTGAGTATATGGGTATGGCAGAGATGACCGGCAGAATCCGTGACCAGGGGAGAGAGACGGTGGAAGAAGACTGGAAGAAATTTAAAAAATATCTTAAAGACTGTTGTAAAATTGATGATGGCTGAGATGTTATGGTTATAAGAAATAGAGAATTGCAGCTGTAAATCTTAATCTTAAAGAATGCATAACGAAAATGAGCGAATTAACTGATACGAAGGGTTGCTGAGAAAGGGTTAACATAAGGATGCAGAAAAAGGGAGGTATGGGGAAGTCCGGGAAAGAAGGTTTATGAAAATAAGTTTAAGAAATTATACATGTTTATTTGTTTGTATGTTTTGTATGGTTTTGTTTTGTTATTTGTTTTATTATATGTTTGGAAAATTAATAAAAATTATTATTAAAAAAAAAAAAACATTCTCCTTTCCCTTCCTCCCCCACAACAAACACTCTGTGAGGTGAGTCGGGCCAAGAGACTTCAGAGAAATGTGACTATAGAATCATAGAATCATAGAATCATAGAGTTGGAAGAGACCACAAGGGCCATCGAGTCCAACCCCCTGCCAAGCAGGAAACACCATCAGAGCACTCCTGACATATGGTTGTCAAGCCTCTGCTTAAAGACCTCCAAAGAAGGAGACTCCACCACACTCAGCTGCATGTGGAGGAGCAGAGACGCGAACCTGGTTCACCAGATTATGAGTCTACTGCTCTTAACCACTACACCATGCTGGCTCTTCCTGCGCTTCCCCATCGGAAAACAGAGTTGCTATTTCCAATCAGAAGACAGTAGTCACACCACTCGCAATAAGTTGCAGTTGGGAAATATTTAAACATCAGCTGTTGCAGCCTCGGCAATCTTGCTTTAGAAGCCCTAAGAACATTAGAACTCAAAAATTATCCAGAAAAGTTGGAACTTTGTGGGGCGCAGGCAGAGAAACCCTTGTCAAAAGGTAGGGTGCTTTATTTTGAGTGAGGATTTTAAAGCAGGGTTTATTTATATCTTCCTTGGTCCTATTTCAGGAAAGGTATGAAGGCATTTAACATTGGCTAATGCAGAGTTACGTAAGTCTTGGCCTACAGGCTCTGCGTCTGAAGCACTGCTGCTCTATGATGTATGCAAAGCAGGAAGGAGGAACTAAAACAGCTTTTCCCAAGCTTGTGCCTGGCAAATGACGCTGGACTTCAACTCCCATCTGACTCAGCCAGATTGGCCAGTGGTCAGGGAAGATGGGAGTAGGAGTTCAACAACAGCTGGAGGCCATCAGGCTGGAGTGAAGGCTTAACTAAAAGTTTTTAGGAGTTGGGGGGCATGTGATGCACAGCAACCTTGCTGAAGGCAAGCACACCTGGGTCTGCTCTGTGAGATGGTTGAGAAGTCACCTGCAAAATCTTGCAGCTGTACCATCCTACATAGAACTACTCAATGGGACTTAGTTCTGGGTACAGATGAATAAAATATGCCTGGTGAGTTTCATAGAAGAAAGGCTTTTTTTTTTTAATGGCCCAGTGCCCATGGAGAGGAGCTGGGTCAAACTATTCTCATCTGTCATGACCCTCCAAAAATAATAATAATGGTACTAACAATACACAAGTGAAACTGACCTGCTGGTTTTGAACAAATGAAGGTCAACTTCAGAAGACAAAAGGCCTGCCTTTATTTGTTTAATAGATCGGTATCCAGCTTTTTTTAAGGGACGTGGGTGGCGCTGTGGTCTAAACCACAGAGCCTAAGGCTTGCCGATCAGAAGGTTGGCGGTTTGAATCCCCGCAATGAGGGGTGAGCTCCCGTTCCCCGGTCCCTGCTCCTGCCAACCTAGCAGTTCGAAAGCACATCAAAGTGCAAGTAGATAAATACGTACCGCTTCGGCAGGAAGGTAAACTGTGTTTCCGTGTGCTGCTCTGATTTGCCAGAAGCGGTTTAGTCATGCTGGCCACATGACCCAGAAGCTGTACGCAGGCTCCCTAGGCCAGTAAGTGAGATGAGTGCCACAACCCCAGAGTCATCTGTGACTGGACTTAATGGTCAGGGGTCCCTTTACCTTTTTATCCAGCTTTTTGACTAGAGTTCTCAAAGGGGACTGGCAACATACATTTCACTGCTCCATTTAGAATAATATTATTACGTCTGAGTACAGTACAGTATTGTTAATTTCAACATTAACTTTTCCAACGCTACAATATCCCATTCCTTTCTGTACCAGTAATTCTGTACCTCAATCTTTCTGTTGGGAAAGATTCAGGGCACAAGAAGATGGGGACAACAGAGGATGAGATGGTTGGACAGTGTTCTCGAAGCTACAAACATGAGTCTGACCAAACTGCGGGAGGCAATGGAAGACAGGAGTGCCTGGCGTGCTCTGGTCCATGGGGTCACAAAGAGTCGGACACGACTAAACGACTAAACAACAATTCTGTACCATATCCCTCCAAAACCTTGCAATCATGAGTCATGAAACAGCCAATAGTGTTCAACCAGCTCCCTACTATAAACTATAGAATATCACCTTCCATAAGAAGATTAAGGAGTGCTGGTTGTGATAAGGGTAAAATACAGCTTTATGATAGATCAGATTTCTCAAAAGACTGTATCCCAGAAGGCTTTGGCTTTGGCTTTGGGACATTCCCACCATAGATGAAAATATGTTCCTTACCCATTCTGTATTGAGGCTCTCGGGTCTTTGCTGCTCCTCACGCAGATCATTATCAAGGCAAACAGGAAGAAGAAGGCAGCTGTGGCAAAGCACATGCGGTATACCGATTTGTGACCCAGGAAGGACTTGCAGGCGACTTTACCGTGGACACCGAAAACTGTATTGCCTTCATCACAGAACCCAGGAATCTGGTAAAAGGTACACATAAATAATAGGTTTAATCTTGGTACATGCCTACCAGAACTGCTGCCTTGCAGCAGGAGTGCCTGTTTGCCTCCACTTATGCTCTGCTTGCATATTTGGAAATAAAATTATTTTTTCCAAAACACTCTACATTTCCAGAACACCCTTTCATCAGAAGGAAACTAAACCACTCAATGTCAGTCTTGGAACAGTACTTCTAAATTAGGCACAGAGAACCTGTGGCCCTCTAGAAGTTGCCAGACTACAATTCCCATCATGCCAACCATTTTTTGAACTGGTGCCAAGGCTGGCCCTACTACTACTAGGCAGAGTGAGAGCAGCAGATGCTTGGGAGTGAGGCAGCAGTCCCCCCCCCCAATTCCCTCTGCACCCCCTAAGCTACCCTGCTGTCTCCCATTGCCAGCTCAGTTTGATTCCATGTCCTTGGCCTCAGGCAACAAAAAATGTCTAGAGCCCTGGCTGAGTCTGATGTGCTGTTGTTGTTGTTGTTGCTGCTGCTGCTGCTGTGTATTTTGTGTTCTCATTCTATATTTTGTTGTTGTAAACTGTCCTGTGGCCTTTGGATGAAGAGCAGTATACTAATAATAATAATAATAAATAATAATAATAATAATAATAATAATAATAATAATAATAATAATAATAGCTTCTTATAAAAGAATGAGTGCAAAGATCCTGGCCTTAACAGACCATCTTGGCTGTGAGTCCTGTAATACCTGCTCCCTGCTTTGCTGGACTTTTCCCACAGGCCTGGGAAGACAGGACCCTGACTTACTCCAGCTACCAAAGCCTTGAGGGTGGGTATAACTGTGGAAAGGCAGCATACAAATAAAATTTTGTATGATGAGAGATGTAATTAGGAACATCCGGAGGGGCTGCAAGTTAGCCACCCCATTGAAACATGGTTGCTTACCTTGTAGAGTTCTGCTTCTACTTCGGGGATGATCATGATAATAGACACCAACGTTCCCAGGAACAGGAAGAAGGTGAAGCTCAGGCGTGTGATGGTGGAGTTCTTTGTTGAGGGGCAACAGCCGCACAAGAGACAAGGAGCAGAACCACAAAGACATGACACCTGGCAGTGAAAGAACAGCAATGAATATCCGCAACAGGGCAAAGATTTATTGTTTATTATTACATTTATACTCCACTTTTTCCTCCAAGAAGCTCAAGGTGGCATACATGGTTCTCTTCCGCCCCATTTTTATCCTCACAACAACCCTGTGAGGTAGGTTGGGCTTGAGAGACTGTGACTGCCCCAAGGTAACCCAGCAAATTTCATGGCTGAGTTGAGACTTCCCCACACTGATTCTTTCTTTCTTTCTTTCTTTCTTTCTTTCTTTCTTTCTTTCTCTCTCTCTCTCTCTCTCTCTCTCTCTCTCTCTCACACACACACACACACACACACACATGAACAAACTGGAGGGTGCCAGAAACATTGAGACAGGAGGCACATAGACCATGGCTGTTGTTGGGAAAGAGGTTATATTTAGTGAGTAACTTCAGATTACTGGTCAGTCAGCCTCAGCTTTCAGAGCAAGATTGTATCTCAGGATACAATGGAAACATTTGTGACTTGAGAGGGAAAGCAGGTCACTTTTTAGCTTTCCTTTCTTTGTCCTTTTACTCCTTTGGGACGTTTATTGTGTGCCTGTAACTGTTCCTAGACCAAAATGTTCTCTTTTTTTCCCCCTTTATGCACTACATTTTTTTCCCCTTTTAAGTCAACTTTTAATGTTGTTTCATTAAAAACTTTATGGTCTCCCTTAGTCCACGTCAAAAACGCCAAGTCCTACGCTATCTTTGAGCCGTTCTAGAGGTGACACAAAGGGAGTTTTAGGCCAATAGGTGGAAGGTGGCCTTGTAGAAAAATAAAATCACCTGACGGTGATCTAAAGAGAAGAGTGGGTGAACAGAAGGGAACATCCGGTACAGCCAGGAACTCCTTTCCCCACATGGCACAGAACCCAGGGAATCTGGGGTGCCATAACAACCACAGTGAGGGGAAAACAAGATGGCAGATCATTGGTTCCTCTTCCAAAACCCCACCCTGATAGTTAGTAGCATTTGCAGCCTCTGACACAGAACAGGAGAGTATCAGGTTGGCCACCCCTGATGTAGAGATTGTTAAGACTGTTGAGACTACAATCTGCCCACTCATTCTTTTATGAGAAGCTGTATTCATAGATTTCCTAATAGTGCTCTTACATTCATGGTGTTTGGAGTTAGTTAGTTACTTAGTTTTACAGAGTGTGGAAATAAGTACAGTGGTACCTTGGGTTAAGTACTTAATTCGTTCCGGAGGTTCGTACTTAACCTGAAACTGTTCTTAACCTGAAGCACCACTTTAGCTAATGGGGCCTCCTGCTGCCACCGCACGGTTTCTGTTCTCATCCTGAAGCAAAGTTCTTAATCTGAAGAACTATTTCTGAGTTAGCGGAGTCTGTAACCTGAAGCATATGTAACCTCAAGCGTATGTAACCCGAGGTACCACTGTAACGGCTTATGACATCGGGTAATATATTTTCCTGAATGAATCTCAGCTCGTTATCTAGGACATTCTGTACAGAAGCTTTCACCCACCTGGTGCCCTCCAGATGTTTTAAACTACAACTCCCATCAGCCCCAACCAGCACTGTTGATTGATGGGCACTGGCAAAATCAGGTGTCAACTCCAGGGATGCTGTAGGCATGTATTTTTACATCTGGATGCTGTACACATGTGTGTGATTTTTACAACCTTTGGGGTTTTCTGATTGTGTGTCTTCCCCCTTCTCCAACAAGGCTGCACAAGCATCAAATATGGTGTATTAAGGAGAATATGGCATAGCAGTGCCAGATTCCCCCGTCTGGCTTATATGCCACTATGATTGCTCCATAAATATACCAAGTTAAATAGTAACTTCCGAAAGATAAGCCATGCAAAACTCCAGTAGTTTTCCACACTGAGTGATCAAGACAGCTAAATTTCCTTCTAAACATGAAAGCAGTGCTCGGAAAAGGAGCCCTTTCCTATTATTTCTGGAAAACCTGACCACTTAAATGTGCATACACTATACACCATTCACTGCCAACACCACCAGACAATGCATCTTCCAATTTTACAAAATGTATTTTCCAATATTAAGATTAAAACGTAAACTACAAAATCAGTTACTCTGATTTATTAGCACTCGTTTATTAGCAAACCATAATCTGATCCCAATTTGGGGGATTTTTCTTCTGGAAACATTCAGAACCAATCAAATGGTTTCTAATGGTTCTTTGTGTGTCCCCCTTCTTCTGTATGGGTGTCTTTTGACCAGAGCTTTCCAAACTATGTGTCGCGACATGTTAGTATATCAGCTGCAGTGTGTAGGTGTGTCGCACCAACATTCCCTGCGCTCCTCCCAGGGCTGCAAAGGGGTTAGTTTAACCTCTAGCTTACAAGCAAAACTGAATTTATTAGCAAACCAAAACTGAATTACTGTGTCGCAAAATGATGTATGCCTAAAAAGTGTGTCAACGATATGAAAAGTTTGGAAACCCCTGCTTTTGACTGTGCTATTGCCATTATCAAAACTGCTCTGAATATTGTGGAGTTATTGCTTAACGCAGGGGTCAGCAAACTTTTTCAGCAGAGGGCCGGTCCACTGTCCCTCAGACCTGGGCCAGACTATATTTTGGGGGGGGGGGGGAATATGAACGAATTCCTATGCCCCACAAATAACCCAGAGATGCATTTTAAATAAAAGGACACATTCTACTCATGTAAATTGAGCTGATTCCTGGACCGTCTGTGGCTGGATTGAGAAGGCGATTGGGCCGGATCCGGCCCCCAGGCCTTAGTTTGCCTACCCATGGCTTAAAGCCCAATGTTGTTAGCCACCTGGGCCACACTGCAGAAAAGTGGGGGTATCAATGCTTTTTAATAAAGAAATATTAGAACTTAATAATAATGAGGATTTGGAGTTCACAATGTTGTCATAGGTGGAAGGCAAAGCAGTTGTTGCAAAACATTGTCCCGGTTCTATTAACTATTACCCAACCCCAAATGACACATCACAATCCAACATCATAAAAGTTAGACCATTTGTCAGAGTCTGTCCACCCACCTTTTCCTGGGTCAGGTGCTTCCTCAAACACACACACTATTTTCTATTTTCTCTCAAAAACAGCTGGTGTGTTCTTGCAAATGGATATTTAATAGTGCAGAAATATAGGGGGCCTATGGGGAAAATATACAAGGGACACACCCTCCTTTGTTCAGAAGTTTCAGTGTCTCAGCGCAGTTGCTCATTACTGAAACTTCACAGGTTGATCCACATTTTCAAGCTATTCTGTCATGCATTCCATGATGCTGTGTAGATGCACAATTACTAAAGAGAAAGCCCCACAGCACCCAGAGGCCCTTCTGAGTAGGCACACGCAGGTAAGGCTTCGCAGCTGTCCTCAAATATAATACTGTCACAAAAGTGCGGCGCCTGCCTCTCTCTCTGCCAAGCAGTGGCAAGAGTGCATGGGGTCACAGGCACACACACAGGGTCTGTGTCTGTTTGGAGAATGGAAGACCGCCTCTCCTGGTATGCCCCACAGAGGACCTTAAGGTCCATGAATAATCATAGTTTAGAGGTCCCAGGCCCTAAGGAAGTCAGATTATCCTCCACCAGGGCCAGGGACTTCTCAGTGATGGCTCTGACCTGGTGGAATGCTCTGTCCCATGATTTAACTTCCTTCTGTAGGGCCTGTAAGACAGAGCTATTCCACCTGGCTTTCAATTTGAACTTAGCCTGATCTTTTATTCCCCTTCCTTCCTTCCTTCCCTCCCCCTCCCCTTTTAAAGAAGATTACCCGCTCTGGGATCCCGTAGCTAATTCTCCCCTGGTCTCCTCGCTGGCTCAAATAGGAGTAATTTAGCCAGCTAGCCCTGGTGATCATCTAATGTTTATTGAATGGATTTTCCCCCTAAACTGATTTTTGAATTCAGAATTTATTGTTATTTATGTTTTATACTGTATTTTATGCTGATTTTTGTTGCATCAATTAAGTGTTTTAAATTTGTTGTTAGCCACCCTGAGCCCAGTTTTCTGAACCGGGAAGGGCGGGGTGTAAATAAAAATTTATTATGATGAAAAGGCTCTGGGTTCAGTTCCAAGCATCTCCAGGGCTGAGTAGGGAGGGACCCCTGTTCTAGACCCCTGAAGAACTGCAACCCATCAGGCTACACCAGCTGTCCCCAACCTGGTGCCCTCCAAATGCTGTTGGACTCCAATGCCGATCAGCCCCAGGTAGGATGCTCAGCACTCAGGGATGATGAGAGCTGGAGTTCAACATCATCTGGAGAGCAAGATGCTGGGCGACCTAATCAAGCTGGATGGAATGATGGCCTGGCTTGCTATAAGGCAGTTTCTGCTACTCCTACAAGTAAAGATTCAAATAGGCCTTCTCCTGAGTAGCTATAGAATGCAGCCTCAAACATTTTACTTAGAAGTTGCTGCATTCACACAGATAAGCTGAACTGGCCAAATATCAGATTGATAGGAAGGCCCTATGGGTAGGGGACGGGACGATGACAATTACTTACACACTACATTTCATTTGGTTCAATATTTTGGCCTATTTAAACTGACCATTTTTTTACAAGTTTCCTCTGGTTTTATCTGTTTGCTTGTTTCCAATTTGGCTGCTGAATAACACTGGTTCATTGCTATTCTTCTGCATAAACTGGTCCTATTTAAAATTAAAAAAAATTCCTTCCAGTAGCACCTTAAAGACCAACTAAGTTAGTTCTTGGTATGAGCTTTCGTGTGCATGCACACTTCTTCAGATACACTGAAACAGAAGTTGCCAGACCCTTCTATATAGTGAGAAGGTGGGGAGGGGTATTACTCAGAAGGGTGGTGGGAATGGGAGATTGGCAGGTAGCTGAGATGAGCCTGTTGACGACTCTTAACGACTGTAATAGGTCTTACAGGAAAAGGCAAGGGGTGAGAAGAAGTGTGCATGCACACGAAAGCTCATACCAAGAACTAACTTAGTTGGTCTTTAAGGTGCTACTGGAAGGAATTTTTTTTATTTTAACTATGGCAGACCAACACGGCTACCTATCTGTAACTGGTCCTATTTAAGTTTTTCACCCAATCAATCAATTCCCTTAGCTGAATTATCAGCCAAGATTAATTCTGTACAAGGAGAGGACAATCATTCAGAAGCAAGGAGCACACTTTGTTTACAGACGAGGCATGTGTATGTCCTAGTGGGCATCAAGAAACACTGCTGCCCAAAATTGTTGGCAGAAAACTTTTTAACCCTGTTCTGAAGATCTGCTGGTTGGGGAGCTGTTAGATCCATTGTTTAGCTGTTTTTTTTAAAAGATTGTAACATGGCAAAAGTTTGCAAACTAATCAGACGAAACTTTTTTTCTTCATGTTGGAACTATGACTATATATTACTGCAGTGTGGGAGAATCTGAGGGGTTTCTTCAAACTTGCGACGAAGGGGAAATGAAGAACAGCTGCTGCCTGTGTTAGGTTCTGAGGGGGTTTAATCTTTCCCAGAAAGCCTGTTGATTTTGATTTCAGACAATGAGGGGGCAAAAGCACAGGGAGGTGAACCGAAGTGGCAGTGAAGGCGATACAAGGTGGAAGAAAGTGAGCCGACCAAAGGGGAATGTGAGAGGGAGGCAGAAAGGCAACACTGACAGGTGAAAGAAAGCAGGTGAGAAGAAAGAAAGGGTAGAAATGTTTGAGACGGTAAGGAGAAGGTGGGAAAAGGCATGAGAAGAGAGAAAGAGGCAACATAGCTGGTGGCAGAAAGGATTGTGGGAAAAGGTAAGAAAGTGGAAGCAGGTAAAGGACTGACAGGGTGTAAAGAGGGAAGGTGAAAGGTGAGAGAAGTAAAAACAAAGGCAAGACAGGTGATGGAGGACAAAAAGCAAAAGAAGGTAGGAGAAAAAAGGCAGTTGCTGGTGACACAGAAAGAATAGAGGCTGTGAAAGTTGTGGAAAGGGATAGATGAGGCAGTCCAAGTTGTTTTGCAGGCAAAACTCCCCACCACCCCAGAGCAGATCTGGGGGCTGCCCCCATGCAGTCATGCCCACACTGCTACCAGCCCCACCCCTGAGGCTACACCCTCTCCTGTGGCTGCAGCTATGCTGCTACCCTGGCGTAACGGTGAGGGCGCAGTGGTGAGGACAAGGGTGCTGTGGCAGCAGCAGAAGTGGCATGGGCAAAGCTGCCACAGGGCTAGCAGCAGCACCATGGTAGGGGCAGGATGGGTGTTGGACCTGCCTCCCAAGGCAAATGGCTACGCCTTGCAACATAAAGGCTTCTTTGCTAACACAAGCACCCGTGGTGATGTTGACTTCCCCTCTTCCTCAACAGCAACCACAAGCCTCGTTGGAGAGAAGCAGCAAAAAACCCACCGAGAATCAAAAGAGGACGCAGCTACTAAAAGGGCTCAAAAGTCTGACCAACAATACAGGAAACATTGGTACACTTGTATTGAAGGAGGCGGAATAGTATGCCAGCATGTGATATGTGGTGAAATGCCATCATGTAGTAAATCAAAAGTGAAGATGTGGAAGTGGGCTACAAGTTCCTGGTTGGGAGTTTGAGGTGGGTCTTAGGTCTAGACTAGCTTAGGTCTAGACTGGTGTGCACCAACTGGCAATAGATCTCCAGGATTTCCGACAAGTTTTTTTTTCTGCCAGAACCATAGCTGTCAACTTACATTTGAAAATAAGGGATCAGCAGCCAAAATAAGGGATTTTGTGACCTCAGGTATGTTCAACTTCTGAGCCCCTCCAAGCCAAAGGCAGGAAGCCCAGCCAGCAGCCGAACGAAGCCTCATGTGGTGGTTCCCACAGCGCAGCAACCCGGCAAAGAGGATGCAGCAAGGAAAACCACCGTCACCTCTCTGCTGGGAAGCGCTGAGCAAAGGTGAGTCCCCAGGCAATGCGGCCGATTTGATTGGCACAAGGCATGCAAGCTCCACCCCCTGGTCGTTCTTAGACTCCTTATTGGGTGAGCAACGCAGCCAAGCAACACAGTTGGAGCCTTCCTCCTCTCTGGCCGAGGCAGGGAGGTAGGGAGAGGAGCTACTTCCTTTGAAACCCGGGAAATTTAAGGGACATCATCAATAAGGGACAGCAGCGGGACACGGTGCTGGGATAAGGGACTTTCCTGCCAAATAAGGGACGGTTGACAGCTATGGCCAGAACCAGCTGCAGATGCTGGGGATTGAACCTGGGACCTTCTGCATGCAAAGCATATGCTCTACCACTAAGCTACTATTGCCCTTCCGCACTTGCAGCATCCTTAATCTATATCCAGCCCACCACATCTTGTTTTTCATTACCGTTCCTTGCTTTGGGAATACTTTTTATCAAAAGGATGCTTGGAAATCCCTCCCCCCCAAAAAAGAGAAAATAAAAATTTCGGGTACCACTAAAGAAATGGATTTTCTACATTTTTTATTTTAGATTGTGGGTAAATTTAAGCATGCAACAAACTTGGTTGGCTTCAAAGGAAATTTTCTGTGGCCACCAGGCTGATCTTCCTCAACATGTAATCAGCATCAATCACAAGCTTGTTTCTGAAGCTACAAAAGTTGCTCTTTGTTAATGAAAAATTAAATGATAATAGCAGCAGCAGTAGCCATTCTGTACATGGGGCCTAACAGAGTGGCATGGGCAACATAGAAAGATCTCCACTCCCTAAGAACTTACAACCTAGGACACATAAACCAGCCTCTACTGCATGCATACATACATGCACCTAAAGAACTACAAAAATGCAATAGGTTTCACACTGCAATTACTGTCACTATCAATAAAATCTGATCCATGTAGTTCCAAGGACCACCAGTAGTTGATGAGCTTCATTCAGGTGGTCCATGTCAAGTGTATGGATTTGTGGCAACATCCATCACACAATCCATCGTATAAATTTTGGATTGTATTTTTATTGCTGCTTTCATTTCTTGTATTGCACTTCATTGTATTACAATTCAGACTGTAATACACAACACATAAGAAATAAAAGCAACAATAAATATCCATTTTTTTAAAAAAAAAATATCATACAACATTTAACACAGTGAATTAAGTGGTCTGCCAAGACCCTCAGCAATTTCCAAGTGGGCTATGGAGAAGAAAGACTGAGAACTACCTGTTCTGATTTTAACAAGATCAGATTCCTGGCAATAGTAAAAATTCTTCAATTTGGGAAGAACGTCAACTTTTTTTGAGTGACCTGTGAGTTAAATGCTTCTCAAATACTGATGCTAAAAGCACAATCCTGTATATGTCTACTCAAAAGTAGGTACACTGAATTCAATTGGCCTAACTCCACATAAGTAGGGAGGCGTTGTTCTTGGTTGTTACTATGTTATGTATTTTTGTGTTTTTATATTGTAAACCACCCTTGATCCTCAGATGAAGAGCGGTACAGAATTTTAATTAATAATAATAATAATGTATAGAAATGCAGCCCAAATATGCAAACACACACAAGAAACCCTATCTAATTGCTATATTATGAATTATTGCTTCCTCCCAGCAACACCCCCGGTTTTACCTTCCTGGGTGTGGGCAGGTCACAACAAAACAGCAACATTGCAGGCAGGTGCACACAAACTGCATGACCAGAGATCAATTATTACATAAATGTTGTTCCTGGAGGAAGAAGCTATCCAGCCTTGGAGAGTGCAAGATGCAAAACCTTTCACATGCACCAATCTTTCAGACTTACATTTAAACCCCTAACTGCAACAAGGGAGCAAAAAGATGTTTCATTATCATCCATGTCATTTTTCTCCTCCTCTCTTTAGAGTGCAGGTGGGGGACCTACAGCCTTCCAGATGTTGGCGGACTCCATCTGCCATCAGCCCAAGGCAGGGGAAGGGCTACATCTCTAGAGCAAAGAAGCTGCCCTGCTTACAGAATGTCCCAGGTTCAATTTCCCCAGCATCTCCTAGCAGACCTTGGAACATCCCTCTGCCTGAAACCCTGGACAGTCTCTGCCCGTCAGTGTAGCCAATACCAAGCTAGATGGTTTGACTAGGTGTAAGGTGCTTGCTATGTCCCAATGGCCAAGGATAATGGGAGTTCTAGTCCAGAAAGCACACGGAGGGACAGCTTTCAATGGACCTGATGCAGAAAGATCCCGAAATGGTTTAAGGTGGATCTCGGCTCTTAAAGCTTGAAGACTTTAATTCAAAATCCACACCACTCATATGGATAAAGGAAACATTATTTGTTTGTTTGGTTGTATGCTTGTTTACTTGCATGTATGTCTGTTTTCTCAAATGTATTTATTTTAAATTATTTTTTTTAAAAAAAAGGAAACAAACAACTTCCTTTGCATCTGATCGCATGTTCTCTTTCTGCACATTTATTTTACAGCATTGACAACATGCCACCGCATAACATAATGCAGCTTGCACGAAATAATTCTAAGAACAAATTTATACACACAATAACACAGAGAACCATAACGTTAAAAGCAACTTAAATGTCTGTCTTTTTTAAAAAAGCAAACACAATAATAAGAAAGACAGGAAACTGGTGGTATGGACTACTATTTGCAGTAGTCAAGCCACAACTTGTGTGTGGTTCTTCAGCTATCAGGTGAAGAACATAAGAAGACTGTTGGATCCTGCCAGTGACCCATCAAGTCCAGCATCCTGTTCTCAACCAGATGCCTATGGGAAACCTCCATTCAGGATTTGAGAACAAAACCACTCTCCCCTCCTGTGGTTTTAGTATTCAGAAGTATTACTGCCTTCAACTGTGAAGGCAGAGCATAGACATTGTGGCTAGTAGCCATCAGTAATAGCCTTCTCCACAAATTTGTCCAGTCCTCTTTGAATGCCATCTAGGTTGGTAGCCATTGCTGCCTTCGGGGTCTCTGGAAGAAATTAAACTTTGGGCCGCAATCCTAACCCCCATTTACCTGGCGGTAAGCCCCACTGAATTCAACAGGACTTCTGTCCAAGGAAACATGCTTAGGAGTGGCTGTGATCCTCTCACTGCTTGCTCTTGAGCAAGCCCCATTGAATTCTACAGAGTTTACTCCCAGCCAGAGATGTTTATTTCTGATGCCTGCTAAAACCATGATAGTTTAGACCAGCTTGTGCAGATGCTTAGAAAGTTGAGGCAATTTTAATCTCTTTTAGCATTTTAACTTTTGTGGGCTTTTAAGTGCAACTGTACATTTTCCCTCGATTCCCTTGTTTTACTTGTTCGTAAACCGCTTTGAGGGTTTTCTTTTCTTTCTTTTCCCAACCAAGCGGTGCACAAATTTTATGAAATAAACGACCAGGATTGCATTGCTTGAGTATGACCAGGATTTCAAAAGACCTGCCGGTCCTTTGAGCAAACGCTTTCCAAGAGGAAGTAAAGACAGGAGCGTGATCGTCCGTCTGTAACGGCAGAGTTTATGATTCTCATAAGAATAATAAATAGAATGACAAGAAATATCTACTATCAAATCTACAATTTGGGGAGTGGGGACGGAAGGGGCAGGCAATGCGTAAAAGGGAGAGCGATTCTTTTTTTAAAAGGCGAACAAAGAAAGACTTGCCCAGTTGAGACGCTGAACAAAATGGGACTTGTGTCTCCGAAGAAAAGCAGAGCTGGGCTGTCAACCCCCAATCCGGCTGCGACTCAGCCCTTATTCCACTAAAAGCAGCCATCGAAGCAGAAATAAGAGAAGAAGGCACGCCTGACCCAACCCAAGAGCTCCGAGAACGATTAGTTCCGCCACCCCACCCCTCTAAGAATTTTCTTCTTCTTCTTATAAATCTATATATTTAAAGAAGTTGCAAAAGGCACTCACGCAGCTCAGCAAAGAGCAGACCCCGAGGCACGCTCCCATGACGCCACTGGCCCCCGAAACGCAACTCCGTCGGGCTCAGATCCCGACAAAGTTGCCTCCTCGGCTCGACCTCCCAGCACTACCTGCCGAAGCCGCTCGGGGTTCCTCGGCACGGTCCGGCTCTCGCCCACCTCTTCGGCTCTTTCCGCCCACGCTCGGGAACGCCCGGCCGTAGCCGCGCCCCCTCCCTCCCTCCCTCCCTCCCTCTTGAGTCGGCGGGGCGGGGCTTGGCAGTCGCTGCCGAGCGCACCTGGGACTCGCCAGACGCCGGGCGGCAGGAGGAGCCTCGCGGTGGCGGCAGGTGCGTCGAAGCGCCGGGGCGGACCGGGAAGAGGCTGCCGGCCTTTGGAGCAGCAGCGCTGTGCTGCGTCGCGCACGGGGTGATTCCTCACAATGCTCGGAATAGGGATCTGCCCAGCCCTGCAGGAGCAGCTGGCCCCACTCAGCTGGGGTGGTGACATCATTGCTGTCGCCTTGGGGTCGAGGTGGCTGGATCCGTATGACGTCATCTTGCAAGGTGTGCCGCTTGGCCCCCTGCACCGGGGTAAGCGCCCAGCCACGTGCAGCCCAACAGCCGGCGAGGTCTTTTCCCTATTCCTTCTAGGGCTGACCCCTTGATTCAAGAAGTCCACATTGACGAGGCTGCATCGATGGATTTTATTTTATTGCATGGTTATGTTAAGAACTGGTATAGATAAAGTCTCTGTATAGACACACACATATTTTTAATAACCGAAGAACATAAGAACCATATGGGTGTAGGCGTGGGGTGGGGATCAAGTAAATAAATAAAAATACTTAACTGAGAGTAGAAATTGTAGAAAGATTTTGACAGGCTTTTCTTCGGGTCAAAAGAAAGCAATTTAAAACAACTGTTGTTGAGACATTTCATGCTGAATCTGAATCCCAGCTGTGCCCATGGCATGCCATTCATTCATCCAGCTCAGCATTGCCGACACTGGCTGGCAGAGGCTTTCTGGGGTTTCAGGCAGAGGACGTTCCCAGCCCCCACCTGCAGATGAATCTGGGAGCTGATACCTTACTATTAGGCCACAGACCTTCCTGCACAGACATGAATAAAATCTGCATATGGGAAGAGAGAAAGGTTTCAAAGAGAACAGCATGCTTCCTTTGGTTTTGAATAATGCCCACATAAATTGAGGGTGCAGGTATTTGTTCAAAAGTACAGTGGTACCTCAGTTACATACGCTTCAGGTTACAGACTCCGCTAACCCAGAAATAGTACCTCGGGTTAAGAACTTTGCTTCAGGATGAGAACAGAAATCGTGCTCCGGCGGCGTGGTGGCGGCAGGAGGCCCCATTAGCTAAAGTGGTGCTTCAAGTTAAGAACAGTTTCAGGTTAAGAACGGACCTCCGGAACGAATTAAGTACTTAACCCGAGGTACCACTGTACCACTTCTCCTTACGTGGCACTTCTCCTCTCTGCAGTTTTTAATAAATATGTCCCCCCCCCTCTTTTTTAACCATTTCAGAAAACTTTAAAAGCCCAGCTAACAGGAGGCACGTTGTCAGATGAGCAGTAAGTTAATCTGGAGGCCATATTTGGGGTTCTCTCCAAGCCTGTGGTTTTATATTCGTAGGGTGGGATTCTGGAGAGAGGGAGGGAGACAAGTGGTCAATCCAGTCTCTAGCCAAGTGTTAAGTATTGCTTTGCATGAGTACAGGGGATGGTTGCCACAGAAATTACAAGCTGGAGGTGCTCCAGGAAGGTGGGCTAAAGGGGGCAGAAAGTAGAGAACAATAGACCTGTGGTCAGTCTTGTCCTGAACTGGGAAGAGACCGAGAAGCATGACTTGCTTTCTGTGCTGGATCCAAAGATATGGCTTGCAGTGGGGAGCAAGACCACTAGGAGAGTTGATGCCGTGAGCCCTTCCATCTTCTGTTCAGCCTGTATATGGCATGGAGAACACAGCTAGAGCAAAGTTTTATACTCCTCGAATAACACTAGACCAGTGGCGTAGCGTGCGGGGTGCAGGGGGGGCCGGCCGCACCGGGCGCAACATCTGGGGGTTAGGGTTAGGGGGCGCAAATCCACGGGTTAGGGGGTGCAAATTACTTGCCTTGCCCCGGGTGCTGACAACCCACGCTACACCACTGCACTAGACTTCATGGACATCCAAGGGAGCTGAATGCTGGAAGATGCAGGGCAGATAAAATCAAGTACCTTCTGCAGAGCATAGTTAAATGATGTCACTCACTCCCATGGGAAGCAGCAACGGCCACCAACTTGGATCACTTTAAAAGAGCACTAGACAATTCAATGAGGATAAGGCTATCAGTGCTTACTTGCTGTTATGGCCATATTCCACCTTCACTGTAAGAGGCAGCATGATGCTTAATACCAATTGCTGAGAATCACAGGTGGGAAGAGTGCTGTTGAGCTCAGGCAGTGGCAGAGCTTCATGGTCTGGCACCAAGGGGCGGAGAGCAGGAGGGGGCATGGCTGGCGTGAAAGAATACATATGAATGAATTTTATTATTACGGTCACAGACCAGTTCCAGCTCACTTACAATATCAGGGAAATCGTAAAACACAACAGGAATACATTGAATTGCAATTGGGTATAACAGAGACAATACAGATATAGCAGTTAAAAATATTTATAAAACTTGATCACTAAAATATAACCTAAAATTGTCATTTAAAACCTGAATCATTTTGGTAGTACAGCTTGTTCCCTAAGTTTTATGGCAGTCGTATAAATTTTTCTTAGTTTTGTATTCTTGTTTTGTTTTATTTTATCGATGATGTATATGTGCTTTTTAGAAGTTGGAATAAAATAAAGGTTTTAAATCTTTAAAAAAAAAAAAAGTTTTATGGCAGTCGCACAGAATTTGGCCACCTTTAGCGTGATCTCTGGATCCTTGTCTTCTACCAGGAGTT
Source organism: Podarcis liolepis (assembly GCF_965112155.1). Lineage (NCBI taxonomy): Eukaryota > Metazoa > Chordata > Lepidosauria > Squamata > Lacertidae > Podarcis > Podarcis liolepis. Next base: position 71,195,395 of record NC_139561.1, on the reverse strand, counting down.
TTAGACATTGAAGTCCAGACCCATTTGGAGATTTTTGTGGCTGGCGTGTGTCCCGGGTGTGTGGTGCGTGTCCTGGGGTGTGTGGTGTGTGTCCTGGGGGCATGGCACGCTGCCTGCGGGGGCGTGACGCCCAGAACTGGCAGCTGGCGATGGCACCACATCGGGATTGCGCTGCTGGGGGCGGTGCGCTCCCCCGCCCCCCTCTTCCTCCGCCAGTGAGCTAAGGCCCTCCTTATGTGCTTCCCATAGGTTGTCCACTGTGACAACAGGATGCTGGAACAGGTGGACCATTGGCCTGATCCAGCAGGCTTTTTTTATGTTTTCATGTTCTCAGCCGATAGCTCAGTTGCTTAAAGCATGGTGCTGATAATGCCAAGGTTGCAGGTTCGATACCCATATGGGACAGCTGCATATTCCTGCATTACAGTGGCATCTCTAGTTGCAGACACGATCTGTTCCGGGGTGCCGTTCGCAATCCGAAAAGCCGCAATGTGAAGCAAACACAACAAGAGACATGACTGTATAGGGAGTTGGACCAGGTGATCCTCAGCATCCCTCCCCACTCTACAATCTATGATTCAGTGTTGATCTTCCATAGTGCAGCATGGAGGAGGATAGGCAGCAGACTAGGATTGGTTGGCTCTTCCCATCATTGGCTGTGACTCCACCTACTGTTGACCTCTTTGCCTTCTGCCCTACCAGCCACAATAGGAACCAACCGCCACTGCACTACACTGGTTGCAGAGCCATGGGATTAGGCGCTTATGGTACTTTTTATTGCATCCCCCCTCCTCCGCCCAGTGTGTTGTGATAAAGAGGAAGGCTTACAGCATTGAACTGGAATAGATCTGGCAGTAACCAAATGAAAGGCAGAATCTCAGGCCGGGTAGGCCAAGAGAGAGAAGTGAGAGTTTAAGTCAATGTGAGATGTAAAACAAAAGCATAGAAAAGGGATGCCATTGACTCTGATGGTGGTCCTCATCTCGCCTCCTGCACAGAGTTTTTCCCCTGCCGCCACCTCCCATCACGTCCCAAAGGGAGATTGTTCCAGTGTTGATCCAACACAGCCCCCAAACAGCCAAGCTGCTAAGTGAATTCTGCTTAGCTGCTGGGGTCTATATTTAGATCCCTGTGAAAGGGGTTAGCGAGTTGCCTGGAGCCAGCAGAGCATCTAAGGATGTCAGTGTAACAGCAGTTAGGGATGAAAAATAACCAGGAGCTTTAAGTAAATCCTTTGGACTGAGCAGGGCTGGGGGAGGGAGCAGGAGAGAGAGTGAAAGCAGCCTCTGATTACAGATGGGAACTTCGTTGGAGCTTCGCCTGTGAATTGGCACCTCCTCTGTGCTGGAAAAGAGGGCAGCACGCCACATAATTTCATGGCTAGATCTGTGGGTGGTGGGTGCTGGCAGATGGGGGGATGGACGTTGTGCAGAAAGAAAGCTCCAGCAAGCCCCCATCCTATTACCCCACTCAGTTGCACAGTTTTCTCTTTAGATCAGATTTTATATGGCTTTTGCCTGGTTTTATCCTCGTTGTGTGGCTGACTTTGATGCCGACTGCTTAGAGATAAGTGTGATTAAGTGGAATGTGCATTGCCTAAATAAATAAAACAGCTGAAAGTGCTAAGATTGGCTGGTACTGTCTGTTGTTGGTTCTGACTCCCCCCACTGTTGGTCTTTCTGCCTTTTGCCCTACGAGTCCCAAAGGGCACCAACCACAACTGCTCAAACTGAACCCCACTATTGCAGTCATCTAGAAAAAAAGAATGCTCTCCAGGGCTTAGGCTGCTCCCTGTGATTACCAGTGGGAGAGCTACTGTGATCTAGCCTTGAGGCATGGGCTACAGAGACCTAGGTTCAGATTCCCATTCGGCACCAAAGGTCACTATATGTCTGGCCTGTGTGTCACAGCACTGCCAGGCAAGGAATGCCCAGAGTGAGGAATTAACTATTCATTGACAAAAGTACACTTGTGTAAGTTACGGAAAGGCATGTCCACCAATCCAATGTCCCTCAGCTACCCATAGATGAGAACTTGATGAGGCAGTTGCTGCAACAGAGAGGCCCTGACCCTGACCTCAGTTTATGTATCTCACCCCACCCAGGCTACACACGAGTAGGTGAAGACACTGTCTGTGTGTAACCTGCTTCTGCTCCTCTCTCTTCCATCCTTGCCTGGTCCTGGGAGGCAGGGGCAGAAGGAGGAGGTGTGAAAGCCCTTGACCCTGCAACAGCCTGACACCTCTCCCTCTCTCTCTCCCCCCCTCTCTCTCCTGCACCTGTTCTCGCAGCTACAGATCACTGATCCCTTCTTCTTCCAAGACAGTCTTCAACCCCATTTCTCTCAGTGCCCACACATCAGTATCCAGCCACCACTGCTCAGTGTCCAGTCAGTCCCTGACACTATCCTTACATCTTAGCTTAGCCTACTTAACAGGGTTGTTGTGAGAAGACCATGCACAGATGGTACCATGCATGCCACCTTGAGTTAATCATAGAATTGTAGAGTTGTAAGGGACCCCAAGGGTCATCTAGTCCAACCCTCTGCAATGCAGGAATCTCAGCTAAAGCATCCATGACAGATGCCTCTGCCTAAAAACCTGCAGTGATCTTTTTAGGAAGGTCGGGAAGAGTAGTAAGAAATGGCACTGTCTTCAGATTCCAGGGACAGAGAAGGATTAAATCCTATTTGGAAAAGTGAATCCATTGGGCTGCATCTGAAGTTGTGTTTGTTTTCTGTTTTTAATGTTCTCATTTTTATAATAATTAAAATACATGCCACAGCTCCTACCACTGTCAATACTATATATAGCTGGTGTGAACTAACACATAAAAATGCAAGAACAGAGAGACCAAGGAAAGAAATAGCACAATTCCACCACTGAAGCAACAGACCAGGCTTGGGACCACATGGCCCTCTGGGTCATGTTGCACTACAACTCCCATCATCCCTGGCTGCTGATTAGGTTGGCTGGGACTGATGGGGATTGGAGTCATCTGGAGTGCCACAGCTTCCCTACTCCTGCAATAGACCAAAAGACTAACAAGCTGAAAAGTACTGCAACAGATAAACCTCTATCATGCTCAAGCTGCATTGACATCCAGTATTTTAAAAAATGGTATTTTCTTAATGCAGGGAACCTTATATCCAGTACCATAAATGGCCCTCCAGGCCTTTCTATCTGGCCCTCAGGACTCTCCACAGACTGTGCCTTTCCTCCTACCAGCCCTGATCCACAGCCTCCTCCAGTTCTTTAGCCTGGCTGGCACATGCCCTGGAACTGTACAAAAGACTGTGTGCTATGTGTGCAGAAGCCTCTAATTCTGAATGGCTGGACTCATGAACAAAGATAAGGGGCACATCTGTCCCCCCACAGGCATGTGGCCCTTGGAAGTTTGCCCACAAAGGATTGCAGCCCTTGGGCTGAATCTTGAACAGCAGCCATTACAATGCAGGACCTTGCAAGATCACCTTCTAAGGAACAGCAACCTCCACAAGCCTGACCAGAAGCAAGTATTAGAGGATGGTGTTTCTACCATACAGGATGGGGCCTTTCTGTTGTTGGCACTAGGAAATACTTTTAACTGTGAAAAGGAACAGCCTAAAAGTGTACCCAGAAGGGATGGGGCTACAGAACCAGCTATGTACTCCTTTTATTTCAGCTTAGATCTTGCTGGAACAATGCCTTTTCTGACCATTGTCTCTCTCTGGCCTCACACTAGCATCCTGGCTGGACAGCTCTTAACAGCCTTGTCCTGGAAATTGCACCTAGTCCTGCTGGACAGCTCCACTGCCTCACCAGTAACTGAGGAACCTGAGTCTCCCAGTTCCAGCATTGGTGAGAATGGGGCACTGCACTTAGCAGTTACTTTGTGCCAGTGTAGGGTCCTGCATTCCTCAGGATTCCTTATTAGTGTTCTGCTCCAAGCAGCTAGAAGACTGAAGATCCTAGGCAAGACATGGTGCAGCCAGGACTGACCATTCCACATGACGCACAAACCGAAGCTATTTTAGAATGTTGCTTCAGCAACATGTAACCTCAGGCTGAGCCTTAAATAAGGCTCCAGCTCAGTCTGGGTGATTTGCTCGACCACCTACTGGAAGAAACTCTTCTGGTTGAAAAGACTTAACCTGTTTCAGCAGCCATGGACTCTGGCAGTGCAAAGGAGAAGAAGAAGAGTTTGGATTTGATATCCCGCCTTTCACTCCCTTTAAGGAGTCTCAAAGCGGCTAACATTCTCCTTTCCCTTCCTCCCCCACAACAAACACTCTGTGAGGTGAGTGGGGCATTTAGGAGAGCATTTAGTTAGAAAACTACAATAGGTGAACTATCTTTTTGTCCCCTTTAAGACTTTTCCTACTTTAGTACTAGGTCTTCATTTGGTTGACTGGGGACCATAAAGGGATACACACACAAATGCACACAATCAACTAAGATGGATTGCATCCCAGTTTTAGGGTTTTCTCTCTCTCTCCTCATAAAACAACCTCTACAAAAACCTAAATACAACAACAACAACAACAACAACAACAACAACAACAACAACAACAACAACATTATTATTTATTTATACCCCACCCAGCTGGCTGGGTTTTGCCCACTCTGGGCGGCTTCCAACAGAATATTAAAATACAATAATCTATTAAACATTAAAAGCTTCCCTAAACAGGGCTGCCTTCAGATGTCTTCTAAAAGTCTGGTAGTTGTTTTTCTCTTTGACATCAGGTGGGAGGTCATTCCACAGGGTGGGTGCCACTACCAAGAAGGCCCTCTGCCTGGTTCCCTGTAACTTGGCTTCTCGCAGGGAGGGAACCACCAGAAGGCCCTCGGCACTGGACCTCAGTGTCTGGGCTGAACAATGGGGGTGGAGATGCTCCTTCAGGTATGCTGGACCGAGGCTGTTTAGGGCTTTAAAGGTCAGCACTTACACTTTGAACTGTGCTCGGAAACGTACTGGGAGAGAGGAAAAGGGGGGGGGGACCCAAAGTGGGTCCTGTCTTGACTATGGCAGAGTCTGGAGGAAGCAAGGTAGAGCGCCCAGCAGGGACAACAGACCAACAAGCAGAGACAGAGTAGCAACTGGTCAAGAACCAGACTCTGGAACCAAGAGTGGTCAGAGACAGTTTCAGAACCCTGGACAGGTCCCATGAAAGAGGCAACTTTTCCCAACAAGAGCTGGGTTCTTGCATAGTTCCCCGGCTTGGTTACCTTTCCCAGGCTCTGCCCTATTGCTGAAGAATGCAGATACTTCAAGGGGTGGTCCTCTGGCTTGACTCTTGTCACATCTCTGCTAACTCCTCAGTAGTACAGGAGGCCCTTGGGATCCTTGTGTAGGGGTCTCCAGTTCAGAAGGTCCATAGCTGCTGGACAGGGTCTAGATTCAGATTTACACTTGCTGCCCTGGGGCCCTGAAACCTTGAGCCTTAGAGTGAAAACCAGGGCTGCCATTTGACAGACGAATGCAGCTGTGGGCGGAGGTGAAATAGGGAGCAGTTGGGTGGGCAGAGCTGCAAGCCAGGCAGCAGCCCTCAGGTTTATTGGAAGATGATGTGCCATCAACTAGTGTGGAAGAAAGGTTCAAGTGGCTACCAGTTAGCTACCAGGCTGAGTTCAAAGTGTACTGGTGTACAAAGCCCTATACAGCTTTGGAACGGGATACCTAAAAGATGACCTCACTCATTATACACTCAACCAATCACTGTGCTCTGCTGGAAAGGGCCTCCTGCAGATACCATCTCATCAGGAGGTCCATTCCGTATGATGTAGGAATCAGCACTTTCGCACAGTGGCACTTACCCCTTAGAACATCTCCCCAATACACATTAGACAGCCCCATTCACACTGCACAGTTAAAGCAGCATCATACCAGTTTAAGTAGGCATGGCTTCTCCCAAAGACTTACAGGAGCTCTAGTTTGTTAAGCGTGCCGAGACTTGTTAGCAGACTCCCACATTCTCTTCCCACAGCTAAAATATTCAGAGTGGCATAACAATCAATCCCTCTTCCCAGGGGACTCTGTGAATTGTAGCTCTGTGAGAGGAATGGGGCCTCCTAACGACTCTCAGCAGCCTTAACAAACTACAGCTCCCATAAGTCTTTGGGGGATGTCGTGACTGTTAATAATATTATTATTTATACCTTGCCCATCTGGCTGGGTTTCCCCAGCCACCAGCAGATCTAAAAACATAATAACTTTGGCTGCTCCCATTGGAAGGAGCAAACATGCACAGCAGTAGATTTGCCATCCAACTTCTCTGTGAAAATAACTGGGAAATAGTGATGATGGTGGTGGTGGTGATGGTGATGGTGATGGTGATGAAGATGGTGATAATATCTCTTCATCCTTCCCTGCATTGTACGGCATTGGACTAGGGTACTTTACAACTCCACAAATCTATGATTCTGTGATTTTCTACCTCAATTCCTGAGCAACAGGTCATCAAATCTGTTGTTGTTGTTGTTGTTACTAGTACTACTACCACCATTACTTGAACAAAAATCTACAGACACAGCAGCCCTCCCCAGCAATAAAGACAGTAACAAAAGCTTCAGGGGCAACAAATCATCGCTAACAACCAACCACAAACACCATCATAGCCTGTCAAAAGCCTTGGAAAAGAGGTATGGCTGCTGCCATTGTGTTAAAAAAAACTGCCGGAGACAAGCTAATCCACATCCCTGGCAGCTCCAAAATAGCCATGTGTAGAAAGGCAGGCACCAAGTGTTGTGCCAGCTGGGAGGCAGGAAAGCAGGAGGAAGGCAGAAGGGGGGGGGACAGAGAGAGGGGATTTATACAGGGTGTGTGGGAGAAGCAGAAGCCCTGCTTTCCCTGCTCCTAAACAGTGCAGAAGAGAAAGGAAATGGACCACTGCTAGGCCTGGTTAGCCAGGGGGGAAAGCTGAAATGTATCCAGGTCTCCCCCTTCAAAGCGGTTGGTAGATCCGGCAGGCAAATCAGGCAGCTAGCAGTCTGCTGATACCCAGAGCATCGTGAGAGCGGTTCAGCCAAGGAGAGAGAGAGAGACACGGAGAGATGCTTTTGTTGGCCATGGAGACTGTCTGGGCACAGTGAAACCCCTTTCCACAGGCAGATTCTGTTCTCACCCCGATCTCACCGGAGACCACCAAAGCGGCAGAACCGGCTCTCCATTTCTTAGCAGTCCATCTGGTAAGCATGCCTGGCTGCTTTGTGCCCTTGATGTGGAGGTAGCTGGATGGTTTGTGGAGGAAAAGAGAAAAAGGGAGGGATCTGGGAGGGAATGGGGGGAGGTGTTACAGGTGGCTTACGATGGGTTCTACTATTCTGGATGTATACATGGATCAGTGCATTATTTATCCATCCAGATAGCTAGTGTATGTTCCTTGGGCGTTAAAGAAGAAGAAGTGTGTGTGTGTGTGTGTGTGTGTGTGTGTGTGTGTGTGTGTGTAGATAGAAAGAGAGAGAGAGAGAATTGGCTTCCATAGCTAACTGTGGGTGTGCAATGCAAAGAAAATAAACTTTCTAAAAAGCAAAAAAAATTGTTCACTTGTCATTTCCATCTTTGAAGCCATGTGTGCATTAGCAGGGTTTTTGTGTGTGACAAATACTCCAAGTGGAATGACTGACATTCTCATTGTGGATTGTGGTGGTGGTGATAAAAGGAGGAGCCCATCTGAAACCTCGCCAAGCATACGAGCAGATGGCTCTTTACTATAGTTGTCATCTATTTGCACAAGTCACATAGTGGAGTCACAGTGGTTGTGGATTGCGATATCAGCTTGGTGAGTTTGGGGTGTGTCTGTGAAGCAATCGGAGAGGTTTCCCTACGTATGTATTTGGAAGAGAAACATGTCTTCCCAGGTGCTTTGATTGCGCGAAGCCTCGGAAACTGGCTTCTGAAGGTCTCCTGTGATTAGGTGCTTCCTTGCAACATCAGGCTGGAAAGTTGAGGTGAGCAAAGAGAGGGGATTGTGGTATCAGAGCTGAAGATGGACTTGGGTGGCATAATTTTGACACAAAGTCCCTGCTATTTTCCAGCATTCATATAAATGGAAAAGACTATCGTCCGGTGGAAGAACATCTGCTTTGCATGCATTCAGTCCCAGGTGCAGTCCCTGGCAATTCCAGGTAGGGCTGGAACCCTACCTGAAATCCTGGAGAACCACTTTCAGTCAGTGGAGGCAATGCTAAGCAATGGTCTGACTCTGTAGAAGGCAGTTTCCTATGTTCCTTAACAGGCAACTGCAGCAAGCAATAGCATCATCTCATTTTAATCCTATTTCACACACACAGTCTTTCTCAGTACCTCATTTAGGCTCATGTGATCCAGTACCCAGATCCACCCACTGGTTGGCATCAGAATCCCACGTTTCACAAACCCACTCGCCCATCAGTGTCCTACATCTGCCGAAATGAAGTCCCACAAACTTTATTCTCCCCCTCTCTCTCTCTCTCTCTCCAGCTTTTCAGCCTGAAATTTTCCAGAGCAAACCCTAGTTTCAACCGTGGGAGGGAGCCAATGTGGTTTCTGTGGGCACCCATACACCCAGAGAGGCCTTTCGTGGTGCCCACAGGGCCACCTCTCCCCACTGAAATTAGTAGGCAATAGAATAGGGAGTGGAAGCGGTGTGTGTTTGGTTGAGGTGTGTATATGGTGCACAGAAGATAGGAACATAGGAATGTGCTTTACACTGAGTCGGACCACTGGTCCATCTAACTCAACTCTGTCTATAGCAACTAACAGCGACTCTTCAGGGTTTAAGGCAGAGGTCTCTCCCAATCCTACCAGGAGATGCCGTGGATCGAACCTGTTGCCTTCTGCATGCAAAGCAGATGCTCTACCACTGAACCACAGCTCACATGTTGACTATAGTTTGTCTGCTTTGCAAATTTGCCTGTGGGTCCTAAAAGGATAGCAACTCCTGGTCTAGCAGCATCTCTGTGCTGAATGCTGTGAAAAGGAATTCTTCTCCTCCCCTGCTACTAATCCTCATTAAATCAAGAGAGCCAATTAAACAAGCCACTTCTGAATTTATGACCGCTCTGCTTTGGAGCGCAGATAAGATTTCTAGCTTCTCCTTCATGGCATGTTAGCTTTCCAAATTCAGGGCGGTGAGCTACTTCCAAAAATGTAGTTCCTCAGTATGTTTCTGAGGTGTACAAATCACATAGCAGGTTGCACCATCGTGTGTGTGTGTGTGTGTCCCATTGTTTCAATAGTGGAAAATTGGTCCACTCTTGTAGCACATATATCCAGGTAAATGTTTGTGTGGGTGCACACATAGATATCTTCGTATATAGATAAAAACGTAATGCGGTCATCACGCTGCAGTTTGTGCATCTGCCAAAAGGTGGCCAAGCCAACTGCAACATGATGGCAGGCGGGCATGTGATGAAGCAGTGCAGGTGGAGAGTGGTTTGGTTAGGTGCAAAGGAAAGAGGGGGTGGCCAGGTGTGGTTGGCAAAGGAGTTGACAGGTAGGTAGGATTGGGAACTAAAGTGAGCAGGGGGAGCAGCCTTGTGTGTGTGTGTGTGTGTGTGTGTGTGTGTGTGCGCGCGCACACACACACACACACACACACACACACATTCAGCCAGCATTCAGTGGGGTGGTGGGAGGTTTCTCCTCTTTGATTTCTTTTCTCTAAGGATTTTTTTTGTCCTTCTGAAAACCTTGGGTTTTCCCCAAGCCTGTTGATATGTAATTTTGTGGGTGTGGATGATGCTGTTTTGGCTACACAAGTCGTGCTGGTTTGGGCTGATGGGAGTTTTCTAAACCATTGCAGGGTGGGGGGAGCATCAGGATAGGGAAAGCAGGTATGAAGAATATTTGGATATGTTTATACTTGTTCTGAGAACAGCTGTAGGTCAAAACACATGCAGCAACATTTGCTGCCTGGACATGCAGTTATAGGGAGAGGGAGGCTGAAAGGAAAGCACTACATTGGCAATTGTATTGCTACTGGCAAATGTACGAGTCAGTGGGGTGTAGTGGTTGGAGCGTTTGGCTAGAACCTGGGAGACCAGGGTTCAAATTCACATTCCACAATGAGGCTCACTGGACCACTTTGGACCAGCCACTGCTTCTTAGCCTAACCTAACACAGTTGCTGGAGGGGGGGGGGGAGAGAAATGGGGAGGGGCAGAGACATGCATGCCACCTTGAGCTGCCTGGAAGAAAAGTAGGCTATAAATGAGAGCTTTGCTCCAAATTTGGTGGAAATGCACACCAAATCAGGCCAAATAATGATCACTCAGAGTTAGGTTGCTCTACTAGGAGAGATCTGGTGTTGTCAGAGAGGAAGGAGAGGCATGTAGAGGAACACAGGTCCCCCCATGCCTATTTATTTATTTATTTATTTAGGCCTTGCATGTGCAACGTAATCACAATTGTCTCTTAAGTGGTGTCCATCAAACTCAACAATACAGTAAAGATAAAATTGGTTAAAATTATAAAATCATAGTTTATTCTTTTAGAAATTGGAGGCATCGGGGCTGAAACATGAAGAATTATCATATATAGATATAGATATAGATATAGATATAGATATAGATATAGATATAGATATAGATATAGATATAGATATAGATTTTATATATAGATTATGTACATATACACACTGTGTGTGTGTGTGTGTGTGTGTTTATGGCATTCCCAATCCACCCCCCCCCAAAACAAAACCCCAGAAAAGGCAAAGTAGAGAAAAAGTAATTCTAGTAAGAATAACAATAATAGGAGCCATCCCTTGCAAACAGGATCATTGGGAGCATATGCTACATGGCTTCTTTAAAGCTTAAATTGGCTCTAAGAGCTGAGTCACACACGCCTGGATACCAGTGGAACTTTTGTCACCTTGATTAGTCAATATTTTGACAGTTCTCACGTTTGGCTGAGAGTTATCTCCTCCATTAGAAAGCCTTGTGTTTGAGGTGCAAATTTCAACAGTGGCAAGTCATCTGTGATGGCTCATTTGCTCGCCATGAAATGTAATGAGTGTGTGTGTGTGTGCTGACCTTAAGAGTCACAAAGTACATGGGATTCCTCCAGATTTACAGAGTGCACTCCAGTTCATGAGTCCAATGGTTTGGGGGAGAAAAGCTGAATAGTCATCTTTTTTTGTGGGGGGGGGGGATGTCACTGTTTCACCAGGGTGAGCATTTCCAGCCAAGAGGCTTACTAGAGAACAATGTTGTAAAGCAAGCTCATGATGTGTGGTTGCTATGGAAGATCAGAAGAGCATGCTGGGTAATTTTGGTCAGGTGGCTCCATTTATCCTGTTCTGCTGAGGCTTGGGGCCCACAAGAGAAATGGTGGTGATGGATCCCAGGTCAGCTCAAGTCAGGGGCACATCAACAATCAGCTAATAAAGTGTTTTTCAACCAGCGTGCCATGGCACCCTGGGGTGCCTTGAATGGTGGTCAGGGGTGCCGTGGGCCTCTGTCCCTCTTTCTTTCCCTCCCTCCTCTGGTGCCGTCTTGTGTCTCTGCCTCCCAAAGTCTTGCACAGCTATTTATTGCAGCAACCCTAGCTGTAAGCCCCACAGATGAACAGTGCCTCTAGCTCCTGCAGCAAATTGGAAGCCGCGCCTTGGTTTTCAAATGATTTCAGGAGTCGAATGGACTGCTGGAACGGATTAAGTTACAGAACCAAGGTACCACTGTAGTTAGTCAAGGGAGCCATGGGCTCAGAAAGGTTGAAAACCTCTGAGCTAATGGAACGTGCTTAGTTTTGCCATGGCCTGATGCATAGGTGCCATCTCATGCCGAAGATTGTGGTTCATAGAATCATAGAGTTGGAAGAGACCACAAGGGCCATCGAGTCCAACCCCCTGCCAAGCAGGAAACACCATCAGAGCACTCCTGACATATGGTTGTCAAGCCTCTGCTTAAAGACCTCTAAAGTAGGAGACTCCACCACACTCCTTGGCAGCAAATTCCACTGTCAAACAGCTCTTACTGTCAGGAAGTTCTTCCTAATGTTTAGGTGGAATCTTCTTTCTTGTAGTTTGGATCCATTGCTCCGTGTCCGCTTCTCTGGAGCTGCAGAAAACAACCTTTCTCCTCCTCTATATGACATCCTTTTATATATTTGAACATGGCTATCATATCACCCCTTAACCTCCTCTTCTCCAGGCTAAACATGCCCAGCTCCCTTAGCCGTTCCTCATAAGGCATCGTTTCCAGGCCTTTGACCATTTTGGTTGCCCTCCTCTGGACACGTTCCAGTTTGTCAGTGTCCTTCTTGAACTGTGGTGCCCAGAACTGGACACAGTACTCCAGGTGAGGTCTGACCAGAGCAGAATACAGTGGCACTATTACTTCCCTTGATCTAGATGCTATACTCCTATTGATGCAGCCCAGAATTGCATTGGCTTTTTTAGCTGCCGCGTCACACTGTTGGCTCATGTCAAGTTTGTGGTCAACCAAGACTCCTAGATCCTTTTCATATGTACTGCTCTCAAGCCAGGTATCACCCATCTTGAATTTGTGCCTCTCATATTTTTTTTTTTGCCCAAGTGCAATACTTTACATTTCTCCCTGTTAAAGTTCATCTTGTTTGTTTTGGCCCAGTTCTCTAATCTGTCAAGGTCGTTTTGAAGTGTGATCCTGTCCTCTGGGGTGTTAGCCACCCCTCCCAGTTTGGTGTCATCTGCAAATTTGATCAGGATGCCCTTGAGTCCATCATCCAAGTCGTTGATAAAGATGTTGAATAAGACAGAACCCTGTGGCACCCCACTAGTCACTCTTCTCCAGGATGAAGAGGAACCATTGATGAGCACCCTTTGGGTTCGGTCAGTCAGCCAGTTACAAATCCACTGAGTGGTAGCATAGTCAAGACCACATTTTACCAGCTTCTTTACAAGAATATCATGGGGCACCTTGTCAAATGCCTTGCTGAAATCAAGGTAGGCTACATCCACTGCGTTCCCTTCAGCTACCAGGCTTGTAATTCTGTCAAAAAACGAGATCAGGTTAGTCTGACATGACTTATTTTTCAGAAATCCATGCTGACTATTGGTGATCACAGCATTCCTTTCTAGGTGCTCACAGACTGTTTGCTTAATGATCTGCTCCAGAATCTTCTCTGGTATTGATATCAGACTGACTGGGCGATAATTATTTGGGTCCTCTCTTTCCCCCTTTTTGAAAATAGGGACAACATTTGCCCTCCTCCAGTCTGCCAGGACTTCGCCTGTTCTCCAGGAATTCTCAAAGATGACTGCCAGTGGTTCTGAGATCACATCTGCCAGTTCTTTTAATACTCTTGGGTGCAGTTCATCTGGCCCTGGAGACTTGAATACATCTAAACTAGCCAAGTATTATTGTACTATCTCCTTAGTTATTCTGGGCTGTGTTTCCTCTGCTGAATCATTTGCTCCAAATTCTTCAGGTCGGGCATTGTTTTCTTTATCGGAGAAGACTGAGGCAAAGAAAGCATTGAGGAGTTCAGCCCTTTCTGTGTACCCTGTTTGCATTTCATCATCTTCTCCTCTGAGTGACCCCACTGTTTCTTTGTTCTTCCTTTTGCTACGGACATACCCATAAAAGCCTTTTTTGTTGCTTTTAACCTCTCTAGCAAGCCTGAGTTCACTCTGTGCTTTAGCTTTTCTGACTTTGTGTCTACATGTGCTGGCTATTTGTTTGAATTCCTCTTTAGTGGTTTCTCCCCTTTTCCATTTTTTGTACACATCCTTTTTAAATCTTAACTCAGTTAAAAGTTCTTTAGATAGCCACCCTGGCTTCTTTAGGCACCTTCCATGTTTCCGTCTCATTGGTATTGCCTGAAGTTGTGTTCAACGAAGGGCTTCAATTTTGCCCATTAACTTTGGGAGGAGGGTGCCCAGTACCCACAAATATATTATTGTGGGTGCCAAAGCACCCACAGCCCCCTGGAGTTGGCTCCAGTGGCCTGATGGCTGTGGTAACACAGAGGTGAGCTTTTCCCTGATGGGTCCAGTGTTGTGGAATGCCCTCCCTGCTGAAATATGAGCAGCGCCATCAGTGTTGGCATTCTGCCGGCTCCTCAAGACACACCTCTGGGCAAGCAGTCCCCTGAACTGAACATGTGTTTTTATTGTTCTAACTGTTTCTTAATTTTTTTAATCGTTATTCTTTTTAACTTTTTGCTTTATCATATATTTTATTTATTAAAGATGTTTCAATGTTGTTGTGTATTTTAATTATGGATCAGAGTTGTGAATGGCTTAGAAACCATTTTATCTTCTGCATAGGACTTAATTGAAGATAACACAAAAGCTCTAAGAACAGTAAAATAAAATCAACGAACTCTGAAACAATAAAAACCACCCATAAAGACTCTCAAAACAGTTATATCATATATCGAATTGATCTTCTGTAAATGTCTGGGTTACACTTCAGGGGGAAATTCCCTAAACAAAACTGTTTTCAGTCTGTGCCCGAACATCATCACACTAGGCACCTGTCTGATTTCAGCTGGCAATTGATTCCAGAGAGCTGGAGCTGCAACACTAAAAGCCCAGTTTCTGGTGCAGGCTAAGCACACCTCTGGAGCATTTGTTACTCTCAGCAGTGCTCCATTTGAGAAGTGCAGCTGCTGGGAAGGGATATAGCAGGAAATGACCTTAAATGCTAAAAGCAAAACCTTGACTTGTGCCTGCTAGCATCTTGGCAGCCAGATCAGCTCCTTCAGCAGAGGTGTCACACAGTATCAAGAGTGTGCCTTAGTCAACAATCTGCTGTGTTCTGCAACTGCTCTTTGTTGGAGAGTTTTATGCAGACAGTAAAGGTCCAACTATTAGGGATGCTGCAGCACAAGTGTGGGGTACCTTTGGCCATCCAGATGTTGCCAAACTGCAACTCCCATCATCCCCGGCCATTGGCCATTCTGGCTGGGCCTGATGGAACTTGAAGCTCAGGAACATCTGCAGGGCCAAAAGGTTCCCCTGCAGTAAGCAATTGCAACCCACATGCCGGGAGGTTAGCACTGCAGCAAGCTAGGTAAAGATAAAGGACCCCTGGAGAGTTAAGTCCAGTCAAAGGTGACTATGGGGTTGTGGCACTCATCTTGCTTTCAGGACGAGGGAGCCAGCATTTGTCCACGGACAGCTTTCTGGGTCATGTGGCCAGAATGATTAAACCGCTTCCAGAGCGCACTGAAACGTCGTTTACCTCCCAGATAGACAAAGGGTCTGCCCTGGAATAAGTCAGCTCCCTATGTTCCTTTCTGGGGGTGGCAGCTTTCAAACTCCCTGCCTTTTGGACCCAATCGGGATGAGTTTTCCCATTAACAGGAGCAGATCTCCAAAGCAAGGAAATGCTGGTGGTGCCGTTTAGATCTGCATGGCGGAGAATCTAGCTCACTTAAGCTTTTTCTTCTATCTCGTAGGCATGCCAATAAGGGCCCTTGCCTAACTTGGAACTTCCTGTGTGTCGTTTCAGGGGAAATATGACTGAGGTGGAGCCTGTGTTAGATTTTGCATCATCTGGGCGCACTGGTCGAAGGAACGCATTGCCGGACATTCTGGGCTCGCCGTCCGGCGTCACTCCCACTGACTTGCCTATGAAACTGGCAGAAATGTCTTTAAACTCAGGTAGATATCGGCCTTATTCTCTAACGCTTCCCATGTCAGTGGTAGCTTTGGCCAATGGATCTGCTCCTAACATTCTTCCTCTGTTATACTGGACCTGTTGGTTTGAATGGCTCTAGTACACCTGAAACCTGTTAGAATTCCTGCTCCATGATTGCAGTCATGGGATTGTTGTCTATCACATGACGGTATATGTTTTGACTCCACAGAGTGGGAAGTGACGGAGACAGGATGTTTGTGTTACTGTGTTCCGTGAAGTGGGACTGTTGTCCTTTGTTCTTTGCTGTCTGATGCTAGAGAGAGAGGGAGCCATGTTTCAGTGCTCCGTGTGTGTTTAAATGTAAATAAAGTAGATTAGCCAAAATGCTGAGTTGCTGAGGTCTGTTACGCAAGCTGCGAAGACTCTGCAGATCCCTAAGTGTGCCCATGTCTGTTGGCATCAGCCGCTGTGATGTTCAGGCAGAAGAAAGCTTTTGAAGCTCCTGAACGATCGACCAGGAGGGAGAGAACATGCCAGTCGGGCATGTGTCTCTGCCAGGGTCCTACTCGAGTATAGGACAAGCTCCTGACAAAACCTACTCAGTAATGTGATTGCTGAACCTGCAACTTCTTGCATGCAAACGAAACGGCTTGTGCAAGGACATAAAAATAGCCTGCTGGATAAGGGCAGTGGCTTATCAAGTCCAGCATCCTAATCTCACAGTGCCCAACCAGATGCCTGAGGGAAACCAGTGAGCAGAACATGAGCACACGAGCCCTCTCTCCTTGCATGGTTTCCAGCAGCTGTTATTCAAAAGCATTGAGGCCTACAACTGCGGAGGAGGGCAGTAGTAGCTATTGCTAGTCCCTTACTTCATGAATTTGTCTAATCCTGTTTTAATGCCATCCAAGTTGGTGGTCATCTGTCAAGGCTCTGCCAAGGCTTCAGGAAAGCTATTCCTCCTCCGGTTACAGCAAGAGTAGAGAAAACAAGGAGAGTCCTTTTTAATGAGTTTTATTCCATCCTAATAGGGAGAGACATGGGACGCGGGTGGCGCTGTGGGTTAAACCGCAGAGCCTAGGACTTGCCAATCAGAAGGGCGGCGGTTCAAATCCCTGCGATGGGGTGAGCTCCCGTTCCCCGGTCCCTGCTCCTGCCAACCTAGCAGTTCGAAAGCATGTCAAAGTGCAAGTGGATAAATAGGTACCGCTCCGGCGGGAAGGTAAACGGCGTTTTCGTGCGCTGCTCTCGTTCACCAGAAGCGGCTTAGTCATGCTGGCCACATGACCTGGAAGCTGTACGCTGGCTCCCTCGGCCAAGAAGGCAAGATGAGCGCCGCAACCCCAGAGTCGGCCACAACTGGACCTAATGTTCAGGGGTCCCTTTACCTTTACCTAATAGGGAGAGACAAAAGAAAGCAACAAGCCTTAACAATGGCATTGCTCCAAACTGGGCTCCTCCTCCCTCCTTCCTATCAACAGCCCCTTCCCTTACAGTGGCCACTCATGGTCAAATGCCTTTGAGTCCTTTGTTCCTTACTCCTAATGAATGTTGTGTTCTGGGAGAAGGGGGATCAGAAATACTTTCCAGTGACAACATGTCAGCTGGCTGCCCTGCCCCAGTCCTTCCCCCCTCTCCTTCTTCTAACACTGCCCAACTCTTTTGTTCGCCTATCTCTGAGTTGGGACTTCCCTCAGACTCCTCAAACTCCTGCTGTAAATCAAAGCTACATTTCTCTTCTCCCTCAGCGTCAGAAGAAGGGGGCGGGTGATCTCCACCATTCCTCCTCTCTCTCACCCTCTTGAGTCCAATCCCTAACATCATCATTGCCTCCTAGGAGAGCAAATTCCATAGTTTGACTAAGTACAGTATGTCCTAAATCTTCCAGCAACCTAAACCTAGTGTCCTAAACCTTACCATCAAGCTACAACCTTATTCTCTACAGAGATTAATTACGTAATTAAAAATCTGTTTCCACTGCAGTAGATGGTGAGATGCAAGATACAGGTTTTAGCAGGAGCCAAATTGCAGCAGAATAGAAACATCACAGGCCGAGATGGAACCTTGTTCCCTCCTTGCATCTTTCATTGAAATGCACATTTTTTTCTGGCTGCTCCTTCGCTGATCTTGTCTCTTTGCTTGACCCTCTCCCCACCTCCCCTCCCCAATCCCAGACAGGTCTCAAGAAATGCAGTCGCCAGCCACAGAGGTGCCCCCACCAGTACCTCAAAGCCCAGAGCTGAAAGATACCTCTTAACCCCTCCTTGTGGAGGCATCGGAAGCTACATAGGACATGGAAGGACTTCCCGGTATCGGAAGAGGTTTGCCTGGAGTTGTGTGTGTGTTTGTGTGGGATGACCCCGCAAGGCTGTCTTACATCTCTCGGCATGGACTGACAGAAGAAGACTGGAGGGATTCCACAGCCATCTGTTTTACAAAGATGACGGCAGAACCTTGAAGGGACCATTTTCTTCTGTGGGACTTGAGGGGAGCAAAAGAAGAGGAAATGGAGGGTCTGTTGAAATGCATAGAGAGCCTAGGAAGCTGCCTTGTATCAACACAGACTATTTGTTCTATCCAGCTCAGTATTGTCAACACTGATTGGCAGCAGCTGTCCAGGGTTTTTGGATGAGCATATTTGTCAGCTGTATCTGGAGATGCTGAGGGTTAAATCTGTGACCTTTGACATGCAAAGCATGTTTTCTGACTCTGAGATAGACCCCCCCCCCTTCCCTAACTGTACTCTTGCTATCCCTTAGAGGATCCTGAAGGTTATTAAAGGATCCAAGTTGTTCTTTCCTTCTTCTTCTTCAGAGAGTGCATTCTTCACTGTGATGTTTGGGGAAACGACTTATTTATTTGGGATTTGGGATTTGGTGTTGTCGTTTTTTCACCAACAGATCCAGTATTCTTTTTCACACACAAAATGTAAGGGGCAAAATGTGAGATCAGCTTATCCACCATCCCGGTTGATTCCCCACCAAGAGTGCAATTATGTCCTATATACTTAAGAAATTTCGGTGGTTTGAGGAACAAAATTGCTCCGACCTCTCAAAAAAGGAAAGAAATATAATGGCACTACCAACCTGGTCTTCAAGAAGATGAATTTGGAATTCAAAACATTAAGATGGCAAAATGTCTTGTTGCATCTTAGTAACTACTTGGTTCACGGGCATACAGTGGTGCCTCGCAAGACAAAATTAATTCGTTCTACGAGTTTTTTCGTCTTGTGAATTTTTCGTCTTGCGAAGCACAGTCAAGTCGCAACTGCACCTCTTCAAGCAATGCACCCTGGGTTTTAAGAAAAAGGAAACAAACTCGCAAGACGTTTTCGTCTTGCGAAGCAAGCCCATAGGGAAATTCGTCTTGCGAAGCAACTCAAAAAACGAAAAACTCTTTCGTCTTGCGAGTTTTTCGTCTTGCGAGGCATTCGTCTTGCGAGGTACCACTGTCTGTGTAGAATTTGATGTTGAGCTCATTCTGAAAATATCAACTTTCTTTACAGGGAAGGACTCAAGTTTCAAGTCCTCATGGTTGTGAAGCAATGCTCACATTATAGAAATGACAGAAGGGTCTCACCATCTTCCCTTAGGTGACAAACACACACACACACACACACACACACACACCAGCTACTATATTTTGGAAGGTCACAGGGTGGCATTCTGCTAAAATTTGGAGGTGATAATCAGGGTGTGTGACTTCTGTTAGGTGTTCCCTCTCCCTTTTCCTCTATCCTTTGAGTGCTGGAGCAAAGACAGGCTTTAAAAATGTCCAGGCAACGCCTGAGAAACTATTACAATTGCAGGAGGGAGGGTCAGAAAGATTTCCAGTAGTATAGATATTTAAAGCACAGAGTCCATATGGTCCTGATTATGATATAGCTGCCATCCCAGTAATTGCCAGGTAATTACCCTGCCTCCCATTGCATCAGAACAATGGCTTAAACACAAGGGAGTGGAAACATAGACAAAGGATAGAATGGAAATATAGACAAAGGCTACCACTCCCCAAAAGACCTCTTCCTGTCCCCAAAATCCACCACATTGATGAGCTTTCATGCCCACACACCTATGTTAAGAACATTGGACTGGTTTCCTCCGGGGCAAAGATTATTCAAAAATTCAGAGATGGAACGGACATGTTGTAGAAAAGTGGGTTGCCCCAGTTTCTAGAGTTATAAAGCACTCGTGTTTAGTGAGGATCTGTTCATGCTAATACTGCTCATTAAACTTCCACCATTCCAACAACTGTCTGGTTTTACTTTCTGGTTTTAATTCCAAAATGTAGCTCAAATCGGGGGGGGGGGGGTTAGCTATTCCTCTCTAGGGAGGCAGGTCCACACCCAGCATCGAACAGCTCCAGGGTGGGTGACATGGTATACGCCATAGAAGTGTCAGAGATAGACTCCAATGGCCCTGGAAAGGGATGTGGGGCTGGAGAGGGAGGCATGGCTCTCCCTTAGGATCCTCAGTATCAAGCTCTCCAATCCTACTGGAACCCTCCCTCTACATCTCCCACAGACCATCTACCTGTATCATCCAGCCATGAGAGAAGCATGAATGATCAAGCATAAAAGCCTACGGCCCAAAATGAACTACGGCTTACTAGATACAAATGCGAAAACGCCTTTGCTTTTATTTAGTTAAGGATTGGGGTACCCCAGGCCCAGGGGTCAAACTAGCCTTCCAAGCTTCTTGGGACTCTCCCTAGGCCCCCTGCCCAGGCACAGCCTTTAAGGGAGGATGGAGGGTGATGTGGCCAGATTGCCAAGGCAAAGCAGAGTTCCCGTGTTTCTCAGACTTAGCCATCAACCCTGCAGGAATAGTTCTACAGAGCCATAGTGTCCTTCATGGGCCAGAAGTCAGCTTCACCTGCTGAACAGCAGCCTGAAGGGAAAGGAGGCAGGGCCAGCTAGTTCTCGTCAGTGCCTTCTCCTCGACATCTTTGAAGGCTGATCAGCTGCAGGTGGAGCCACTCCTTCTTCTCCCCCCACCTTCAGGCTGCTGTTCGGCAGGTAAAGCTGACTCCTGGCCCATGACGCATACTGATTCCCATAGAATGGTTGTAACTCAGTGGTGGAGCATCTGTTTTGCGTGGTCCTTGGTCTAACCCCTGCCACCTACAGATAGGACTGGGAGAGACTGCTGTCTGAAATTAGATCACACCAAGCTGGGTGTATGAGAGGCTTGTCTCAGAATTAAGCATTTTACTAGGCTTCCATTGGTTTTAACTGATGAGCTGCAGTACCTTTTCTGGACGTTACGAGGGTGGCGCTGCAGCACAGGACATTGAAGATTAGTAGCTGCTTTCAACTGCAGCTGCTTTCAACATGTGGCTCCCACTCACCAAACCAGTAATAGTCTCCAGTTGGACTCCAACTCCCATCAGCCCCAGACAGCATAATCAACATAATCAGCAGTCTCTCCTCCCACCCACAGCCAAGGTTTGGGCCAATTCCAAACCACCTTGGTCAAGCAATGTCCAAGAGGACAATGTGCTGAGCAAGGAAATAGTTTGGGCAACAAGAGGCTATAGTACAAATGCCCTTTGACTTCCTTCCAGTGCCCCCCCCCATTACCTTGTTAGCAGCCACTTCAACTGCAGTTCAAGCTGGTCGTGTTGTGTAATCATTTTGTTCAAGTGGGCAGGGATGTTAAAAAGTAACTATACCAGAAGAGGCAGAAGAAAGCATTTGGAAGGAGAGCTCTGCACAAACTGGAATTTGCAGAGTGAGCTTCGCTATGGAACACAACGGCATTGGAACCTGTTGAACACCAGCCTATACAAATCGCTAAGAGTGAATTCAGTTCCTCAAGGAGGAATCCTTATGTAGCCCAAACTTATGAACAAGAGATAATGGAGGGGCGGTAATAAGATAAATAAGGGGAAGTGCGTTCAGTGGTCACAGAATGCTGGCTGGCTGTTGGAGGAAGAGGAATGGAAAATCTGGGGAGGGGAGAACGGAATAGAATATGGAATAAGATATGGCTGGCTGTCACCCTGAAAAGCAGCACTTCATGCTGCAACGTTGTGTTGCGGGTCTCAGTTTTTATAGACTGGCGGAGAGTGCTTGCCACTACCTGGGGTAGTTAAAGAAAACAAAAAAAAAATCTGATTTTTGAATGGGTAGTATGATTTGTGAGTTTTGGCCCACCATGCCAAAAAGTGGGTGAAATCATGCCGAAGCCATGATTTGGTCTTGATTCAAAAATGGCTCCTGGCATCCAAACTATGATAAAGCGGCTGTTCCTACCTCAGGAACTCTTGGACAAACCTATGCCAAAAAATGCCTAAGTGAAGTTTTGGTCTGCCACCTTGATTCAAAATGGCACCCGCCTTCCAAATGTCAACAAAGACTGCTGCCCCCACCTCAGGAACCCTCATGCCAAGTTTGACGACAATATATCGAGGACCCATAGGGAACAGAGAGGTGGACAAACAGACAGACAAACCTCTTGCCAAAATACCGTATTTTTTGCACCATAACACTCACTTTTTTCCTCCTAAAAAGTAAGGGGAAATGTCTGTGCGTGTTATGGAGGGAATGCCTACGGGTGGCATGCCTACGGATTTTCCTCCTCTAAAAACTACATGCGTGTTATGGTCGGGTGCGTGTTATAGAGCGAAAAATACGGTATATAGCAGATGAGTGTTGTGGCTGATTGCAATCTAACACAGGCAGACAAGAATTTAAAAGGTCAGTGGTAGATGACATGGGCACAGCTAGGCCTCCAAACCCGGAGAAGCAGTTATATAGTGCCTGCAAAGTCTCTCCTGCAGGGAGCGGGGAACTTTTTTGAGTCTGAGGGCCACGTTCACTCATGAACAATCTTCCAGAGGCCACACAACATTAGCATGCCGCACCAGAGGTAACAGTGGGTGCAGCAATGGGTGTTCCTCTCATTTCATACAGCAGGCCACACCAAAGCTGCAGATTTCTAAACATCCCCACCTCTCCATCATCCATCATGCCATGCAAGAGACATTGTCTCAGTGCCAGGACACAATCCAGCAGGACAGAAGCTCTTGAGGACACTGGCAGAGCAACCCCTGCCAGCACTTGGAGCATGCCCCACCAACACCCGAGATCGCCCAAGCTTTTGGGGGGAGATTGTGGGCACACTGGACAGCGTCTCCAGTGCCCTGCAGCCTCAGTGCTGCCCAGTGTACCCCTGCCCCTGCCTTCCTACCCTACTGCTTGTGGAGAAAGGTGAGGTGTGTGGCCTAAGGAGAGCCCCCAAGGCCAGATATGCAAGACACATGGTGTCAGGAGTGCATGCAGGAGCCAGGCCCTGTGACCAGTAGGGCTTTGCAGGACTGGGGCCTTCCTAAGTTTCTTCTGGAGAGGGAAGGTGTGGCCGCACAGGTGAGGCCACTTGGTGCACCTGGTGGGAAGAGCTGGGAAGGGATACAAGATCAGCATTTCACTTTGGCTCTTTGCCACAGCCACTCATTTCCTGCCTTTGGCTTCTTGCTTCCTGATCCTCAGACCTCGGCTTCTTGACTCCTTGCTTCTCAACCCTCGGACCCTTGACTTCGTGACTCCCTGCTTCCTGACCCTCAGATCCCTGGCTTCTGGACTCTCGCTCCTGCTCCCACCTCAGCCAGGACTTCGGTTGCCTGTAGACCGGACCATGACACATGGCCTCTAAACCTTGGGTTCCCCAACTCTATTGGTTATCCAGGTTGCCTGGTTGCTGAGGCAGTCACTTCAAGCAGTGCAGCAGGCTGGGGACAGATGAGAGGGGTGGCAGATCAAGCAGAAGAGGGGTGTCCTCATGCACCTTTGCCACTTGTCCTTTGGCTGTGAATGCAGCACTATGAGGAACTTGTTGCTGCCCTCCTGGGCAGGGCTCTGAGGCCAGCGGCCCCCCCGCAGGCTGTCTTCAGTCACCTCAGGTCATGGGTTCCCCATGGAGGCCAACACAGGCCAGTGGCAGAGTGCACGGCCCCCAGCCACTGCTCTTCCTGTTTGCCACCCTTGGCCACTGGCTTGGGTGTGCCATTCTCTGCTCAGAGCTCTTGCTGCTTCTCATGATGCATCCTCACTGAAAGACCTACATTGGCTCCCAGTACGTTTCCGAGCAGAATTCAAAGTGTTGGTGTTGACCTTTAAAGCCCTAAATTGCCTCGGCCCAGTATACCTGAAGGAGCGCCTCCACCCCCATCGTTCTGCCCGGATGCCAAGGTCCAGCGCCGAGGGCCTTCTGGCAGTCCCCTCACTGCAAGAAGCAAAGCTACAGGGAATCAGGCAGAGGGCCTTCTCAGTAGTGGCACCCACCCTGTGGAACGCCCTCCCATCAGATGTCAAAGAGATAAACAACTACCTGACATTTAGAAGACATCTGAAGGCAGCCCTGTTCAGGGAAGTTTTTAATGTGTGACATTTTAATGTATTTTTAATCTTTGTTGGAAGCCGCCCAGAGTGGCTAGGGAAACCCAGCCAGATGGGTGGGGTACAAATAATAAATTATTATTATTATTATATATATCCTTAACAAACTATGATTCCCAGGGTGGGCACTCTATTTTCTGATTTGCCTCAGGTGACAAAATGTCTCAGGCCAGTCCTGTCTCTGGTGCACTGCAGAACATTAAGGCAAGGCAGACAATTCTAAGCACGAGCTTGAGAAAGTTGACATTACTGAATGTAACACAGCACAGACCACATTCCATGCGATACTTAGCCCCCTAACACAACTCAGATTTCAGCATCAAAGTCAGATCCAGGAGCCGTTATTGCTGCTCTTAGTGCTGAGACAGGTGACTACAGGCCCAAGGTGAACAGGATGGGCAGTGCTTTTGGGAGCCATGTTGCTCTGCAGCTTCTAGACAGCATGGCTTGTGCAGGAATCGGTAGCAATATGGACTGAGGCCACCTGGCGTCTCTTTCCACCAGTGGGCTAGGAGCCAGCACTGGGAAAGCAGCCTTTGGCAGGGTCAGCAGGACAGAGTGACCTTGCTGGGAAAGGAACATGCCCTAAATAGTCTGGTGGCATTGCAGAAACCCGTTGAATAAATAATCGCCGTCACTCTTCTGTCCGAAAGAAGATTGTCGCATCAGAGACTACCTTCATGGCAACAATTAGTTTCCCACAGTCGGACCAATCCAAAGCTAGTTCATGGGATCCGTATGTGCACATCAGAGTCCCTATGTGCACAAGCAATAACTCTGAATCAAGGCTGGCTCTGTGTGTGGCCAAGTTGCTCCTGCACCTTTAAGAATTGTGTAGATAAGGGGATTTTTGCAGTTGTAGCTATTAAAGGCACAGGAGCCCTGTGCTCTTTTGCTTCCAGCCAGCCGAGTGGGGAGAGGCATCAAGCTGAGCACAGTAGAGAGAGCAGTATTCATCTAGAATTGGCAGATTAGCCAGAAGTTAAATTCTGCTGCTTTAGCTGCATGTGCCAGTTCCCACCACAGAATCAAACCCTGCCCACCAGCTGGCATCATGCCCGGTGTATTAGAGTGATGGCCTCACAGGCCTAATTTGACTCCCAGTGGACCAGAGGTTTCACACCCATAATCTAGGCTGGACACCCTCAAACTCGGCCCTCCAGATGTTTTGGGACTACAACTCCCATCATCCCTAGCTAACAGGACCAGTGGTCAGGGATGATGGGAATTGTAGTCTATCCTCCTAGTGGAGCAGCAATAAATCTGCTAGCACATTTGCAAAGCTAAACAGGGTCTGGTATGGTTTCAAATTGTATGGGGGACTTCTTGTTGAGATTCCCACATTGCAGGGGGTTCGACGAGATGACCCTGGGTGTTCCTTCCAATTCTACAATTCTATGAGATGGATCTAGAAGCAGAATACAAAGTCCTTCTATAGTTCTACACAATCCTTCTTTGTTTTTTTACATTAGTTCACACCACCACCCGTACCGACACATGTGGCATTTAATGATGTTTTATGATGCTTCTGCCTGCCCTTGGCTTTTACTGTTGTTTGTTCCTTTTATAACCATTGCAGTTTTCATTGTGTTTTGCTTCATTTTGTTGGAAGCAGAAATGCTGCATGAATGGCAAAGCACTAAAAAGGTAAAAGGTAAAGGACTCCCGGATGGTTGAGTTCCGGCAAAGGCAACTACAGGGTGTGGCGCTCATCTCGCTTCAGGCCCAGAGAGCCAGAGTTTGTCCACAGACAGCTTTCCGGGTCATGTGGCCAGCATGACTAAATCGCTTCTGTCACAATGGAACACCGTGACGGAAACCAGAGTGCACGGAAGCACCGTTTACCTTCCTGCTGCAGTGGTACCTATTTATCTACTTGCACTGGCGTGCTTTTGAACTGCTAGGCTGGCAGGAGCTGGGACAGAGCAACGGGAGCTCACCCTGTCACAGGGATTCCAACCTCCAACCTTCTGATCGGCAAGCCCAAGAGGCTCAGTGGTTTAGACCACAGTGCCACCTGCTAGCAGTACCCTATCGGTGGTGCTGTGGTTGCTGGGATGGCGCAAGGCAATGGTCATGGCAGCTCCGTGTTGGTCATGACCTCACTGCCGCCTTGCCTCATCCCTATTCTGGGGAATGCAGTGCCACTGCCAGTCCACCCCTCTCATGCCCTGTGGCTGGTTGATATAGACCACATTGAAGCCTATGAGGAAATGCTGAGTGGGTGTCAATATTTTAAATCAGGGGTGACGAACCTTTTTATGCCCAAGGGGGTTCACTTTGCAGAAATAGGGGGAGTAAGTGGGATTTTGCAGCCTTGTGTATATTAATTAAAATGATTGAACTTAAATTATAATTAATGGCTACTATTAATTCAACTAAATTTTTGGGAGGTCTTGGGAGACCTTAATATGGTTGTGTGTTGTGGAGAGAGGAGGAGGCCCATGGGTCAGGGGTTTTACCATCCTTGTTTTAAATGATGCCTCCTTAAGTATTTCAGTCAAAACTCTCTTAAAGTGACTCAGGAGGACAGAAGGGAGATGCAAATAGGGACATGGTACATAGAACAGCAGCTCTTTTCGGGAGCTCAGAGTCAGTACAGGTTTTTTTGGAGAGTGAGATTGCCACGACTGGCTCCCCATCCCTTTAACACAATGCTGATGGGAATAAACCCGGGGCTGATGGGAACATGTGGAGGGCACCAGCTTGGCAAAGGCTGTTCTCATGAATGTAGCCCCAACCCCGAACAGCTTGAATGTCTGAAAAATGCCTATATGCAGGCCTTTAATCCACTGCTGTGCTGCAAAGGCTATGGCAGAAGGAACACAGAATCACAGAATTGTAGAGCTGGAAGGGACCCAACGGTCATCTAGTCCAACCCCCTGCAATGCAGGGCTCCTGTCCACAGCTCAAACCACCAACTTTCGGATTAATAGCCAGATGCACTGACCCATCAATAGGTGAGAGTCAGGGAGTGGGGCTTGGGGATTTCAACAAGGGCCCACCTCCCTCCCTGCAAAACCCACTTGAGAACTGCTTGCAGCACCTTCAAAAAACAAAGCCGACAAGTTGATTGTGGCATGCTCTTTCACAGATCAGTGCTGTCCTCAGTTGACCAGAATATGTCTATATTTACACATGGGTAAGGGGGGAGGGAATGTTGATAGTGGGGTCAAGAACTAACAACATGCAAAGGGAGAGAGCCAGCATGCTGTGAGTTCCAATCCCCACCCAGCCATGATGCTCGCTCAGGCCACAGGAACGCAGGAAGCCGCGTCAGATCAAGGGTCCATCTAGCTCAACATTGTCTACACTGACTGCCAGCAGCTCTCCAGGTTTCAGACTGGGGGTGTCTCTCAGCTCCTCCGGGCACAAGGTCCACCTGACCTTCTGTGTGCAAACCAGACGTTCTGCCATTGAGCTGCAGCCCTTCTCTGTTTGCTGAGTATAATTGGTTGGTCTGCGCTATGAATTCCACCCAAAGACAGTGACAGTCCAGAAACGCCCTTCGACTGCCATGCTACGTACTCACCTACCTGGGAGTAAGCCACATTTGATTCAGAGGGGTTGGCTTATGAGTAGATATATCTAAGACGGTGCTGTTAGCAGGAGAGTCCCTCTCCCGCTCTCAAACACAAACACAAACAGTGTACCCTACTTCACAGGGTTGTTGTGAAAATAAAATTGCACGGAGAACAGTGTATACTGCAGCTCCTCATACAGAAGTGGAAGAGATTAGCCTCTCATACAGTACCTACTGAAATTCCCTCTTCTAACCCCAGTTGAAGGTGGAGCAGCCTCATCGCCTTTTGCATTTGGTCTGCCTAGCAGGAAAGATGGCATAAAATTACAGTACAGCGACAATTATAGCAATAGTAATTAAAAAGGAAGCACAGACCCAGACGCTGCAGTGGCCGCTTCTATTTTATCGTATCAGTCTGGACCCTTCTAAACCCAGTGATAGGCCACAGCAAAGTCTGCCAGGGACCGCGTCTGTGTGGGGGCTGGGATGGCCGAGAGGCTACACCAGTTGAATCCCAGTCTGTCTTGTCGAGACGCTACACCAGTTGAATCCCAGCCTGCCTTGCAGCAGCAGCACCAAAAGCGGCTCCACCCGGCAGGCGTTCCTAAAGGCTTCGAAAGCACTCGGTAGCTCGTTCGGGCTGCTCCAATCTCCCGGCTTGTCACTTACAAGGGGTGGGGGCGCGGGGTATGACGGACAGCCCATCACTTGCTCTTTCCCACCCATGTGATCAGAAACAAGAGCTATTTAAGGGAGGCCGGCGGCCGCGCCTGGAAAATATATATATATATAAATATAAAGAGCGCCAAGCCAGCAAGCGCGCTGCGTGAAAGCCCCTCTCCTCTCTGCACAAACATTCCCGGCAAGGCTCGCCATGGCTGAGGCTTTCGCAGGCGTCTGGAACATGGTCGACAGCACCAATTTCGACGAATACATGAAAGCTATCGGTAAGAGCAGGGATACTAAATTTCCTCCCGTTTTGGGGTGTGGGAAAGATTGTCTAGGAGGCTGCTGGCACTGCAACCCCGAGAAGGCCGGCGGGGTTTTTCCTTCCACCATCAATCACTCGCCCACCCGGGAGGCTGAAATGTTATCGGTGTGCATCTTGGAATGCGCTCGGCTTGGGCAGCTCGCTCGGTGCGGTAACGCGTTAGGTAACGCCGGGCGCCGGCGAGCTGGGGCGTTTTCTCCTCCGCAGCCATCTGGAAATCGCTTGGAGAGGTTGAGCCGCCAGCCACGTGGGCGGAGGGCCGGCATTTCATTCAAACCTTCCCGTTTTGTAGTACTGGAGGAGATCCGCGGCGGATTAGGCTGCCGGGAGAATCCTTCCCTCTTAATCCCTTCTGGGTGTAAATGCGTTTAATTCGGATCCTTGCCGTGGCTGCAAGTGGTGCGTAGGGTAGCTCGGGTACATTGCATTCTGCTGCCCCCAGCCCCAGGCCCGGAGGTGCAGAAAGCAGAACCCCCGCGTCACAGCATAATCCCAGGTCTACCGCGGGGCGCCCTATTGAATTCAATGGGGTTTACGCCCAGGTAACGGTAGCTAGCGGTGGTTAGGGATTGCAGCCATCCATTTGTTGTAGCCAAACGCAGCCTTGGGGCGCCTTAAGAACGAACGCGCGTACTAGGTGGCGTGGGCTTTCCTGGATTTGCAGGAGAGAGGAAAACGCCACGTGTGGAAAGGGTTGGGGACGCGCGTCTGCCGCTGCAGCGAGCAAATCTGCACGCTTCTCGGCGCGTTCCAATGAGCCAAGAAAAAGGATCTAGCTGCCCAGTCGTGAATCTCGAGTATGATGTGTTATCTCCCGTGCATGGTGCTTAGCCTAGAACTAAGCTTAATGGCGCTTGCTTCCGAGTAGACGCACAAAAGGTCTCGTGGTTAAGAGGCGCCCGGAGGCACCGGGCGAGGTCAGAGCGGTGAACCAAGTTTGGGGAAGAGGGCGGGGAAAGCCAGCCCGGGGCAGCTGCGCTTTCGGCGCATCTTCCATTTGCGCTAGGCCACGCCGCCTCCGCCCAGGGCGCTCCTTTCTCCGTCTGCGGGGCGATTGGTTTACGCTGGTTGGAATGGGGCCAGATCCCGCCCGCTTGGCTCCTGCGGCGCCTTGGCAGAGCTGCCTGTCCGAGATTTATTACAGTGGTACCTCGGGTTAAGTACTTAATTCGTTCCGGAGGTCCGTACTTAACCTGAAACTGTTCTTAACCTGAAGCACCACTTTAGCTAATGGGGCCTCCTGCTGCCGCCGCGTGATATCTGTTCTCATCCTGAAGCAAAGTTCTTAACCTGAAGCACTATTTCTGGGTTAGCGGAGTCTGCAACCTGAAGCGTGTGTAACCTGAAGCATATGTAACCCGAGGTACCACTGGACTCTCTTAGGCCACAAGCTGGAAAGGGTGAGATTTAAGCCTATCTTAGCCTGTCCTATGCAAAGCAAATGACTCAGTGACTTACTCGGGAGTAAGTCCCATCATAAGTAAGGCTTGCTCCGAAGTAAATGCAGGCAGAATCACTGCATAAATGATGGAGAGTTGAGCAGGAGACTTATTTTCTTTTGTTTCTCTAGTTTCATATTCGTTACGATTCGATCATTACATTTGTATGGTAATTTTCCTCCCAGGAGCTCAAGCTGTCCTAAATGGTTCCTTTTCCGTCCCATTTTATCCTCACAACAACCCTGTGAAGCAGGCTGTGCTGTGAGTGACTGGCCCCAGGTCACCAGTGGGGATTCGAACCCTGGACTCCCAGGTCCTAGCCCGATATTCTAGCCACTACACCACACTGGCTCTCTTAATACGTTCAGCCTTTTATTCTCTCGCTTTTATATGTGAGCCCTGAACTCACCCCCCCCCTCATTGTAATCCATGGCCCTACTCTTTATGGGAAGGGCATGCCTCATTTGTGCTAGCTGCTACCATTGTCATTAGTTAGGGGTCAGAGCCCTCGTTAGACACTCCATGGCTTTGTAATGCATATGTACCTAAGTGCATGAGCGTTTGCACTAAAGCCCCATGCAGTGCTCAGCCTGCCATTTTGCACAAAGCTTGAGGTGTGCTTGGAGCTGCTTATCATGACTGAAGGACTCTTCCTCCTCCCCCTTCCGATTTCTCCCTCTGCAAACTTGGGTAGTGAGGGCTGCTGGACTGGTACCAAAAAAACTGAAAAACAAAACCCATTTAAGACACAAGCAGGAGGTATCAGCATATGTGGAGAGACTCCTGAAGGGGAACCCCTCCCCCCCCCAAGGCTCCATGAGTACTGAGCATGCTCAGTAGCCATGGAATGTAGGGGAAAATAAAAAAGTGAAAAAATTCAAAGAGTTTGGGCGTATTGTATATAATGAGTGAAAAAAGATATTCAAATTCCCATTCACAAAGAAGGCCAGAGGCCTTTTTATTAGGGATTATGTCAACTGAAATCAAGAAAGAAGACCATTTTTTATGTACACAACATCTACTGCCAGGATTCTGGTTGCAATGAATTGGAAGAGTGAAAAGACACCTACAAAGTCAGAATGGCAGGTAAAAATGACAGACTACATCCAATTGGCAATAATGATGGGGAGAGTTAGAGGGTACTCAATGCAGAAGGTGAATAAAGAATGGATAGTATTTAAAGAATATTTGAAAATTTATTCTAATAGCAAAAACCTCCTGGCAGACCTTAAATGATTCTTGTAATGTATAACAACAAACTAAAGAATATTTCTCTGAAGGAAATTAAGGAAACAAAGTGTAATATGATACTGTGTAAAAAATAATTATGAGACTTAGTTTTTTGAGAACAATCGGAAGTTTATTTTATCTTACTTTTTCTTTATTTTTATTTTTATTTTTGTTGTGTATTGTTCGTGCATAAATTGTAACATGGCAAATTGTTGTGTAAATATGTGTTGAATGTTTAATAAAGATTTTTTTAAAAAAAAAGAAATGTAGGAGGACAGCTCAAAAAGAGAGAAGGGAAAAAGGGAGGAGAGTGCAATTATCTACTTAGAGAGAATATTGGGTGGCTGGAATCTTCTGACGAGCACTTCTATTAGGAGGGGGAATATGCTGCAACACTTTGTTGCAGGACCCACTTCTATTACTCCTTTAAACTCCAAAAACAAACATATTTCAGACTGATGGGATATGAGGCTATGGCAGGGTTAAAGAACACAGCAGGTGAAATAGACTCTTCCACAGAGCTATGGCATGAAGAGGCTCAGGTGGTGGTCTGTGGTTTGATGGCTGGGGTGTTATGTGCCTTTTTTCAGCTGGAAAATGTTGGAGGCTCTGTGGAATCTTCTTGTGTGCTTGTTGGGACTGGGAAAAGTTGCTGGGAGATTGTCTAAGAGTGGCAAATCAGTACAGAACAGGCGGGGCCTAATTTCGGGTGGCATCATAAATATGCTGATTAAAAATTTGAAATACCAAAAATTTGAAAGAAATTGCAGATGAGGGCAAAGTACCTTTTGGCCCTGTACACTCTTTGGCCAGGAAATTGGAAGATGAGATTAGGTTCACATGACGCCATATGTTTAAAATACTGTACTATGCTGCCACTTTAAACAGTTGTGGCTTCCCTCAAAGAATCCTGGGAACTGTAGTTTAAGGGTGCTGAGAGTTGTTAGGCAACTACCATTCCCCTCACAGAGCCGTATTTTTCAGAGTTGTCTGGGAAGAGGGATTGATTGTTAAACCACTTGGAGAATCGTAGCTCTGGGAGGAGAATGGAGCAACTCTCAGAACCCTTAACAAAAATCCCAGGATTCTCTGAGGGAAGCCATGAGTGTTACAAGTCCTATAACAGTGTTTTAAGGAGTGTGGCCAAGTTTCTACCTTAATGAGAAATTGGGCAGAATCCTGCCTGCATGCTTTCTGTCGTATCTCTCAATAAGTAAAGGAGTTAAGAGACTTGCTTATTTTCTGAGAGAGGGGGTGGTGGTGGTGGAATATTCCAGGGAAGGTCAGTTCCCATGGTGCTTATCTTCCTTCTTGGAATACTAGCATACCTTATTGCACTCTGGGCAAGATTATTTTCCTCCTCCAAGGACACTCGAAGGCCCTAGTAGACATTGTGACATGTTTGGAGGAACTAAGGGCATTTGTTTAACTGACAATAGCAATCCAGGATCTCAGCAAATGCTTTCAACATTGTCTGCTAACTGGAATCCTTTTTAGCTGGAGACCCCAGCAGTTGGGGTTTTCTACAAGAAACCAGCATGTTCTACACCCCTGCGCTTCTGACCCTTCTGTTAATCACAGGAACCTACAACATAATCTTGTAACAGGTTGCACACCATTGGCCTATCTTGCTCAGTATTCTCTATATTTAGAGGTGGTGAAACCCAGGACTAGGGGCCAAATCCTTCTGTACAAAGATAAAATCTGTATTTGTTGCTTTGGCCTCTGGCCCCACACACCATGTTGTGCTGTCCTTGGAAGACTGCCCAGAAGAGGATGTTGAATTGTAAAATTGGAAGGGGCCACAAGGGTTCATCTAGTCCAGCCCCCTGCAATGCAGGAATCTTTTGCCATACATGGGTCTTGAACCCACAACTCTGAGATTGAGTCTCATGCTCTGCAGACTGATCTTGAGCTGGAAAGTTTCCCAGCCCTTGCTCTGCATTCGCTAGATATCAGACAAGTTGGGCATGCTTGGCTGTACCTGAGGATGATGGGGACATCAGACCTGGTACCTTCTGCATACAAATCAGATGCTCTATCACTGAGCTTACGATCCTTTTCCCAATCACAAAGGATATGGAAGAGATCTCGGTTTTAAAAGCAGAACTGACCTGGGGAGCAGAAAGGAAAAACTCACCCACTCTGAGATTTTTTGACAGTTCTCACCTTTGGGAGATGTGGAGGTTGAGGTCCACCACCCACCCCATCTTCAAAGTAACCCTCTTAAAATTGTATCTATTAGGCCACCTTTTCTTCAAGGGGCTCCCCATTTTGCGCCTCCCAGCACCCCTGCGAGGTGTGCAAGGCTTGGTGAATGCCACTGGTCCAAGGTCATGCAGTGAGCCTCAAGGCAGAACAGGAATTTGAACCTGGGTCTGCTCCAGTCCTAGTCTGACACGCTATACACTACGCAACACACTAGTTGCAGATCTGGGGGGTGGGTGTGTAAGGTTTGCTGGTCATAGGGTGCAATGCATATGGAAGAATGGGTGCTCTGGTGGGAGCACAACGAAGCCGTTCCTTTCCATTGCAGTTGCCAGCAAGGGTACGAATCCAATCAGATTAGCAGCTAAATGAGGAGAGGTCCACCCCCAAAGGAATGCAAATGGTAAGAGTCTTGCCACACTGCTAAATCCTGCCTGGAGAGCTCTCCTTTGCAGCTTATCGTATACAAACATGTGGGTCTCTTAGGAGTCCTCTCCACTACATGGCTGAATGCCAGAAAGAACACTCGCTACAAGGACTGGTGATGGAGCCCTGATTTCTCTATCTCAGTAAGTCAAGAAGGACTCGCTTGCTCCACCTTCAGTGCAACTGATTTCATTTTGATGAATAAGCCTTTGTTCTTTTTGGTGGTGTGGCTGGGTGTTGGGTTATTGTGTTCTGGTGTGTATGTGTTTAACCGAGCAGTTTTGCAAGCAGCTCTCTCGAGAAGGTATGGGGGAAGCTTGGGCCCTTCAGATGTTGCATCAACCCTAGTGAGGATAGCTAATGGCCAGCAATGATGGGAGTTGTGGTTCAGCAACATCTGGAAGGTCAAAGATTCCCACACCTCCACCTTCTTTTTAATCCTTCATTAGCTTTCTTCTGTTTTAACAAATCTGCTTTTCATACCAGCATCCCATCAACACTGTGATTATTATGGCACACTGACTTCCAAGCTTCTAGGCTGCTAATTCCCACCCACCCCCCTTTAACCTCTCCTTTTCCTGCAGGTGTGGGCTTTGCCACAAGGCAGATGGCAAACCTGACCAAACCAACCACCATTATTGAGGTTGACGGCAACAAGATCACCCTCAAGACCCAGAGCACTTTCAAGAGCACGGAGATCAAATTCACAATAGGAGAAGAATTTGATGAGACGACCGCAGATGACAGACATGTCAAGGTAGAGTTCTGGCTGTCAAGATTGTGATTGCAACCCTTGCTAGGTCCCATCAGGAGCTACAAAAGGGTTAGACAAGAATACAGAAGATGTTTTATAGCCGATCAGACTGATTTGTCTATTTAGCCCATGACTGTCTAGTTTGACTGGCCATGTTGTCAGCTGCTGGCAGTCCAGGCTGGTCTATTTAGGGCAAATGGGGCACTACCACACCACCCTGGGTCTGGCCTCAGCCAGCCCTCACCTGCTTGCCTTCTTACTTGCATCCAGTTCAAAGGGGTAGCACTGTTTGCTTTCTTCCTGCTCCTTAGTCCCTTAGTCCTTAGTTGCCCTTGTATAGCTCAGCAGGAAGGATTGTGCTGATGAGTACTTTTACTATGTAAATCGCTTTTTTATTTTGATTTCTTTGTTTCTTATCTTTGTTACTTCTTTATTTCTTAATAAATTTTCTATTTTATATAATTTTCTCTATTTTTTACCTAAGAGATAGTACATAATGTTTGTATAGACATGCAAATTGTTTAATCAATAGAGAATTGATAGTTAAAAAAATAAAATAAAACTCAGCAGGGGATGGGGAAAAACCAGAATTAATTGATTCTGCTTGTCATTGACTCTGCCTTCCACCCTACCATTCCAAATGAACACCAGCCACCACTGCCTGATCCTTGTCTCTCGAGATGCCAGGACGGAACCAAATCAGTGGAGATTAAGTCTCACACTGGCCACAATGCCTATGTCCTGCCACTTGGTTGGGAATCACCAGTGGGGAGAATTTCTGTTGTGCTGCTGTCCTGCTTGCAGGCTTCCTGTGAGCACCTGGTTGCCCACTCTGAGAACAGGATGCTGGGCAAGCTGGACCTTTGGCCTGATCCCATAGGGCTTTCCTTCTGTTCTTAACTTGGGGAGAAATGCCGAGGTGCTGCAGAAACATAAAGTGATGAGGAGGGCCTGGGAGAGAGAATGCAGAAGGTCAGGAAATGGGAACATTTGGCCCTCTGCTTGTTGCTGAACTACAGCTTCTGTCAGCCCAGAATGACCAAAAGCCAGGAATAATGGAAGTTGTAGTTCAGCAACCTCTGCAGGACCAAAGGTTCCCTAAGCTTGGAGTAGGTGCTCAATTCTACAGGACAGCCTCTCCTGGTATGCCCTGCAGAGGACCTTAAGGTCCACAAATGACAACATTCTGGAGGTCACAGGTCACAAGGTGGTTAGGTTGGTCTCAACTAGGGCCAGGGCCTTTTCAGTACTGGCCCCGACTTGGTGGAACACTCTGTCACAAGAGACTAGGGCCCTGCAGGACTTGACATCTTTCCGCAGGGCCTGCAAGACAGAGCTGTTCCACCTGGCCTTTGGTTTGGACTCAGTCTGACCCTTATGTCTCCCTCATGGTTTTGATCTATGGGCTACTTTTAAAATGAGGCTGCATTTTAAATTGCATTTTAACCTGTATTTTAAATTGGGTTTTTTCCCCTATTATGTTTTTACTGTAATTTTACTGATGTTAGCCGCCCTGAGCCTGGCTCTGGCTGGAAGGGCGGGGTATAAATAAAATTTATTATTATTAATTGTCATTAATCAGGCTGGTCTGTTTCACTATGAAGACTCTGCTTTATGGTCCATACGGAAAGGGCTTTGTTTGGGAGTAGCCCAGGGTACCTGAGCCCTTGGTCATTTGTGCTGCCACCCCCCAAACTCTCCTACTCCTTCTCCCCCTTATTTTCACCCTTTGCTTGCAGAGCTGCTGGGCTTGCTGCAAAGTGCAAAGCTGGCGAGATCCCATTCACCCAGTCTCTTTACTTGCCTAGAAGTCTTCTCTACATTCATTCAAAATTGTGCCATGGGCTTGTGACCAGAGTCCTTTAGGTACCTAGTCACACCCATCATTGCATCTGACCAGACCCGAGCTTACCTGTTTTTCTATAAGTGCTGGGGTTTTCTTTAAGTGTTAGCAGTGCTTTTTTAAGGGGACACTCAAGAGTACACAGTAGCGGCACCTCTTTTTGTTGTTGTAAAAAGTGTGGCACTTGCTGAAACAACTTCAGTAAAAAAAGTACTGAGTGTTAGGTTATTCCGGTCTCGGAGCAGAGTTAGATTTGATATCAATTTGGAACAAGTGGAACCTGTAACAAAAGCTGGGCAGGTGCATGCTTACTCTAGAGCAGGCCATGCTGAACTCAGCAAGTCTTATTTTTGAGTAAACCAGCAGAGGTTTGCACTGATTAACAACCTTAAGTTTGTATACTGGATTCCTATTCATCGAAGTGGTTTTCTCTTACTTGTTATCAGATCCTGAACAAACCAATTCCGTTGCTGTGACGTTGATATTTATTGTCTGTCAAAAGAAGCTGTGCTACTGGTTTCTACCTTCAAATGACACAGCCTGCAGCTCTGAAGCCTTGCCAGGGGTGGGTGGGGTTTAAAATAAAAAAGTAGGTTAGAGCGTATTAAAACAATTCTTCTTTTCAATAATCACATAGCCATGACTCACTGCAGGATCTCTGTTACTGGTGAGAGCAGCTGGTGATGATGCCACAACATATTTTAAAAACTAGGGTTGTGAGCTGAAACTGATTTTAATTGAAGTTTGAAAGGCCCACGAGCTTGTATTTTAGATCCATTTTTGCCCTGGTATGTTAATGTGATGGGGAAAGAAGGGTTTTTTGTTCCAAGTGGTGAAAGTAAATTCTTCCAGTGCTTTTCCTTATTCTCAAAAAGGTGCTTGTATTGCTGGTGTGCAGTTTCAGTTACCCTTGCTTAAAGGAAAAAGCCAAATGACTTAATTGACTAAAAATATTGTTTTAAGTGGTGTACAGACACTTGTCAAGCAAAACGTAATGGGCGGGAGGCAATGGAAATATCTCATTTGCATTCCATAGGAAGCAAGCATGTGTGAATTACTGGCAAGCTGCATGTTTGACCTTCGAAGCAAATGATTTTGGCTGGCAGGCAGCCAGAGGACAAGATGTTAAAACAACATGTATGGCCTGCGAGAGGTTCTGCTTTAGAGCTTCACAGGAGTTGCAGGGCACTCTGCACAGATGACCTGAGCCTGAAGGTTAACAATAGGATAGGCTTACAGCAGCTGGCAGCCTCACTGGCTCCCACGTGGGGCACATATAAGGGTGGGGGATATGATTCAGTTCACATTTAAAGGGGAACTTGCCTAACTTAAACCTTCTGAAACAATATGGGAACTGAAAGGCCCAGTCATCCTTCAAAATCCACACTTATCTGAAGGAGCGCCTCCACCCCCATTGTTCTGCCCGGGCGCTGAGGGTCTTCTAGCAGTTCCCTTGCTGTAAGAAGCCAAGTTACAGGGAACCAGCAGAGGGTCTTCTTGGTGGTGGCGCCCGCCCTGTGGAACGCCCTCCCACCAGATGCCAGAGAAAAACAACTACCAGACTTTTAGAAGACATCTGAAGGCAGCCCTGTTTAGGGAAGCTTTTAATGTTTAACAGACTATTGTATTTTAATATTTTGTTGGAAGCCTCCCAGAGTGGCTGGGGAAACTATAATTATTATTTTATTTTTCACTGTGGTTCTTTGGCCAAGTAATGGGTACAAAGATGTGGAGCATTGTTAAGAGACCCCTGTTCTTCCTCAGAGCTACACTTCCCAAGGTTTCCTGGGGGAAATGATTCAACCACTCTAGAAATTGCAGCTCTGGGACAGGAATAGGGGCTTCCTAACAACTCTCAGCATCCTTAACAAAGCTCCCAGATTTTTTGGAGGAAGCCATGGCTGTTTAAAGTGGGTTGATGCTGCCTTAAATCCATAGTGCAGATGGGGCCTTGCTTACAACCCACCCAAGGGATGAAACTGTCTGTCTGGCTTCCTCCTCTGTAGTCTCTCTGTGTTGCGCTTGTGGAACTCAAAATTCTTTTCTGTTACAAACCACAATTCTGCGGTTCTCTAACGAGCTTGATTTGATTTCTTTCTTTCAGTCCCTTGTGACACTAGATGGAGGGAAGCTCCTTCATGTGCAGAAATGGGATGGAAAGGAGACCTCGCTAGTCCGAGAACTGAAGGACGGAAAGTTGATTTTGGTAAGCCAAAGTACGCTGCTCTTTACCTGTGGCCTACATGGGCAAGTTAAAAATTTGAAGAGAAAACTGCAAGGGAAGGAAATCACTCCTGGAAACTATTTAACCTGCCTCCAACCCCACCCCACCCCTGGTCACATGAAAATGTGCCTGGTAAAAAACAAGCAAGTAACTCTTTGCTCTGGCTGCCTCTGCAATTTAATGGTTGGCTAGCTATATCAATTAGAAACATTTTGATCAACCGCAAGAGGTGCCCACTTAATGAGGCTGCAGGGTTGTTGTTCTTTTTCAAATTTGTGCTTTAGACAAGTACATACAATCCTTGTCGGTGGAGGCACTGCCCCACCCTGGGAACCCTCGTGCCAAGTTTGGCAATGATATCTCAAGAGCCAAGCCTATGCAAAAAAATTTGTCAAACTAAAGTCCCTTCCTGGTCCGCCATCTTGATTCAAGATGGTGTCACCAATATGGTGACAAAGCCTTCAGCACCCAGCCTGGAAACCCTTCTGCCATGTTTGGCAATGATATTTCAAGAGGCAGCCAAACCTATGGAGAATAGACAGTCAAACCTCTTTCCAAAATATACATTAGATATTAGCCCACCCTTATGGTTTTGTAAGTAATGCCCCAAGACTAAGTCATTATACAGTCTATAACAGGCCTCCTGGGGGGTCACAGGGTTTTTGGGGCTAAGACTTGCTTACCTTTTCTTCTCTTTCAGACTCTGACGATGGGCACCGTGGTCTGCACCCGTACCTATCAAAAAGCGGAATAAGAGCCTGTACCTGTTCTCTTGCCAAGTCATCCAATGCCAAACTTGTTGCCAAATTGCCTTTGTGATTCCCTTCCTCCCCACAAGTGTTTTTTGTATAGTTGTTGAACCTTTTTGAATCTGTTCAGTATGCAACTTGAACTCTCTCACCCTGATCTTTGGGGTTTTCTTTTCTTTCATTGCTTTTTTTTTAAATACCTAAGAAGTGGGCGAGGCAGAAATAAGCTATGTGGAAGTAATAAACTGAAATAGTTGTGTAATGGTGTCTGGCTGGGTCTCTGCTCACCCTTGATGACATAACTGGGATTATGACTAATAAATCATTCCATTTGTGTGTGGGGGGGGGAGGGCTTTTCAGCCCAGGGGCCACATTTCTTCACAAGCAACCTTTAGGGAGCCATGTGGTAGTGATGAGCTGGGCCAGAGGCACAGACTCCTAACAGTAGGCTGCATTCCAGCAGCAACATTTCTACACACACAACTCGCACAATGCAAACAGAGACATGGTCATAGTTGAACACTGCAGGAGGGGTGGAGCCAGGTCTGGTGAGGGGTGTGGCTTGTGGAGAATCCCAAGGGCTAAACAGATGCAGTAGTACCTCAGGTTACATACACTTCAGGTTACAGACTCCGCTAACCCAGAAATAGTACCTCAGGTCTTTGCTTCAGGATGAGAACAGAAATTGTGCGATGGCAGCAGCGGGAGTCCCCATTAGCTAAAGTGGTGCTTCAGGTTAAGAACAGTTTCAGGTTAAGAACGGACCTCCAGAACAAATTAAGTTCTTAACCCGAGGTACCACTGTAGATCTGGAATGTCACAGCTTGATCCCAATGTTCCCCAACCCTAGTTCATTTTATTGAAAATGCATTCCTCCTCCTCTGCCAACCATCAAAATGGATGTTTAAGGTGGTTAAACAGATCAGAGCCCTAGCATTATCTGGTCTAATTAAATTAATTGGTATGATTACAGGTACTCGCTGTTACTATAGCCTCACCCTTGCCTGCTGGCCGGATGGCAATTGTGTTACAGAGCTGCAGAATCAGTCCTGCGGTTCAAGCGTGTTGCATACAGACTAAACCTTGACAGTCTATTGTTTTACAAAGCCAAGCTGATTTGTCAGATGAGTATCGTATTAAGGAGCCACAGGACCTAAAGGTGTCTTGCATTGTGGCGTCTTAAGACCCAGCTATTGGATTGACTGTGGTGAGATTTTTGCTGGCCAGGTTAAAACTGAGTGTAAGGGAATATGGACCAATTAATCCCTTCACCCAAAAGACCAAAGTTAAGAATGAGGTTCTTCTAAAACAAAGCAGAAACTTTGTTTACACTTGATGGTTTACCACTGCAAGGTGCAATACTTTGTTTCAAGCAGATACAGAGATACTGTATTAAATATCTGAATGCAACACTTTCAAGCTGTCAGATAATTTTTTTCTTTGTAGGATGGCTATTCTTCTACACTATAAAACCTTCCAGCCCCTTCCTATGATCTCAGCCTTCCCCCTCAGCTAGACTGAACCTTGTCTGCCCACTTACAGATGTGCTATTAGCTTCCTCTAGCAGATAAACACTGTGAGACCCCACTTAAGATAGCCAGAGACCCCTTCTGCCTATACAAAGTCCCTGACTCCATACCTAGGTCCCTGTCTAACCCACATACAATCCCTGCCTGTTTGCTGTTGGACACTCCCCATCCCTATTTGATGGTTAATTTCCCTCTCTGATTAGCTGATCTGTATGTCAGCACCAACTGGTTGCTGGGTCACAAGGCAGATCTGCGGCCTGTCTGTCACACTCGCCTTCAAGCAATTTGATAAGGAAGCTCTCTTGGCTGAACTATGCAAGTCATTATCCAAGCTTCAAACAAAGCAAAGATGTTTCAGTGACTTTAAAATAGGAGGGCATTTTCCTGGTGTTTCTCTTCAGTTAAGGTAACCTGATCTAAACAGGTTTGTCTGGAGTTGTGGATGCCTAATATTAAAGTTTCCTAATATTAAAGTGTGGTTTTCATTTAAAAATCTGTTGTGTGATTTCCACTGCCCCCCCCCCCTTATAAGGCTAGTCAAACGTACTCTGACATTATTTTACATGTTATGCTTTGAGAAATACAGGCAACAAAGACATGAGGATGCTGCTTGCAAAACACAGTTTACGTTGCTTACAATGTTTGGTTTCAGGATCTTTTAGAATCGGAATTACCAACCATTTGGGGGACAATAGGCCCATATTTGAGAAAGGTCTGTGGGTGCTGGTCACAAAATGACTTCCGATAGTGTCTTAGTTCAACATAAAAAATACACAAAGTACAATATAGTGAGATCATATAGACATTTATTGAAAGAAGATAAGCTCACTATGTCAGAATGCACTGTTGTGGTACTGAAGGCTACAAACCAATGCCTTGGTGTGGGGCCATCTGAACATGTATTAAGAATCCTTAAATGGTTTTTCCCATTTATATTGGTTGGGAGTACAGCAACGGGAGCAAAAGCTCAGAAATCAGAAGGAAAAGAAACCCAGATTTTTAATTACTAGAGTCCCAATTTTTAGAAAGTAGAAAGTAGAACATCCACAAATTAAAATATAAATATTGCAGACTAGAGAATTGTAACTACACCTAAAATAATGTCAACTCAACCTCATGCATGTGGAGTATACATTCTGCTTTAAAACACACCAGCTGTGGTCTTGCATTGGAGATTATGCTGCAGTCCATAAGACCTATGCCTTGCAGCAGGTGTTACTACTGAAGGATGCCAGTAAAGAATCAGAACCCAGCTGTTTCGGACACTGAAGATGCTGACCAAAAAGTAAAATTTATTTGCATATCAATGAACTTATAATTGAGAATCAAGTATGATGCTATTTTCCCTTTTTAAAAG
The DNA here is from genome assembly GCF_965112155.1 of Podarcis liolepis. Classification (NCBI taxonomy): domain Eukaryota; kingdom Metazoa; phylum Chordata; class Lepidosauria; order Squamata; family Lacertidae; genus Podarcis; species Podarcis liolepis. The sequence continues at coordinate 71,153,196 of NC_139561.1, read as the reverse complement.
CACATGGCTAGTAGATGGTTTTAGCTGTTACTTTCTAAAAGCACCCATCTCAGACATGTTTGCAGCTGGCATGGAACACGCATATCAGGACTGGCCAGGTAGTATGTCTGGGATTGAATCCAGCTTCTTGGAAATCCTAGCTTTTTTAAAACTGGTTTTTAAAAACTTATTATTAAATGATTTACTGTGAATTTCCATTCTGTCAGTGATAGAGAAGTGGTCAGGAATGTGTTAATTCATGTGCTCCTTTGAAAGGCAGGGCTTAAAAATCTTCCGATCATCAGATCATCATCGCTTAAGGAGTCTGCAAAACTCCTTAAGAAACTCTTGACAGCCCTTTAGAACAACCTCATGCTCAGAGGGTGGGGCAGAGAAAGAGAATAAGAGGCATTGTATAATGCCGTAATTAATTAACGATTAACTGGTGCTGATCTTTGAGAATGCATCTGGCCAGTACAGTACAGTGTCTGCCAGTACATTTTTAAAGGTAATTTCAAAGTGCTGCTGCTTACCTTTAAAGCCCTACACAGCTTGGGACCCATGGAAACCTGAAGCCACAACGGTTCCCATGTCACCCTGCTCATGCGCTGTCATTTTTGGAGGCTGTCCTCTGGGTGCCCACACCAGAAGCCAGTGGCAGACTGGCCACCTTATTGGTGCCCATTTGGTTATCTTTCAATGCCAGAACACCACCTTATTCATTCAGACTTTTTAGCTTTACTACTACTACTACTACTACAATTATACTGCTGGTGGGCTGGATAGTTCAGATCCTCCATCAATTCTTCCCATGTAAACTCGCTTAAGAAGCATGAGTGAAGAGCAAAATTCTTTTTTAAAAAGCAAGCAGCCTACAAGACAGGTCAAAGACTAATTGCAGGCAATTGCGAACCAACTGGCATTCTCCAGCAACAAAGCACTGGGTGAGAATGACTGTTTCCCCTTCACTAAAACCAAGTGGACCTGGTTTGCACATCATATCAAACCAGCCTTCTCCCATTTACTACCCTGCAATTGCTCTGGACTACAACTCCCACAACCTAGCCATGCACTGCTATCCTGGCTTGGGCTGTTGGGAGTTGTAACACCTGGAAACCACCAAGGTTGGAGGGCTGCATTAAACCATAGTTAAAATAAGCTATCATTTAATATATAGGAGTAGCATGCTAGAGCACACTAACAGTGTTGATGCTTTACTCCTTACCTGCAAGGAAAGATTCCAGAATTTTGTTTGTGTTGCCTAAACCCAGGCTTATGCTTATGGGGAAACAGACCACAGGTTCACACCAGGTCATGACAAGCCTAACTGGCTTCCTTCCAAGCAGGAGAGGAGCAAAGAACCTATGATTTCAGCAGCATCAACCCAGAGACTGCTTGTCCACATTTAATTACATTTTCCTTTAGCCACAGTTTAATGTGATGTGTAAACCAGGCCAGTAGAATGCCTGATTTATTGTCATTAGGAAAGGCAGTCAGGTGTATGATGTCCACAAGCAGTGAATCTTCCGTGGAATAAGAGCTCTCATTCTACTTGCCTGACATCGTGTGGTTAGCAAACCAACTGAAGCAGCCTCATAGCAGAGGATTTTGGCAGAGACTTCCTAGATAGTTCATAGTGATGGAAGCACTTGCACAGAACGTAGAAGGGCTCTTGCACTCTTTCTGAAAGAACCGATGACTAGGTAGTAGTCTAAAATAAACACCACAAACAATATAGTAACCCCAGTGAAACTAAGCTGTGCCTAGGTCACTGTCTCAAAGGGAGACTATGTTATCTTCAGCTGCATTATGACAGAAGCACAAATAAGTGTAATAAACAAACAAGCTGACCATAGATTGCCGTTTAATAGACAACAGAAGCAAGCCTGGGAAAATAGCCACACCCTAAAGACTATTTTGTATCCAACAGAAAGACTACTTCCTTTCTATTACCCAGCTGTTCCATTGGCCAAAATGTAACAGAAAGGGATCACACCTTGGGAGGGGGAAAAGGCTTTATTTCAGAGTTTAAATGGCTAGCAATATAAGCACAAAGCTTGTCTTCACATTTTGATTTGTGCTTTTGCAACCCCTAGGGATACTCAGTTAATTATTTTTCTTCTTCCTCCAGTACTGCAGTATGAATGGGGCAAAAATGCAGTGGAGTGACCGGTGCAGAACAAATCGACCAGCCAAGATGATGAGTCCACTGCTCTTTCTGCTGGCGTGCAGAGAATGACTGGCGAGATGCTGAATCAACACACAGCTGCCACCCTGGCTAAGGAAGCTGCACTGATTGCCAGTGCCATGCATGCTTCATGGAGATGGCTCTGGGTTGCTCCAAAGGAACTGCCTGGCACAAGGCCCAGAAGAAAAAGGAGCTACAGAAGGACAAGTGTTTCACATGAATGAGGGCAACATCTGTGGCAAGGAACACCCAACTGCAGCTGGCTTCTTCCATGTAGAGAAAAGTGGCAGTCCTTGTGGAAAAAAATTGTAGGAAAACAACGTTGCTTTACAAAGGAGGAATCCCCTTTAGTTATAATGCAAGTTGCACTAGCTCAACTATTTTTTCTCTCCAGCAGATTACAGGAGCCCAGAGGGTGCACACTGTGTCAGCACAGCCTACGGCCTTGGATCCGCTTCTCAGTCCTTGTGCTTCTTCTTATGATGCTTCTTCTTTTTTCGCTTTTGGGATGCGCTAGCTTTTTCAGTCCGTTTTGCTTTCTTCCTTGATGGCTGAACATCACCAGCATCTGACTCACCACTGTCAGAATCCCCCAGTTCGGAAGGAGTTTTGCTCTTGTGTTTCTTTTTTCTCTTTTTTTCCTGTTAGAGAGAATACATTAGTGTGTGTAAGCTTTTCTGTTGGAGAGTATTAGGAAACAATTCCCTAAAAGCCGGTTCACATGTAATACTAAGAAGAACTATGGCTTAGTGCTAGCTAGCAAATGGGCAGGTTCCTTAAGGGTAGATTGGAGCCGTTGAGCTTTTCACCCAGGACCGATGCTGAGTAGCTAAACCTGCATGTTTGCTAATATGCACCAAACTATTATTTGGCTTAATGTTATATGCAAACTGGCCCTGCTACTCACTGATCCAAGCTGCATTTTGCAGCAACAGTATTTGCAAAAACTGAACAAAACCTAAAAAGAAGTCTAAAAAGATACAGAGCTCCTAACCCTTCTTAAGATGGTAAAGCAGTATCAGTTGTCAAAATACAAAGTGCTAAGATGAAAAGGGGGCAGCACTTATTTATTACCAAGATTTATATCCCACCTTTTTATAAATTATCCAAGGCAGCATAAGAATACAGAAACTATAAGAATAAAATCAAGAAAAAAGTAAAGGTATAACAGTGCTGTAACTATGGGGGAGCTAGCCAGGTTTTTGCCCTGGTTGATGCCTTCAGAGGAGCTTCACTAAGGCTCCCAGCCTCTGTGCGTGTGTGTATGTGCGTGTGCGCCAAATTGAGTCTTTGACTTGGATCACATAAAGCCTAGTTTTGCCCCTGGATAAGAAAATTAAACATCCTAAGCACAGAGCACCAAATATTTTTTACTCTTTAAGTATGTTTAGATAGCGCTTTGGGGGGAAAAGAGCTTTTTAAAAAGTGCAAAGGCCCACTCCCTATAGACACTGGGATTCAAATGGACTTACTTTTATGTACAAGATTGCTGACATCACTGTAACTGGCAGCTTGCTGAGCTTGTTCTCAATGAATGTGGCAATAGAACTGTTACCTGTACTCAATCCTGTCAGCCAATCTTTTACCTTTTTTCTCTTCTTCACAAAATCTTCAGATTTATGTGCCTTCTTTTCTTCTTCTGGAGGGATTTCGTCTTCCTCTGGAATCAGAGTATACTTGGTCCCTCCTGGCTGCACAAAGCAATCTTTTGCAAAATGACCTTCAACACAATGTTTTAAAAAAATTAAAAAACTAAAACAAACTTTGTTGGTTACCACCTCTCCGCCCCTACCGTGTTTTCTACTACCTTAAAGTAACACAGCACTATTCATCTTTTCTAGCTACAGAAAGTTTTACCATTATGGCCTGTAGTTCCTGAAACTGCAAGAGGAAGGCTACAAAGCAAGCTTGTGTTGGCTATACTGGAGCAGGAGGTAAGAGTTCTACCTACAGCATGCCTGGGAATTGCTGATTTCCACATCCACTCATGCTGGTATTTGTGACTGAGGACTTTATTACTTTTATACATACATACATACATACATACATACATACCGTATTTTTCGCCCTATAGGACGCACTTTTTCCGCTCCAAAAATGAAGGGGAAATGTGTGTGCGTCCTACGGGGCGAATGCAGGCTTTCGCTGAAGCCTGGGGAGCGAGAGGGGTTGGTGCGCACCGACCCCTCTTGCTCTCCAGCCTTTGTGGACCTCTCTGCAAGCAGCGGGAGCCTGGCGCTGGGCTCCCGCTGCTTGCGGAGAGTTGCCTGCATGCTGAACCCGTGCGCGCTGAGTTCAGCGCGTCCAGCCTTCGCGCACCTCTCCGCAAGCAGCGGGAGCCAGCGCTGGGCTCCCACGGCTTGCAGAGAGCTGCCTGTTTGGGGTTTGGGGTCGGGGGCAGCTCGGGCTTCCCCCACCCCAGCCCCGCGCCTGGGGGGGGGGAATAAATTTTTCCCCTGTTATTTCCCCCCCCCAAAAAAACCTAGGTGAGCCTTATGGGACGGTGCGTCCTATAGGGCGAAAAATACGGTACATAATTTTATTTGTTTGCCTCCTTTCCACCGTTCAAACCATCCTCAAGGCAGCTTACAACATAAAAACCACCATAAAAAACAACAAAAATATTCACAGACAATAAATATTAAAAATACAAACCAACCTTAATAAAAATACATTAAAAAAAATACAAACCAAACTGAAAAATTTCCAAATAAATGACAACAAAACCTAAAGTATACAAAGAAACAATGGCAACAACTCTCCCCCAAACAAAACACCCCAGCCCTTTGGCATAAGGTATATTTGTATAAGGTATATTTGCAAGTATAATTTATACAAATATGGATATTGCTGCCAAGTTTGATGGATAAGCAGACTTGACTACCCGAAAACTCAGTTAGAAAGAAGTGGTCCGGTTCTCACTTGTGCTGTAATAACACCCCCTAAATATTTCTAACATTCATAGCTTCACAATGAAGTTTGAAGATGTTGTGAACAATATTTCAAAGTTTCGCTGCCCTTGCTGCATTATTATTAAACAAACCATTATCCCACCCTTTGGCAAAAAAAAGTGCCCCCCACCCCTTTCTACCTTCCCAACAGCCCTGTGAGATAGATTAGGTTGAGATACAGTAGCTGGACCATGGCCACCAAGCAAGAGCTACAGGGATGAGTTATTCTTTGAACCCCAGTAACTCAGTTAGAAAGAAGTGGCCCAGTTCTCACTTGTGTTGTAAATACACAAAGGTAAGACCCAATACCTTAAAGGTTATGGCAATATGACACAAATGTTTAAAATAAATAAATAAATAGGAATTTGACCTCAACATACCTGGACAGCCACACTTTTTGCAAACTGTGTTTAAGACTGCTTCTAGAGTGATCTTCTGGCTGGTGTAGTCTTTGAATGAGCCTTTCTTCCGTGCATCTTGACTGTGTGCAGACATAAAAGATTTTAGTCACAGACAAAACCATTTGTTTTGAGGTGTAATCCTAGTTCAGCTGAAGCCAACAGCAAAATTCTAAGGAGCTTTACGTCAGAAATTAAGTCAGACATTTTTAAACATGGCCTGCAGCTTGTGGGGAGCACCAATCAATGTGTCTTCCAGGGGACCCACATAAATCAATGCGGACAGGGTACTCCCCCCAGCCAATTGGAACAAGCAGGATTCATGCAACAATAGCACCCTGTGCAAGGCACATCCTGGCTCCCTGCCTTTTGCTTCTCATGTGATCTATTTTGAAGCAATTGGGAATAGCAGGTCTCCTTTTCTTTGTGTGTGGCTTTTTGACAGAGGGGAGCTTATGGCTATCTGACTTGGGGGGGGGGGGCGGGTTCTGTAGTCTTTGGGAAGAGGAGATATCTCAGGGCAGATGCAGGTTACCTTCCAGGATACACAAAAAAAGATAGTTCTGCCCTGGCAACAGAGGCTCTGCTCCAGCGAACTATACACCATTTAATTTTAAATTATTTTTCCTAGGACAAGAGTGAAAGCAAGGTAAGCTAATCAGACATCAACTTGTGGTAGCTGAACCAATGAAACTTCTGCGGCTGCCCCTGTGTCTTCATTGGTCCAACAACCCCAAGGCAGAATCTGAATGGCTCCCCTCACTGTCACTCTTGCCCTGGGGGAAATCAATAAAAAGGATTCCAACTTGCTGGAATGTTGGCTGCTGCCACAGTGCAATCACCACATCCTGTCCTGCTGGCTGCTGCTTGGTCTCTCGGGTCATTTGGAGCCACCTGGGCTGCAAAGTCACAGATATGCACCCAGAAATTTGGCCCTAGCAGCACCACTGCCCATTGTGATACAGCAAGGATGGGGAAACCATGGCCTCTTGATATTGTTGGAATATAACTTCCATCATCCCTGACCACTGGTCATGCTGATAGGGTGGGGTGGGAGTTACAGTCCAACATCTGGAGGGCCACACATCCTGGGGATTAAGGGAAAAATGAAAGAATAAAAAAGGAAGAATAAAGGGCAATGCAATAAAGTCCATACCCCCACATAAGTGCAACATATTTTGCTTACTCGAGGGTCACATTGTTGGGGTCCAGGTCCTTTCCAGTTCCTTGATTAACAACCTTCATCGAAAGAGACAATTTTAACTTCTCATCTGTCTTCTGAAAACAAGGAAATATTCTTTTGAATTTTATTTTATTTTATTTATTTTTGGTCAGACTTCAAGGAACAAATCAACCAGGGGTTTGTGGTGAGGAACATTCTACACAGAAGGGAAAACACCCCGACCAAAGAGTCTTCACAGCTAGTACTGCATCTCCTGTTTTCCCACCGGGCCTCTCATCATTAATCAACATTAACATAAACGCAACACCAGCCATTGACAGGACTGTGGGGTACTTTCTTCAAAGTAAAAAGTTGATGAGTGTGTACTTCTTTCTTAACAAAAACCTTCATGTAATTTGTTTAAGTGCAAAATCCTATTTTACAATCACCTCAGAAACAGGACAGTAATGTTTACCTCTTTTCCTATAAGTTTCACCCACACTTTTTCTCCCACATCCACCAACTCTGAGGGCTGGTCCACCCTGCAGTTTGACATGTGACTTTTGTGTACAAGGCCTAAGAAGAAGTATGACGGAGAAAAAAAGTTTGTTAAGTAATGTTCTTTGACAGATGAAATGAACAGAAATGTTTTAAGAATCCTAATGGGTTAACACTGTATTTTGATTTCTAATCTTTTACTATAAAAACCAAAACACCATTTAATACAACTGATAGAGATCCCAACCTTGTTTCCTTGTTCCTGGAATTTTAATGAATGCTCCATATTCTGTCACAGAAGCAACCTGTAAAGAAAATAACACTTATTGGTCAAAAAGGGTTGGCATTCTATTTCCCTATAGTAACTTTTCATCTAATCCAGTATTGTCTACTGTGACACTGGCTGATCAGAGTTTCAGGAAGAAGTTTTTCTCATCAATGGCTATCTGACCTCTTTACCTAGACATGGAGGGAACTGAACTTGGGATGTTTATGTGCAGGTATGGCTCCTCCCCAGCTCATTCCATGTTGTACATTTCAAAAGCAGTCTACTATTTAGACTGCAATCCAATGTATTCTTAGCTTAATACAAGTCTAACTGAAGTCAGTGGGGCTTACTTTCAAGCAGAGATACCCAGGTTCGCACTATGGGTTTTAAATTATAAGGTATCAAACCAAAAATGGCCACTAAGACATTTGAAACCTGAATACCTAGTCTCAATGAAGCCTGCCAAAATCCAACCCTTGTATTTAAGCACCAGGCCAGCAGTAATGAGTGACAATGAGATTGCATGCAGGCAACTACATGGAATTCTGTGTGCATGTGTGCAGACTAGAAGAGGAGGAAAAGAGCACTCTGTTTCACCACTGAGATCAGAATAGTAACTAAGCAAGCTTTTGAAGAATGGAAGGCCCCACCTCCATAACCATCAGAAAAATTCAGCAAGCTGCTGCAGGAAAGATTGAACTCTCCATTCCTCTTCTGTCAGACCCCAGCAGGGTACCAAAACATTTTACAGGGTATAAACTTATGGGCTCGTTTACAAGGCTGCAAAAGGAAGAATTCCCTATTTCAGATATATCCTATCCAAGTCTATGGATTTTTTCAGGAGTAAAAAGATAACATGACTGCGCTGTTAAGAGGAATATTAAGACTATTCATTCTTATTTACTCAGACATAAGTTCCTTGTTCAGGCTTGCAGCTTTTTTACTACTTTCTCTTTTTTTCCAGTTGCCAACTTATAAAGCGGAAAGCTTTCCAAAATGGATATAAGCACATATGTAAAACATATAAATTCATGTAGAAAAGGGAAAAGGAAAATTGCAAAATAAGGTCACTTATTAAAATAAGATCATGATGAGAGTACTTTCTCCTCTTATATTTGCATGCATTTATCTACTATCAGTTTTTACTATCCTTACTTTCATTATTAGTAATAATATTCTCCCTTCCCCAAAGTCAATTTAATCATGTGCATGGTTATATAATATCTCAATATTTAACAATAAATTTCAATAATATTTGCCTATATTAAATAGCATTTATTTTTCTGCCAGGAACTTATAGCTTTTCATTATGGTATTATATTTCGCTCAAAAGCACATGATGCTTCATTATTTCATTACCTTTTTCATTCTAATAAGCTATATAAAAGCTCAACTTTTCAATAACATTATTTCCTGCTGTCCCATCTGCCTTACTTTAATGATATTAGTTAATTTAACTATTTGGCCAATGTTTAATTAGCCAGTCTTGCTATTTGGGGGTCTTCTGCTTTTACCATGTTTCTGCTAGTCATTTTGGCTACAGTTGAGAGATGAATGATAACTTTCTGACCTTCTTGCACATCTAATCCTTTAATATACGCAAATAATGTTAAACATGGGTCATTTGATATTCTTACTTTTTTCAAGCATTTATTCTGAATATATTTTAAATCTGGGCTGTGTCCATAAGACAATTTAAATGGTTCAATCTGATGCAGACACAAATATTTCAAAGCTCATTACATTCTGAAAAGTAACAGTTTTAGCACATACCTCTCCTTGGAAAATATCATAGAGTTCTGGAATTACTTCCATTGCCTTAAATTATGAGAAGTTCCCACAAATCTCCTGGCCAGATTTTTCGTTATCCCTTGGAAGCATAAATCTCTTTTACTGAAATGCAATCAAAGACACTCACTCATATACTAATTTCCAAATTATTTAGGCAGTACCCAGATGTTTTAAAGTGCTTCTCCTTCACTCATTATTAGCGGCACCCTAGTACAGTCATACCTCGGGTTGAAGTTGCTTCTGGTTGAGCGCTTTTGGGTTGCACTCTGCGGCGACCCGGAAGTAACGGAATGCGTATGTGCAGATGGTCAAAATGATTTCACGCACATGCACAGAAGCGGCAAATCGCGACCCGCGCACGCGAGTTGCGTTTGTTTCTGGATGCGAACAGGGCTCCGGAACGGATCCAGTTCGTATCCAGAGGTACCACTGTACAGTGGTACCTTGGTTTAAGAACAGCTTAGTTTATGACCAACTTGGATTAAGAATGCTGCAAACCCAGAAGTAGGTGTTTGGATTTGTGAACTTTGCCTTGGAAGCAGAACATGTTCCGCTTCCTGTTGAGTGTGTTCCATTTGTAAATTGAGTCCCCCGCTGCTATGGGAAAGCACGCCTTGGTTTAAGAACGCTTTTGTTAAAGAACAGATTTCTGGAATGGATTAAGTTTGTAAACCAAGGTACCACTGTACCTAAAATGCTCAATAATTCACAAAATCCCAAATTTAACCATGTGGAAACCCTGTTCCTTTTACACGGTACATTTCTGAGTCTAAATGGCCTCAGCCCAGAAGAAGCGTCTCCACCCCCATCGCTCAGCCCTGAGGTCCTTCTGCTGGTTCCCTTACTGCGAAAAGAGAAGTTACAGGGAACCAGGCAGAGGGGGACTTCTCGGTAGTGGTGCCCTCCCTGTTGAACTGTCAAGGGGATAAAAGAATTGCTCAACTTTTAGAAGACATCTGAAGGCAGCCCTGTATCGGGAGGTTTTTAATGCTTGATGTTTTCATTATGTTTTCAGACATGCTGTAAGCCGCCCAGAGTGACTGGGGAAACCCAGCCAGATGGGAGGGGTATAAATAATAAAGTTACCATTACACACTGTGGTCCTTAGTTACATTCTTTGTGCAGTTTGAAATGCATCTTCACCACCCCTAGAATTCAAACGCTGAATGTTTACAAATATTTGTCAGCTAAAAATAATAATTTTTGTAGCTGTTCTGTAATGGGAGGGAAACCTCCCATTCCCAGACGTTCCTCCTGCGTGGTGTCATTATAATAAATGTTTATTAGGAGAGAGTGCCTCAACCGATTATTGTTGAATGGTCTTGTATGGGTGGACACTGTGAACTATCACTTTCTCCTCAATGATTTTGGGATCCCAGAGGCCATGTAAATAACTCGCCGGATCTGAACAGGAATCTCGACTCCACCAAGGAAAAAAATGATCCGAGTTGATTTATTTTGGAAGGCCGCCTCCTCCACCTCCACCCAGTTACCTGCGTGCAATGCCCATTGAAGACAGTGGGGCCTACTCCCGAGTAGGCCTACGTGGAGTGAAGGCCCGAACTCTCTCCCATCCCCGCAGCCCTTCCTCCCTCTCCTCCTTCTCCCACCGACTTACCACCTTCGGGAGACAACGAAAATCCCCACAGCAACCGCCGTCCCTTTACCCGTCCCGTCCCGCTCCGCCTCTTCTCTCCAGCGCCGGCCACGCGAGGTCTAACGTCTGCGCCGGCTCCACCAATCAGGGCCAGGCTCCGTGCTGAAGCGGCGCGAGAGCAGCCGCGAGGAGGAAGGATAGCGTCCGCGAATGAGACGTCGCGGAGGGGGTGGGGCCTTGGTAGGGAGCCGCCAATAGGAACGGCGAGGCGTCAGTTTCCCCTCAATTTGACGCGCCTTTGAGGCCTTGAGGGGAATCGAGACCTTTTCGACGAAGGAGCACGATGATCGACCCACAGAAACGGAAAGCGCCCGGCCCGGATATGGCTCTGGTAGCGACGGCGTCCGGGGCTAAGAAGCCCCGCCACGAGCTTATCCTGGGGCCGGGGCCTGGCGCTGGGCAGCCGCCCCCGGGCGCCTTGTTGCAGGCGGTGAGTGCCCTGAGGAGCGGAGGCCGCGCGCCCAACCGCTCTCTTTTAATATGCATTATTACTTCGCCGTTATAGCGAGTGAGGCCTTAAAGCGGAGACGGGGAACCCGAGGAAGCTTAAATGCTGTGGGACTACAACTCCCAGCAGCCCTTGCCAGCGTAGCCCACGGTTAGGGATGACGGGAGATGCGGTGCGACCTCTGGACGGCCTCGCGATTCCCTGTCCGTTTGTTTGTTTATTGCGTTTATATCGCGTTTTTTCCCTTCAGCACTCTAACCACTACGCCACCCAGAAGTAGTCCAGGTGCACATGGTATATAGTCCACATTTCTCAACCTGGGGGTCGCCAGGTATGGTTGGACTACAACTCCCATAATCCCTGGCTAGAGAGACCAGTGGTCCAGGAATGATGGTGGTCCAACAACGTCTGGCAGTGTTAGAGTCCCAACACTGAAAGTCTGTTACAGTCCAACATACCAACTGCTACACCGCACTAGTCTCAGAAACACGTGTGTGTGTGTGTGTATAGTGTGAACTAATGGGGGAGTCTTGAGGGGCTAGCATTCTGAAAAGAGGAGAATAAGCAGTGGAGGTAGTTGTTAAAGGGAAAGGTCCATTCTGTTACACAGAACTACATCGTTTTGAATGAGTGGTCAAAATAGCTTTTCATTGCCATCGTTGTGGTTCTGTAACTGTGCTTAGTGTTTAGAGTAACAGATATAGAAAGCTGTCTTATGCTGAGTCTATGGGTTCCTCTAGCTCAGTATTTTAATAGCACACATGGCTGCGAGAATGACCACTGAGCACCAAGTGACTATAATTAGTTTGCATTAGTTACTGATTTTTTCTTTCACCTGGGTGATCAGTTAGACCAGCCTTCCCCAACACACTCCTGGGTTGTTGTTGTTTTTTATTAAATATTTTTATTGGTGTTTTGGACATTCTAACAAATATATAACATCACCACCCCCATAAGAGTTGTTAGGTTGTACATTATCGTAAATAATTATTATTACTCAGCACAAGATATCCAAATAGCCAGCCTATAATGCCCCAATACAAAATTTGTTTTATCAATCACAAAGAGTCATTCCAGAGAAGAATGTAGTGCAAGCCATACTGTTCAGGATAGCCATGTCTTCAACGATGCTTTATCTTTAAGGACAGTTTTATTTATATATTGAATAAATGACCACCATGTTACATAAAATTTGTTTTTCTGTTCTTTTCGTAATTTAGAAGTTATTTTCTCAGTAGTAGCCAATTGCCAGTCATTTTTATACCAAAATCCAGGGATAATCCTTGCAAGGCCCTCCAGATATTACACTACAATTCCCATCAGCCCCAACTAGCCTGCTCAGTGGTTAGCATTGAAGAGTGCTATTGTCCAAAACATCTGAACGGAACAAGGTTAGGGTATTTTAATGCATTTGTTGAAACTGTAAGTGGTTTGTGTTACAGCTTTTAGAATTAATCTTCAGGGCTAAATTGTCATGTTTTCAGACTGGTGGAAGTGCTTACCTTTGCCACAAGACATTAGATCAGGGATGGAGAGCCAGTTGCCCTCCAGATGATATCGGACTATAATTCTTATAATCTCAGATCATTAGCCATGTTTGCTGAGGCTGTTGGGGTCCAACATCTTGTGTGCTACAGGTTCCTCATCACTGGTTTATGAGTAATAGTCTTTTCTGCATTTGGATGCAGACTCTCTTATAGCTTGTTGGGTATTCTGCATTTTTTCATATTTCAGGGCCCCCCAAGATGTTCCTCTCTCCAGGCACCTATAATGTTGCTTTCGGGGCATGAAGGAGAAGTTTACTGTTGTAAGTTTCATCCTAATGGAGCCACCTTAGCATCAGCTGGATTCGACAGGTTGATATGTAAGTCTACGTTATAAACTTCTAAATACAATTTGTTTGCTTAAAACTAATTGGGTTAGTTGTGTGCTTTTTTTTAAAGAAAAGCATACAGCATATTAAATTAACGAAGGACACATAACAGTAAATCAACCAAAGTAAGCTAATTTAATTAATTAAAAGTAAACTTATGTATGACTAATACTGTACCAAAGTTTTAATGGTGTATGTGATGGGTCACTCGCATGGTGCTTGTGAGTGCAATGGAGTCCCACACTTCAATCTCATCATATTTGCATTGAATGAAACCTTCTATTGTAGCCAATAGTCTTACCCCTGCCTAATTGCAACTAGGGAGAAGTGATATTGGGATCATGACTGGGAAGGTCAGGGTCAATCCTTCTCCCCCAGCTGTGACACCCTTCCCCCAAATTGCTGCTTGATAAATAGGTTTTAGAAAAAGCTTTCAATTGGCTCCATGATAGTGGTGGTGTATGGCAGTTCTTAGTTGGCGGAGCAATTTGTCTGGTTAATTCTGATGACAAATAAGCCTGCAGCATGCTAGCTAGTTATGTGACCCCCAAGCATGAGGGGAAGTGGGAGTTATTGTTTTGCTTTGTTTTTATTATGAATTTTGTGTTTTTATCTTGTGTTTTTATGCTGTGAACCATCTTGAGATCTATGAATGAAGGGCAGTATGCAGATTTAATTAAATAATAATAATAATAATAAATAGCGGTGGGGAATCTTCCTGGAGATTGCAGCTGGGGATGGAAGGTTAACTCTTGCCTCCCCAGCTGGACTTGCCAGGAATTCTACACACCCTTCACTAATTAGGGCATTTTAAAGCCTAATTGCTGGCTGGGGTGGAGTGACGACACATGTGTGTGTGGTTGTCTGCTGTGCATGGTGCCAATGACAGTTTCTTGGGTGCCTACAGGCCATAAAGGTTGATGACTCTGGCTGAGTAGAAGTCGCCACAATGGGAATCTTAAGAGATATTATCCGCTAGAAAAGCCATCAGTAGTTTTATAAGGAAAAGTAATTAATTATAAATGCTTTAATGAAAGGTCCATAATCAGTTACAGATTGCAACCCTAGTTTAAATTAATATTAAGAATACCTGACCCAGTTTACATGCTATGATAAACAATGGTTTGCCATGGTTGCTCAAACAACCCCTGGTTTGTTTCTCCTCTAATTCTAGTGGGAGCAAAAATCACAATCCCTACCTCAGTTAATTTGAACCAAGAATCCTGGGAAGTGAAACAAACCATGATGTTCACATAGGATGCAACAGTAAGCCAGATGAGAGCATCTGTTCTTTTCATCTGTTACTCAGTAGGATGGTAGCCTTTTTAAAAACACATAGGCCACATTGTACTAGCATGCTAGTATCTACTAAGGTTTACTTGTGAACTCAAAAGTACACACATAGCGTGAAGATCAACATTTTAAATTGAAAAGAATCTGATCTTGCATTTATGATGAACCACAGACATTTTCGTGTGCTTACATACTGCAATACAGTTTCTTTGAAGTGATTGTGAATATTTTCTCTCACTGCCTTTGTTAGGTATAGAAGAGTTTTCCCCAGGTAAAAAATGATGCTCTTTTCTTAAAAGCAACCACCACCCACCATCTGTTTCTGGAAGTTATACCTACTTGAAGGCTAAGCATTAAATCTGAAAAGTGCATCTGATTCATTAAGAGGATTTATCACTTGGAAATGCCAACATGACTTCAGTATTTAATCTTGATCTTGCATTGATTCTAGTGTTATGGAACGTGTATGGGGACTGTGATAATTATGCCACTCTGAAAGGACATAGCGGAGCAGTTATGGAACTACATTATAACACTGATGGCAGGTTAGTACATATATAATTCTTGTTGTGGATATTTTTATCTGCTGTTTAATTGATTAGCAATGACTTTTTGTCATTTGGAGTATATTACTGAAGCTTGTGTACTTATATTTTGCTGGTTGTTGGTTCTAGTCACTTGGTGATTTTCTTTTTAATATGTCAAAATATTTCAGAACAAATTCTGAAAGCATGTGCAAGAAATGAACTTCCTGTGGGTTATATCCAGCTAAGTTCTATTTGGAGGAGGTTCACTGAAATTAATGAACCTTATTTAGTCATGTGTGTTAACTTCAGTGGGTCTATTGTGAGTAGGACGGGCACTGAATACAACCCTATGATTTGAGGGAGAAAAGTTGGATAGGAATACAGGCAGGTAGTCACCGTCACATTGTAGCCATTCAGTCCATTCCACTATTCCCTGCTGCTTTTCCTGATTTCTGCCAAACAGATCCTGGAGCAACATGCCAATAGTAGTAAAAGCCTTTGGGGACTGGAGTGGTGCATGGCTGCCTGGAATAACAAAAGGTTATTCACGATGGCGATTCACTTACACCTTGTACAAGATTTTGTAACTTACACACCACCTATTTTTACAGTTACTGATTTTTCTCTATTTGTTTTTGTTTTTGTTTTTTTAAAGTAATGCTTATTAAAGTTTCACAAACAATAAAAAGTTTCAAGATTTAAACATAAGAAAACTACAAAAATGAAAAAATGCAAGAACAAAACGCATAAAGAATACACAATAGAAAACAGTTAACAAAAAAAGGGGGAAGGAAAAAAGGGGGAAAAAGAAAAACCAAAAAACAAAACAGAAAATAGATTAATATTTTCATATCTTATACTTCATTCACTAGTTTCTTGACCTCCTCACACCTCCCATTTTGTATTCCAGTTCAGATATTAAATTCAGCAAATCCTTACCCTCTAGCATTTATCCTTTATCAATCCCTATTTACATTTTCTTAAAAATCTTTTTACCAGTACCACTTATTTTCAATCAAACATCATTTTAACATTCCTTAATTTTACAGTGCTTCTGCAAGTAGTCTTTAAATTTCTTCCAATCTTCCTCCACCAACTCTTCTCCCTGGTCACGAATTCTGCCAGTCATTTCTGCCAATTCCATGTAGTCCATCACTTTCATCTGCCATTCTTCCAGTGTGGGTAGCTCCTGTGTCTTCCAATATTTCGCGATGAGTAGTCTTGCTGCTGTTGTTGCGTACATAAAGAAAGTTCTATCCTTCTTTAACACCAATTGGCCGACTATGCCCAGGAGAAAGGCCTCTGGTTTCTTCAAGAAGGTATATTTAAATACCTTTTTCAGTTCATTATATATCATTTCCCAGAAAGCCTTAATCCTTGGGCACGTCTACCAAAGGTGAAAGAATGTGCCTTCAGTTTCTTTACATTTCCAACATTTATTATCGGGCAAATGATAGATTTTTGCAAGCTTGACTGGTGTCATGTACCACCTGTAAGTCATTTTCATAATATTCTCTCTTAGGGCATTACATGCCGTAAATTTCATACCTGTGGTCCACAACTGTTCCCAGTCAGCAAACATAATGTTATGACCAACATCCTGTGCCCATTTAATCATAGCAGATTTAACCGTTTCATCCTGAGTAGATTTTTCTCTATTTGTTTTTGTAAGCAGCTCTGAGAGCATTTTTAGGTAAAGAGCAACAGTAAAAATGTTTCAGTTAAATAAAGATTCTGCGGTAGTTGTATATAGTGGAACCTCAGTTTTCGAGTGTCTCGGAAGCCAAATGTTTCGGAACGCCAAAAACCTGGAAGTAAATGCTTCCGTTTTCAAACGCGCCTCGGAAGTTGAATGGCTTCCACTGCTTGCTTTTCAATTTTCTCAATTGAACTGAGGCTTCTGTAGTGAGTTCTTGGTTTTCAGATGTTTCAGAACTCGAACGGTCTTCTGGAATGGATTACGTTCGTGAACAGAGGTTCCACTGTACTGCATATTTGGAAACCCTTTGGGATAACTGGATTTTGTCACAAAGTAGGACCAAAAGAGTATGTTTGCCTTCCCTTTCCCCCTCCATCAGAAGGCTGGCATTCTGGGCAAAATGCTTGACAGTTAGTAGTAGGTGTCTTTTGCTTTTTGTGGTCACTTTTAACTGTCTTCTACCTAAGGGCCATTTATTTGAATGTTGAATACCTTTTAAAACATGTGAAATGCTGCTTTTCAGCACGTCATCAGCATTGCATTTTCTCCTAGCATGCTATTCTCTGCCTCCACCGATAAAACTGTAGCAGTGTGGGATAGTGAGACAGGAGAGAGGGTGAAAAGACTCAAAGGTCACACATCATTTGTGAATTCCTGTTACCCAGCAAGACGTGGACCTCAGCTGGTCTGTACAGGCAGTGATGACGGAACAGTAAAGGTTAGTATGGATAATTGTCGTCTTGCAATGTAAATAGTAAATACTGGTGTGGGTTTATGTGATCAGTAAGCAGTTGTCTTTTTAGGTGCTGCTTGCGGAGTAAAGAGTTCTGTTAAAGAGGTACATTCTTTTGGGATACGGAGTTGTTATTTTCTTTCCACCAATATCAACTAGTCAAATGTGAACCCGGTTCCAGCTTCTGTGAAAACCTACACTTGTAGATTTATCATTTCGAAGATACTCTTAACGTGAGCATGATAATCGCACCAATCTATGCTCTGGAAACCTCAAATCTGGACTATTACAATGTGCTTTATGTGGGCCTTCTCTTGGAGACTGTTCAGAAGCTGCAACTGGCGCACAGACCAAGGTGCTGGTGGGCACGACTGACAGGACACAAGTTCTTAAATAGCTGTACAGTTGCCATTGTGCTTCTGAGCCCAGTTCTAGGTGCCGCCATTTACAAAGCCCTAAAAGACTTGGCTCCCAAATATATGAAGAACCACCTCCTCCCATGTAGACTTTTTAAAAGATCTGCGGAGGAGGCCCTGCTCTCAGTTCTGACACTATGTGAAGTTCATGGGGCAGCAGTGTGTGAGAGAGCCTTTTCTGTGTTGACTCCCAGTTCGTTGAATGCCATCCCCTCCCAGGGACAGCTGCCCTTGTCAGCAAGTACTTTTTAATGTTGAATCAGGGTGCACCTTTTGTGCACAGGCCTTCAGGATTACGAGACCTTTCATGGCTTAGTTGTATTGAGCTATTTTTGGACCCTGTGGTGAAGGGTGGGTTATGAATGTCTATCTTGTTTGCTTTCGCTTCCAGTTATGGGACATCAGGAAAAAAGCTGCTGTTCAAACATTTCAAAATACATATCAGGTGTTAGCAGTGACCTTCAATGATACCAGTGATCAGATAATATCTGGAGGCATAGACAATGATATCAAGGTAAGCTGTTTGTTGAAATGAACCTTCCTTAGATTCCATATTTGTAACTTGGACAAAGGGCTTATCTGCACTTGAAAAATAAACTAGTTTCAAACGAGTTTTAAGTTTTGCATTGCCCCTGACCCTTCTCCTCTCTCGTTAGAACACTTAGCCACCTCCAGAAGGAGCAATGAAGAAACAGAAGACAGTGGTAGCTTCTAGTTTTCTCGGGGTGGTGGGAATAAGGTTCTACTGTGAAGACGAGTAGGCAGTGCCAGCTCTCCCTTTGCCAGGAAGATGGCACACAGTGAGACCTGAAAGCCCTCATATCAGAAGCAGGAGACCCATTAATTATTTGTTATGGGCTGTCCCTTTCCTTTAAAAGGGCAATTGGTCAACAGATGCTGGGATTTTTGTCTTTCAAGACCTGGCATAGGTTATTTGTCTTACAAGGACATTGGAAGTCTAAGAGACCATATCACAAATAAATAAATCTCCATGTATTTGTTTAGGCTCTGCTCCTCATTTTGCAACTTCACTTGAAAGCTTCAACAGCCCTATATAGAGCTAACTACTTTAAAGACCTCTCTCTCTCTGTGTGTGTGTATGTGTATGTGACACACCATATATCTACTCATATATCCTTAAAGGTATGGGACCTTCGTCAGAACAAGCTAACTTACACAATGAGAGGACATGCTGATTCTGTCACAGGTCTCAGTCTGAGTTCAGAAGGCTCTTACTTGCTTTCCAATGCCATGGACAATACAGGTAACTGTTTCTGTTGGAAAATAGCATTAAGGAACATGTAACCAAGCATACTACTACTAGTCTTTACTAGCTTGCAGCCAGTATGTCAGAACTTGGAAATGTCTCCTAAAATGCACCAAGACTTTGGGTAGTTGCCAAAACTGTAAGTGAAGTGTGATGCAATTTATTATTGCCAGAAGCCTGCTTTTTGTCCCATTAGGGCTGCCAGGGCACACTGCTACAATGATAGAAGAAGCCACAATTGGCAGATTCTCTTGTCAAAATGCAGACTTTAACTGTCATCTCTGGACAAGCTTCTGTAGGACTTTTGTCTCCCTCCTGCATTCATCATAGCATACCGTTTTCCTGATCTTAACTTGGGGTTTGAGAACCTGCAGCCCTTCAGATGCTGTCAGCATAGTCAGTGGTCAGAAGTTGTGAGAGTTTAAACACCTGGAAGTTCCGCACCCCTCCATTAAGCACCACAGTGGTTTTTTTAGTTGCTTCTCTGATTAACAAATTCTTTGATGATCCATGTCTACTACTTTTTTCCTCAATCCACCTACCATTCCTTCAAGTCCTCCTTTCTTGGTCCATCCTTCAGATTCCTTGTCTCTGGCTTGCCTGACCCTTAGGTTCCCTACACCCTGGCACAACATCCTCAGCCCAACTCTGTGATATGACAGTCTCAGTCAAATTGAAGTTTTCCCCCTTCCCTCACTAAAAGCTAGACTGCAAAAATGTTCCCTCTGTTCCCTGCACAGCTGAATGTTTGTGTGTGTGAAGTTGTAGTCATGTCACCATCTAGAGGCTGCTTGTCAGTGGCTGAAAGCATGCTCTAGCTAGCTATACCTGAATTCTGTCTGCAGTTGTGGTTGCTGCCATCTCAAAAAGGTTGTTACAGGTCTGGGAAAGTTGGGGGGGGGAGAGTAACCCAAAATGATTGAGTGGTTGGAGCACCTTCCCTGTGAAAAATGGCTGGAATTTTTGAGACTGTGTAGCTTTTAGATGGGAGTGTATAATGAAAGCAGCTTCTCTTGAACTCACCATGCTAGAACTTGGGCTTGCCCAATGGAAGTGATGGCCAGTAAATTCTGGACAAATGAAATATTTATTCACATGATGCATAAGTAAAGTATGGAATTCACTGCCCCAGGATGTGGTAACCACCACTGACTTTAGATGGCTTTAAATGGAATTTTGACAAATTTTGGGTGGGTAAATACTGCCAAGAGGACGCGGGTGGTGTTGTGGGTTAAACCACAGAGCCTAGGGCTTGCCGATCAGAAGGTAGGTGGTTCGAATCCCCGTGACGGGCTGAGCTCCTGTTGCTCGGTCCCTGCTCCTGCCCACCTAGCAGTTTCAAAGCACAAAGTGCAAGTAGATAAATAGGTACCGCTCCAGCGGGAAGGTAAACAGCGTTTCCATGCACTGCTCTGGTTCGCCAGAAATTGCTTAGTCATGCTGGCCACATGACGCGGAAGCTTTACGCCAGCTCCCTTGGCTAATAAAGCGAGATGAGTGTCACAACCCCAGAGTCTGCCACGACTGGACCTAATGGTCAGGGGTCCCTTTACCTAAATACTACCAATAGCTATATGGACCCTGCATGTTCAAAAACATCGTGCTGCTGTGTGCTTGTTGTCATCCTTTGTTTTTGCCCTTCCCAGAGGCATCTGTTTAGCCAGTGTGGGAAACAAAATACTGAACTAGATGGCTCTCTGGTCAGATCGAGCAAATCAGTTCTTATGTCTTTAAACCTATCAGCTTACTTACCATCAAATCTGCAATATTGTGGGATAATACTCGTTACTATGGTTCTAAACTGCTTGTATGGGCTCTGTTCTAGTTCGTATCTGGGATGTTCGGCCCTTTGCCCCTAAAGAGAGATGTGTAAAGATCCTCCAAGGGAATGTACATAATTTTGAGAAGGTGAGTTCTGTGCTGGTTGAAATGCTCCTTGTTTATGGATGGCAGCTAAGAATTAATTCATAAGTAAATGGCTTTTAAAATTTCAGATTGCCACAAACCTCTTAACAAGGTCTGTGCTCAAGATTAATGTGTGAGAAGAAATTCCAATTAAAGCCGCTGCAACAAGGTTTTTTTAACCCCCAAGTGCAGCTGTAATGGCCTATAAATTTTAGTATCTTGACATTCACAATCTATTTCACATAAGATAACAAGATACTGTGTATTTCTGGCAATAAAGTACAATATATATCTGCAGACTAAGCTTCCAAAGGCAAGCCATTATTACTGCAGTGGTGTTAATGTCTTAAAGCCTTGGCGAGTTTTTATTTCAAAAAGAATTGGGGAAAGAAGGTATGCCTGGAATTGTGCTACTAAGTTTTCTTGTTCTTTAGAATCTCCTGCGATGCTCCTGGTCACCAGATGGAAGTAAAATAGCTGCTGGATCTGCAGACAGGTAAAGCCCTCTATTTTCATCTGAAAACCAGTGCTCTAGGTACCAAGCTGCATGGGACTTTAGCACTCACACTCTCCATTGTGCTCGGAGACAGACTGGTATCGCCTTATAGGTGTATTGCAGTAGCACGTTACTACCTGAAAGGAATGGAATCTGTTCTTTAGCTTGGGATAGCTCAGTCGGTAGAACATGAGACTCTTAATCACAGAGTTGTGTCCTCAAGCCCCATGTTGGGCAAAAGATTCCTACATTGCAGGGGGTTGAACTAACTCACCCTCGTGGTCCCTTCCAACTCTGTCTAAACTCTAGAAGGTATCTGGTTGCACTCAGTGTGTTCCATGTAGAATAATTAGTGGATATTTGACTGGGGGAGTGTGCGTGTTTGAAGGGAACTTCTCTGCTTCATCAGTTTGAAAACACGGTTCTAAAGGCCTACTCAACACGTAAGTTTTAATTGGCTAAGTAATCTAGATATCTAACCAAACTGTTCTTCTGAGACTTGTTCATCTCTAGGAAAGGAAGCTTAATAGCAGAATCTCTTCTATTAGTCATAATGAACTGGGGGGGGGGGGATGAAAGGGGTGAAAAGTACTTGGCTTTAACACTCTAGTCCCGTAAGAGAGCAGCATCCCAGTTCAAGCAGTGCTCTCTTGAAAATATATGCGGTGTATGTTCTTTTGATGTACATAGTGACATTTCCTTTTTTTTTTTTTATAAATTTTTTATTGGTTTTACAACATTTTTAAGAAAAACAAACAAACATTAAAAAAGACAAACATACACGTATAATTTCAAACATATTTTCATAAACCTCTTTTCTTGGACTTCCCCATACCCCCCCTCTCTGCATCCCAATGTCCATAATTCAACTAGCAACTCCCAATTGTTACTTTCCAATCTCTATCATCTTAGTCCTCTTTTATAGTCTAACCTTATATCCCTGTACCCTTTTGCTTCTGGGAACCACAACATTTTAGCATTCATTAAGTTTATAGTAGTCCTTAAGGTAGCTTTTAAATTTTTTCCACTCCTCTTCCACCGTCTCTTTTCGTTGGTCACGGATTCTGCCTGTCATCTCGGCCAATGTCATATAGTCCATCACTTTCATCTGCCATTCTTCCACAGTGGGTAAATCTTGTGTCTTCCAATACTTTGCGATGAGTATTCTTGCTGCTGTTGTGGCATACATAAAAAAAGTTCTATCTTTCTTTGTCACCAATTGGCCGACAATGCCCAAGAGAAAGGCCTCTGGTTTTTTAGGAAAGGTACATTTAAGTACCTTTTTCATTTCATTGTAGATCATTTCCCAGAAGGCCTTAATCCTCGGGCATGTCCACCAAAGGTGATAAAAGGTACCTTCAGTCTCTTTACACTTCCAACATTTATTATCGGGCAAATGATAGATTTTTGCCAGCTTGACTGGGGTCATGTACCACCTGTATACCATTTTCATAATGTTTTCCTTTAAGGCATTACATGCCGTAAATTTAATACCGGTGTTCCATAACCATTCCCAGTCAGCTGACATAATGTTATGTCCAACATCCTGAGCCCACTTGATCATATATAGTGACATTTCCTAACTCAAGGACACCTTGGCCTGCTCAGTCCAGCCAGTTGCTTTGCGATCATGCTTTCCTTCCCCACCTCCTGTGCAAATGTTGGTGCCAGAGCAAGTGAGACAGCTTTCTAAATATAGTACATTAACTGCTGGTTAACTTATTTCAAACCATGTTGATGGATTGGTGATGAGCAGTGGCTTATGTATCTGGTGATCTTGTAAAGGGGAAAGAAGGGGGTGTATCCGGAAGGTAGTAATTATGGTAGGAGGGGTATGCTGCTCTTTTGTGTTGCTTACAATATGTTGCTGAGGGCACCCTTACGACTTAGTAAAGGATATGAATTCCAACTACAAACAGGACAGGTCTCCGTCTTGTTTTCTGGTGAAAGTCATAACTACTGAAAAACTGGTCTTTCAGCATCACTAATATTCAGCATGTATCATAATGCAATTTGTAGTAAAATCCTTGAATTTTGAGCATTAGTTCCTGTCTTATGGGGTGTTACAAAATTTCTTTCCCTGTTTTGTGATATGCTTAAAAGCTGGGCTTTTCTTTGGAGACTCACTGATGGCACTAAGCAAGCGCATTAAATACTTCTGTGTTCCGTTGCCATGTGCATCAAAGTTGACACAACCAAAGCAAGATGAGAGGGAACAGTGCAGACACATTGGAAAATACTTAATGGATTTGATGAATCAGACCATAACAAGGTCATAATTCAATTCAGAATGGCAACTTCTTAAAATTGGGGGCACTGAATTTTAGAAAGTTTCGGTTATCAGGCTATCTGCAGCATAAGTCTCTCATTTCCAGTCCCCGTACTGCAAGGTTCAAATGATGAAATAACTGAAAGGCAGTGAAACATTTTTGAGGCAGTAGCTATTTAACCAGTCTTTAATACCCAATAGCTTTGAGAGCTTAACTGGCTGAAGTCACAGAAGGAATCTGAGTACAGGGTGTTAGGATTAGCACTGAAGAGTCAACTTGTTAAATCTTGCGTCTTGAGCCTCCCATGCATATCAACATAAGGTTTCTGAAGGAGTATCTGTGTTCATCTGCTGCAGCAAAAACAAACAAGTCTCGTGACATCTGTATTTCTAGGTCAAATAGCAGCCAGTGCATGGCTACTTGGAAGTAACCTCCTCTGGGTTCAATGTGTCTTGCTTCTAACTAACTGTGCATAGGATTGTGGCCAAAGTCCTTACCTAGGACTGCTCAGCCATCGCCTTAGTGAGCCATTTAAGTTTGGTTCATGTGTCACTCAGAGTAGTATTCCTCACTTCTTGTCACTTAAAAAGCCCATTATTGTCTTCCAAAGTACGTATATTCTGTTTGAAATTGCTCACCCCTTTTGGAGAAGACCTATTCTCATTTGAGTACACTCAAACCATATCTTACAACATACTTGGATGGGAAACAAAAATATTCCACATTATGAGTGTTTTGTGTCCGTTGCCAGAATGTAATAGAAATTATAATGCATCATATTTATTGTGCAAAGATCCAAGGGGCAGATTTTCATAAAGCATTATTAGCAAATTACTGGGATTTTCCAGATGCTCAGAAAAACACCTTGTGACTAGAGATGCTTTTGTAAGTTACAGGACAGCATTGTTTGCTAAAGCAGCAGATGATCAGAAATGAAGTTCTGAAAGATTTGACTTTGCATTTTAGTGAACTTTTGTGAGCTGTAAATTGCAACTTTCCATTGCAAATGAAAAGACATGTTTGCCTAAAGTCTTAAGGTTCGAGGCTGTCAAATGCAGCAACACATAGTTTTTGTGGAATACTAAGTACTGAAGACAAATAATGAAGCTGAATGCACACCAGTTAAAAATAAGTTACAGGCTTACTGTATACGGACAGACTTCATATATTAGAAATAAGCAGTGTTACTTTATCCACAGTACTGAGTCAGACAGTGATGCAATATTAGTTTTTTACAGAAATATATATCCCATGATATAACTAAAGCAAGCAAGCTGGTTTTTCAAATTTTGCAGTAGTTTTGCTTCATGAGTCATGAAATGAGTAACAGTGTAATGCTACATTCACAGTAACTGAACGTTCAGTGCTACATTCAGACTCGGTGACTTGCATCTCCAAATTCAAGATATCTATCAATTAGCTAGGTTTTCTTTTACTAACTTAAAGCCAGCAGCAGGTGGTGTCAAACTAAGGTCATGCAGGCAACAGGTTTTCTTTCTACAGTAATATGACAGGCTGATATCAGATCCAGGTACAGCAAAAGGGCTTCCTGGGTAGTCTCTAGTAAACACAGCAGCTCATAGCTATGAGAGATCCTGAAATATTGAGTAACTGGGTCAAAACAGAGTTGCTCTTTTATTTTTAGTTCATTCCATTGGGAGGCTCTTACTCATGTTATTTCTCATTACAGGTTTGTTTATGTGTGGGATACGACCTCCAGAAGAATTCTCTACAAGCTGCCAGGCCATGCTGGTTCAATAAATGAAGTGGCTTTTCATCCAGAGGAGCCAATTAGTAAGTTCTGTTTGAATTGCCAGGAAGCCTGGAAGTGGGTGCTTTTAATTAAGGAACATGACTTCTGTGAATTCTTGATTGTAAAGAGAATCTGTTAGCCAGCACAGAGAGTCTCTTTCTTTCTTTCTTTCTTTCTTTCTTTCTTTCTTTCTTTCTTTCTTTCTTTCCCTCCCTGACCTGTTCTTTTGGGTTGTCTTGGTATAGTAATGCTACAAAACACAAACAACAGAAATATAACCTACTTGGGGGGGATTTAGTTGAACTCCAGTAGGTTGGATCTGTCCTCTCCAGAGAATTTTCAGCCGCTTAACGGGGTGACATAAATTTTAAGATGGGGGCAGGCAAACATCAAGCTGGGAGAGATCTACTTTTTCTTTCTCATGCTTGACCTCAGAATTTGTTACTGGTACCATAACAGTGCTGTGTGGCCCTTCAAATGTTGTTGGGCTTCAACTCCAATTATTCCTGACCATTGTCCATGCTGACTGGGGCCAGTGGGAGTTTGAGCTCAACAGCGCAAGGAGGGCCACAGACTTCTCATCCCTGCTCTGTTTCATTGATGAAAAAGATTCTTGAGAGGCTGCACCCTCTTGTGGCTACTTTCTAGTATTGACAGTTTCTAGCGTTTTGTTTTGCAGAGGAAGTCATAACAATGCTACTGTTAGAGAAAACACATTAGAATTATTAATGTAGCTGCCTGAACTTTAGTAGGAGTTGAAAGACCCAAACTCTGCATTTTAGAAAAATTAGGCCATTCTGGTCAGAGCATACATGTTGAGGCATGCGTGTGAGAGTCAATTTAGTTATCAAGTGATACTGGAAGTACAAGAGGGGTGGAATAAGATGGTCAAAACTGATCCTTCACATTTTCTTCAAATGTGTTTGTGTTTCTTCCCATCAGTACTTTCTGCATCTAGTGACAAAAGGCTGTATATGGGGGAGATCCAGTGAGGAAGAGAGCCAGCACAGTTGTTATCTTGGATGTGTGGAACCGGATTGCTTCTGGCCAAGTTAGATCTTTCTGCACAAAGTCTTGGAAGATGAAGAGACTTCAGAAAATGCCGTTTCATGTACAGAGTTAAATATTAACCACCTGTGTTTTAGAGGATCCCTCCTTGAATTCTTGACCATGTTATGCAGAATATTGAAAAGGCTTCTGGTTTTGAAGTATTAAGATTTTTGAGGTGGACATACAGATTTCTTATTTTTCCCTGCACAATGTGCTTTCGGCTTATTATTGAAATCATTTGACACTTGTAAAATGTGGAGCGTTTAATATTTCATGTTTCCCTCCAGGTTTGCTTGTCATTTTTATACAGAAAATAAATAGAATACTTTGCAAAAACTGTGTGTTGATGGAATTTATTGCTATGTATACTTTTTTCCATTATTCAGCAGTGTTTAATCTACATAGAAGCGGGGCAGAGGGCGGGGGGGGGGGGAGAACGTCACACAAAGGGCAAAAAAGAAAAGAAAATGGACAATTAAATAAGCAATAGTATAAAATTTAATCTCACAGGTGGCAATGATGCCGCACAGATGATATTCTACTTTCTTTTAATAATGTTCCATTGATGTACTGGGATGATGGTCAAGTAATAATAATAATAATAATAATAATAATAATAATAATAATAAAAAATAATAATAATTTATTTATACCCCGCCCTTCTGGCTGGGCTTCTCCAGCCACTCTGGACGGCTTCCAGAATTGTTTTCCAGAAAGTATTGTTTCAGCACATACCTTCTTTGTGGATCTTCACAGGGTGTCATTCAGCGAATCTGTTCTAGTTGGCAAAATGATAGTCTGTTTCTTCCATTGTTTTTAAGGGTAGGAAACGTCTTTACAAATTCTCAAGGGTTTCTGGAAAGCACAGAACTTGCTATTCCTATGAGAGAATAAATATGTATATAAATGTGTGGTTGGAAGTGTGGCAAAGCAGAAAAGCAGCCGTTTTGCCAATTTGCTGCCAAAATCACAAACAAGAGTCTCAGGTTAATGGAGGCTAAAGTGTTTGAAAACATCTGTGTAATTGGGTGTAAGAACTCTTCAGTGTATTAAAATGAGAATTGTTCATCCCAACAGCTTGTGGGTGACAACGGAGAAATCTGGCTTAGTCTATACTTGATTGTGGCTTACAAACCAGATTGGCCTATCTCTATATTGAGGGTGGGATGGAAGCTGGGTTTTTATGAATCCATATACATCCCAGGACCCAAGCTTCTAAGATTTGCGGGTTGGTTCTTATTGTGGTAAAACTGTGGGTCAATGAGAAATGTTTCTGAAAGAAACCCCAAACTCTGGATGTTCTCAGCTTTTCAGTATAGTGTGCACTGAATCACTTAGCATGGCTCACTCAGTAATAGAAGTAGTAGTGTGTCTGTAAACTAAAGAGCTCCCACCACTTTCACAGGCACTTATCATCCAGCTTTTTGTACAGGGAGCAAACACAGCTGTAAAGCAAAAGTTGCAACCTGTTGAGCTGCAGGAGAAGAGGGCAGGGCAGGGCTAGCCAATGTTGTACCGGCCAGGTACTGAACTGCAACTCCCACCAGCCCCTGCCAGAATGGCCAAAGGGAAGGCATGATGGGAGTTGTAGTCCCGCAGCAAATGTAAGTCACTACTTTGGCTATCCCTCATGTAGAGGATGAGTATATATGGATTATACTGTTTTCCATAGGGTGCAGCTGCCTTATCCCCCAATCCTCCAGTGATCTTCCAAAACGGATGAGACAAATGTTTTCATTTTAGCACTGTTGTGTTGTAAGTGGTTCTAGAATTGCTATTGCCCTTATAAATTGAAATACCTATTGCACAGAATAAGAGCTTGCCACTTTGAACTCCTTTTGATCTAATCCAGCGAGGGATTCCTTTAAGTCAGCAGCCTTCAAACTAAGCTTTAATGCAAAGCATGCATCTGGGGGACTGATATCTTAATATTCATTTCACACCTTTAGGCACCAGGCAAAAACGTTCCTTTTTAACCAGGCCTTTGCTTGATTTGATTGACATGCTGTGCCTTTTAAAAAAACATTGGGGGGGGGAGTGTTATTGGGGGTTTTTTATTTTCATTATATATTTTGTGGCTTTAAATTTTGATTTTGTTCTGTGAACCGCCCTGAGACCTATATAGGGTGGTTGGTTGGTAAATAATAAAATAAATAAAATAAAATGTATTATTATTTTGTATAGTGATAGTGTTGCTGTTGTGACCCACCTTAGAGCAATCTGTGACTAGGTCTTGGCCCACTAGTCAAAGATCAGTGTCTTAAGTCAATGTGTCCTCTGTCACTTCGTCTCCTGTGGTCACCTTTCCCCAGAGCAGGTTATTTGTGAATGGTTGTTAGCTGTCACAAACCATTGGGTCCTCGGTGGCCTTCTTTAGGGGTGGCTGTACTACTGCCTCTTTAAAGACAGTAGGAACTTTGTGTATAGACACATTAACCACACCCTGGGCCCTCCTGTTCATCCCCTGCTAAATAGATTTAAATAGCCATGTGGGACAGGGATTGAGGGGACAGGTAGTTTGAACATTACTGCAGACACCTTGCCCGTGGCTTTGGTCTGCATCCGCTGAATCTGATCACACAAAACAAGCTAAAGCTATTGTGGCTGCCTCGCTAGGAGCTGCCATAGCCATATAGCATCAAGGCTGTTTTGAAAGCGGGCAGCTTTATCTACAAAGTGCTATGCGAACAGGTCACAACAGGATTTCGAGGGGTCCAGTGGTGTGTCCTACAGGAACAGTAAGCCCTGAACCACCCTGAAGAGTTACCCTAGATGGGTACTTGACAGTGCAATAGAAGCAGTAAAGTATGCTTCCTTTGCTGTCCTCGCTGCCACGTGGTAGATGCAATTATGTGCTCTAGCCAGTGTTCGATCAGCCTCAAGAATGAGATTTATGCCACCTGCGCTCTTGTCATCATCCAGCCTGTTTCTTTGCCTGCAAGTCCCCAGAGTACCAGAGTGCTTCACGACAGCAGGGAGGGCACTGGGAAAAAAATTGTGTCTATGGCCCATCGTGCTGCATTGGTCCACAGTGAGACAAAGGTCTCTGCAAGATCACAAGCTCTCTCCGCCGGAAAAGAATGAATATTTGCATCACGGTTATATGATCGCCACCAATGCTATATTCTATCTTTCCCCTCTAAGAAGCATCCTAAGGGAAATGAGGGGTGTGGATTATAAGGAGAGATCTTGTTTGTTGATCAGTGATGACTGACATGTGCACTGAAGATGCCCCATGCAGCTCCAGACTAATAAGGGAAAAGGCTGGGAATCTGATTGATGTTAATTAGAGATGACAGTGTCACCCAGATATGCCGAAGCTTTCTGGCTGCGTAGAAGATTTTCATGTCAGTAAGCAATACTGGTAACAAAGGAGAGCAGAGGTCGCTTGGAGCGCATTTGCGTGTGGCTACACCAATCTGCACTTGGATTTTGGCAGCTGCGCCGTTGGGACTGCACAACAAAAGGAATGGCCTAATTCTCACAGAGGTGATGACTCTGGGCTGGGCCACTTCAGGGTGCAGCTAGCTGAAAATCAAGGAAGGCCAGGAGTGGCTCACCCATGAGGCAACTGCCTCGGGGGGCAGGATCCACAGGGGCAAAAGATCTGGTCTCCAAGGAGCGCTGCTGCCGCTGCTGCCACTGCCACCACCACCAGTCCCCCCAAGCAGATCCCACAATGCCATCTCTACAGCAACCTCCTGGTAAATAGGAGGTGCTGCTGGTCTCCCACCCTCATTCCAATGTAGATCTTTACGTAAAGGTAAAGGGACCCCTGACCATTAGGTCCAGTCGTGACCGACTCTGGGGTTGCGGCGCTCATCTCGCTTTATTGGCCGAGGGAGCCGGCGTACAGCTTCTGGGTCGTGTGGCCAGCAGGACTAAGCCGCTTCTGGCAAACCAGAGCAGCGCACGGAAACGCTGTTTACCTTCCCGCTGGAGTGGTACCTATTTATCTCCTTGCACTTCGTGTTTTTGAACTGCTAGGTTGGCAGGAGTGCTAGGTTGGTAGATCTTTATCTCCCCCCCCCCATTGTTCCTGATGTAGATCTTCACTTGCCCCTTCTTCCCCGGTGGGGGGTGTGCCATTTTGCAGTTCGCCTCCGGTGCCAAATTGCCTTGGGCTGTCCCCAAGGAAGGCTGTGTATTTATTGGAGGGACTTGTAAGCACTGATTCAGATGATTAACAATGATGATGGGCCAGTTCTGGATTTAGTCATGCTTAGTACAGATCCGTTGAGATCAATGAGGCTTAAGTGAGTCATACGGCAACTCTTGATTTGTGTCAGACGAAGTCAGGCCTGAATTCTGAGTTTAGGGCTGTGCAGTTTGTTTTAAAGCAGGTGGCATGACAAAATAGCATTACGCATAGTGTGGAGACAGTGGACAGAGAGACAGGTTGGTTAGTTAGTTAGTTAGTTAGTTAGTTAGTTAGTTAGTTTACAGAGGTCAGCAAACTTTTTCAGCAGGGGGCTAGTCCACTGTCCCTCAGACCTTCTGGGGGGCCGGACTATATTTTGAAAAAAATAATAATGATTGAATTCCTATGCCCCACAAATAACCCAGAGATGCATTTTAAATAAAAGCACACATTCCACTCATGTGAAAACACGCTGATTCCCGGACTGTCCGCGGGCTGGATTTAGAAGGCGATTGGGCCAGATCCGGCCCCCGGGCCTTAGTTTGCCTGCCCATGGTTTAAGCATTTGTACCTCACTTGTCAGCCAAAAGGCTTACATTCAGTCAATTGAAACATGACAGTCCCTGTCTGTGGGCTTACAATCTGAGAGAAAAAAGACTCACAAGGAGAAAAGGGTAGGGAAGGAAGGGGGGAAATCAAACTCAGGCACCAATCCTTAAACAGTTATTTTAATGAGCATCTGGCACAGTTCAGGAGTAGGAGGTGACTGATAAAGCTGCTTTTTCAGCAAAGGTGATGGAATGAGCTCTGTTTCCTACCTATCCCACTGAGGCAGTCTGGTGGAATGGTAAGGTTACTGGTAAAGGTGGGGGGCTCAGTTTGTGATGGCTTTGACTCATGCAACCATACAATTGCCAAATGTTTTGCTTTCCTTTCCTTTGGACCACATCAGTGAGGCGGGGGGGGGGAGGTTGGTCCTGTCGTCTGGACAGCCTAGGACCTCCATACACACTGCCCAAGCTTGCACCCCGTAGAGGACACTTCAGTGCTGCTAACACTGCAAAAACAACATGGGAGGCAGTAGTTTCAAGTCATAAGCTCAACCTGATTGGCATACGTTACGAGAGCGCTATGGGTTGCTTCTGTCGGTGGGAGAGATCAGATCATTGTGTCTCACTAGTCAGCTTCTGCCTGCCTTAAGCCAGACAGACCCGGTCAATAAAGTGAGGAGAAATGGCTGCTGGAGGGGAGAGCAGAGAGAAGAAATGTGATGGTGAATCTGCAGCAGCACAGCTGGATGCCTTCATCTGCCCCAGCTGCAAATAAACATGTCTCTCCTGTATCAGTCTCTACAGGTAAAAGGTAAAGGTAAAGGACCCCTGGGCGGTTAAGTCCAGTCAAAGGTGACTATGGGGTTGCGGCACTCATCTCAATTTCATGCAGAGGGACCTGGCGTTTGTCCACAGACAGCTTTCCAGGTCATGTGGCCAGAAGGACTAAACTGCTTCTGGTGCAAGGGAACACAGTGTCAGAAACTAGAGTGCACGGAAATGCCGTTTAGCTTCCCACCACAGTGGTACCTATTTATCTACTTACACTGGTATGCTTTTGAACTGCTAGGTTGGCAGGAGCTTGGCCAGAACAAAGGGAGCTCACCCCGCCGTGGGGATTCGAACCGCCAACCTTGCAATCGGCAAGCCCAAGAGGCTCAGGGGTTTAGACCACAGCGCCACCCGCAATCAGTCCCTATAGCAGGCGCTGCAACCATCCAACACCTTGACCACATCCCTAAAGGCTCAGCAAAAATGGCACTATCTATGATTTCGCATCACAGCAGCACTTTTTATTTTCCACCCAAAAGTGATTTGTGCTGGAGAGGAAGGGAAGGACTGATCATTTTTATAGTGCCAGTTTTTATCCTTAGGAATATCCAGCCTTGTGGTCGTTGCTGCTCCCTTTATGCACTCAGAGGTGGGAGTTAAAGCACACGTGAAATATTAAGCCCTTCCTGCAGCCTCATCCTGCTTTATTAGCCTTGCCACCGGAAGGAAGCCCTCGAGACCAAAACCTTCATTTGCTAGGGTGCCCTTGCAAGGCAGCTGCCTTTACAAGTAATTACCCAATATAAAAACATAACAGCCGAACAATAAATGCGAGCGGTGTGCATCTTATTAATTAAATCACCCAGTCAGGGACCGCCAGAGTAATTAACTGCGGAGCGAGAAAAAGCCGCTTCGAGATGAAAGAATCACGGGAAGGGTGGTGCTCAGAGTGTGCTCAGCACCATCACAGCCCTGGCAGGGCCTAGACAAAGGTGGTCTGCTCCATAAGCTCCAGAGTCTCCTATTGATCAGGGGTGGTCCCTGATAACTGCCCTTATTAGGAACATAGGAAGCTGCCCTATACAGAGTCAGGCCATTGGACTAACTTGCCCAGTATTTTCCACCTTGGATATGCTGGGATTTGATCCTGCTTGCAGAGTAGATGCTCCACTACTGAGCTATGACCCTTTCCCTTCTCTCTCTCTCTCTCTCTCTCTCTCTCTCTCTTTCTTTGTGTGTGTGTGTGCCTTGCTAGGATCTTATTGTAGAGCTGGAAAAAGTACAAAAAAGGGGAATCAAAATGAACAAGGAGTTGGAGCAGTTCCCCTGTGAGGAGAGGTTACATTAATATGAGCTTTGAAAAGCTGAAAAGGGAAATGTGTTACTTTTTCCAGCTTCTGCCTCCAGCTCTATGTACTTTTTGAGAGACAGAAACATAAGCACCCTAGCCAACTCAAGACCAAGAGGGCAGGGCAGGGGGCAGGGGAGGCTCAGAGGCTTGAGGACAGAAGGGTAAAGACCTTTGGACCCAATGTCAAAAACCTTATTGGCATACCCTCCAACATTTCTCTAATGAAAATTTTTGTTGTTGTTTAGTCGTGTCCGACTCTTCGTGATCCCATGGACCAGAGCACGCCAGGCACTCCTGTCTTCCACTGCCTCCCGCAGCTTGGTCAAACTCATGCTGGTAGCTTTGAGAACACTGTCCAACCATCTCGTCCTCTATCGTCCCCTTCTCCCTGTGCCCTAATGAAAATAGGGACCACCTATTCAGTAATATAATAATAATACCCCACCCATCTGACTGGCTTGCCCCAGACACTTCCAAAATGTATAAAAACATAATAAAACATTAAACATTAAAACAAATGTACAGGTTTGCCTTCAGGTGTCTTCTAAAGATTGTATAGTTACCTTATCTCCTTGGCTCGGGGGTTGCATAACTCCATACCCTCCAACATTTCTCCAATGAAAATAGGGACATCCTAAGGAAAAATTGGGGCATGCCAGTGCATCTCTCTCTCTCTCTCTCTCTCTCTCTCTCTCTCTCTCTCTCTCTCTCACACACACACACACACACACACACACACACACACACACAGAGTTATTTATGTAGTGAATGTACAAAGCACTTTAAAAAGTAATGGCAAAATTTCAGCTTCCAGTATGGGGAGCCATTTTGACACGACTTCCCTGAATAACGTGTGAATGCCATGCATTAGTTTAGCGCTGGGGCAATTGTGGGAGATGGAGTGCGGAGCTGATAAAAGGAGGATTAGACTATTTGCTTATCTTTTCAGTTCTTGAAGGATTTCTAAACAGTTTTCCTTTTTCCCCTTATCAAACCCTCCAGGGGACCACCGGTTCCTCAGCATAATGGGCCCCCTTCTTCCCCATCTTCTAGTTTCTCTGTTTTCAAATGCAGCTTCTTCTTTCTCAGGCTTGGAGCGGAGGGAGGGGGGTGGAATCTAGGAGGCAGCAGGCTGGGAGCAGAGATATGCTTTGGCTGTCATCCTAAAGAGCAGCCCAGGAAATCTCCAAGGCATTACAGCAGCAAACTGTTCGGTGCGTAATCCTGGAGCAAAGAAAATTGTTTTCTTAAACAGCTTTATTCTTTGAAAGGAGGCATTTGCTTAAGAGATTTTCCGCTATAAATTAAATCTGTCCAGGGATCTACATAAAAACCGTCTGTGTCGCATAGAGATGCCTCTTGAAGAGGCAGCCTGGGCTTATCTGCTTGCTACTTGAAGAGGTTGTCGGCCGCTAACTTCATGTCAATTTGGCCTCCCATGATGCACCTCCCTCCACAAGGCCAGCTGGACTCGGGCGCCCATGTGCCCTGCATGACCAGCTTGCTTCATCTCTGCCTGACGAATGCAATCCTCAGATGGGGCACTTCTGAAAGCACTGCATGCCCCAGACCTCTGCTAAGTTTGTACAGGAGGAATGGAGTTTCAAGCTGAATTAAAATGCAGCGAGGTCTCTTTTCTTCTTCTTCTCTTTTTTCTGGTCCTCTTAACATTTTATTACTATTATTTTTATATATTTTTTTTATTGGGTTTTTCAAATTAAAGTTTTTCAAACACATATCCAACATAAAAATAAGATTCCAAAGAATCTCCTGGACTTTCCTCCTGTCCTTTGTGGGTCCTATTGTTAATCATTTCCTCCTGCATCTTCTATAATAATCCAAACCTTTTACCTCTCCATTATATCCAAAATTCACCATGAAACTACAAGTGTTATTCCAATCCTACTAATGGTTTTAACTGTTTACAATGGTTTTTAAGATAAATTATAAATTTCCCCCATTCCTTATTAAGATTTTGGTCTTCCTTTTTTCTGATTCTTCCGGTCATTTTTGCCATTTCGGCATAATCCATCAACTTAACCTGCCACTCTTCTCTGCTAGGGCCCTTATCTTCTTTCTATCTCTGGGCTAATAACATCCATGCAGGCAGCAAGGTCCTTTTCTTTTGCCATGTTTCAAATTGCCTTTGCATATCATTGTACATGGCGGCATGGTGACATGCTGCCTTTCCAAGTGGCCTGCTTTCTGTCCACACCAGTGGGTGGAACAAAGATGTGAAAGTTTGCGTACAGCTTCTGTTTTCAAATCGAATTGAAGGTGGTTGTAAGGGGCGGGGGACATAAACAGAACTATTCTGCCTGGCTTTCAATTTGAACTTAGCCTGATCTTTTATTCCTCTTCCTTCCCTCCTCCTCCCCTTTTTATGAAGATTACCCGCTCTGGGATCCCACAGCTAATTCTCCCCTGGTCTCCTTGCTGGCCCAAATAGGACTAATTTAGCCAGCTAGCCCTGGTGATCATCTAATGTTTATTGGATGGATTTCCCCCCTAAATTGATTTTTGATTTTATTGTAATTCATGTTTTATATTGTATTTTATGCTGGTTTTTGTAGCATCAGTTAAGTGTTTTAAATTTGTTGTTAGCTGCCCTGAGCCCAGTTTTCTGAACCAGGGAGGGCGGGGTATAAATGGAAAAAAATGTTATTATTTATTATTATGTAAATGCAGTATTTCTCTAGAAGCTGCAAGGTAGATGTGGATTGTGGTTAATGTCATGTATGCAGCCAGTGGCGGAACATATGCCCGCACTGCCCAGGGTGGGCACGCTCCCAAGGGGTGTGTGGCGCAGAAGATGCCTCCCAGGCGCTGGATAGCCATTTGGTGCCCGGAGCAGCACGCATGCCCTGCAGCTGGGGGCAGAGCAAGCCATCCATGGGGCGGAGTGAGACATGGGGGTGGAGCAAGCCACCCATGGCAGACATTCAGTGCCCCACCTGCCCGTGACTCCCAAGCCTTCCCCAAGCTGTCAAAACGAAGGAGGAAGGGGGGAATGCTGCTGGCAAAGTGGCACAGCTCCCCCGCTTACCCCGATGGCTTGGGGTAGGCTTGGGAATCGCGGGCGGGTGGTGCACCGAATGTCGCCCCCCTCAGTGTGGGCACCCAGGGCGGTTGGCCCCCACCGCCCCCCTTCCTACACCCCTGTACACAGCTTCACTAACTGAAGGGGAGAGCACACCAGAGGCAACACCAACACTTGTTGTGCTCACAGCCTTAGTGTTGCAGCTGCAGCCCTATGGAAGCAAAGACCGTCTGAAACGAGGCAGGCACCAAGCATCAACATATTTAAGAATCTACTGGAGGCTTTAAAAATGGACCTGTTCAATAAGGCTTTGGCTGAGGTATGACTCCATTTTCCACTGCAACTTGCTGTGTTGCAGTTAAGATAATTTTGGACCATAAACGTGTTGCCCTCCTGCCCACTCGCCTTGCGAAGAACAGCTGAACTGTCTTGTTTGTCTGGCCTGGATGCATTTAATCATTATGGAGAAAGCGCTCCCAGCAGAGATGCTCCATCCATCAGGAAAACTCAGACCAATCGATACGCCCTGCCCTTTGGAGCTTGTCTGGCCATTCAGCTCAATCAGCACCCTTGTCTCCCTAGCCGAGAGGCCTCGTCACCTAACAATAATTACACATGGTCACTCGTTAACTCTGCGCCTGTTTTGAATCATCTGAAGTACGTTGCTCCAGATAGCTCTGAAGACGTGGTGCCATTGACCTGTAAGTGGACAGCTCTTAACTCAAGAGCATGCAGAGTGGCTGTGCAAACTGCAGGGCCACTGTATGGTGAAGTCCACATCCTCCGAGCTCCTCAGTGATGATGGCAGATCCTCCTATTCCTGGGAGTCTTGGCACAATGCCCTCCCAACGTGGCTGGGGTACAATTCCCACCACTCAGTCCAAACGGACAATGGTCCAGAATGATGAGAAGTGAAAGCCCAGCAAGATCTGTAGGGAACCTCTGTTCTATACTGTTACGGTAAGGTAAGGTAAGGTAAAGGTAAAGGGACCCCTGACCATTAGGTCCAGTCGTGAATGACTCTGGTGTTGCTGCGCTCATCTCGCTTCATTGGCCGAGGGAGCCGGTGTACAGCTTCCGGGTCATGTGGCCAGCATGACTAAGCCACTTCTGGTGAACCAGAGGAGCACACAAAAATGCCATTTACCTTCCCGCCGGAGCGGTACCTATTTATCTACTTGCACTTTGACGTGCTTTCGAACTGCTAGGTTGGCAGGAGCAGGGACTGAGCAACAGGAGCTCACCCTGTCGCAGGGATTCGAACCGCCGACCTTCTGATTGGCAAGCCCTAGGCTCTGTGGTTTAACCCACAGCGCCACCCGTGTCCCATTCCTCAATTCTCCTAAAAAGCCACAGGAACTGCAATGACACACCATGCCAGGTTATGCTGAGCTAACAGAGTGTGGTAAAAATTTAGGTAGCTCATGTGCAAAGGAACATTGGAAGCTGTATTATAGAAACTCAGAGCATTGATTCATTGAGTGCTGTTGGGTTCATGTCCATCTTTCCGGCTTCCCATCCACATCTGGTTGGCTGCTGTGGGTTCAGGATGATGTTTGCAGACATTCTCCCAGGCTTTTGATGAAAACTCATCAGCATTTTAGTGTGAATTTCTCTTAGTGCACACATTTGGGTGTGCAATTATACACAAAATAATCATTTTTTTGCAGTATTTTCACCAATACATGCATTTCTGCTAGCATACACATTGCTTGACTTCCTCGGCTGGAGAACAACATTGCAAAATTCAGAGACATGCGACTTTTCCTTTTGATTCACTCATCATTGCCTTAAAGCGCAAATGAGACGGATTCGCCTTTCAGTGTGAACTGAGTCAAATTCCTCCCCCATCCCTAGTTTGCCTCAATGAGTTGTTTGCAGCATCTCGGCGGCCCACAAGGAATACAAATTCACATTTAAAAAACAAATAAATGCCTGTTGTCTAGTGCAGAGGCTGAGCTGAAGAGGGTGGGAGGGATGACAGATGGCCATGTTCCCCTTTTGACTACCCCTTTGAAATCACCCCATCTAAATCCGGCTCGTTTCAAACTAGTGTTGACAACCCTCCTGAGCAACACAGAAATGAATCTGCGACCCAAACAAGGGTGGTTTATTTAGCTGCTGTTGTAAAACAGCAACCGAGTCTTCAAATCCACACAGAATGCTCCAAGGAGATGGACTGGGGGGCGAGGGGGGACAGTGGACAGTCCATCAACATTAGTCCCAGAAGATCTACCACAGGTTTTGGTACTAGACAAGCTGGGGTTTTATTTTTTGTCTGGCAGTTCCTTGAAATTCAACACCTGTCAAATGGGGAAGATATTCCACCCCACCGCTAAGTGAAAGAGCACCTCCATGCTGAAGATATTTGACAGATGGGAGGCTGTGCAGATGTCATTGCCCAGAGATCTGATAATGGATAAATACAAAGCAAACATTAGCACATCCCAAGCATCAAGATGTTCTGGGGACAACTCCTGGGAGAGCATGCCTCTAAGTCCCCGTGAAATCAGGTTGGCAGCTTATGAAAGATGCAAGACGACTTGCATGCAAGCCTCGCACTAACACCCGCCCACTCCAAAACAATAACCAAAGCATAGGAAATCAAATCCCGGCCCTAGTCTGCAGCTAGTTTGGAAATTAACAATGGGTGGTCGGTATTTGTTTGTTTGTCTCTTTACAGTATTTAATCCCCTGCCTGCCTGTCCATCTAGATCAGGGGTCTGCAACCTTTAAGACAAAAAGAGCCACTTGGACCCGTTTCCGAAGAAAAAAACAACTGGGAGCCGCAAAACCGGGAAGGTGACGTCGGGACGGTGCGTGACTAGCGCACACACCGCCCCCATGCGACGTCACAGCCAGTACAGCGCCCGCCACAGTAGGGAGTGTCGGGGCGCACAATGCGCCTCCTCCCCTCGCTAGTATCCACCCTGGA
The DNA here is from genome assembly GCF_965112155.1 of Podarcis liolepis. Classification (NCBI taxonomy): domain Eukaryota; kingdom Metazoa; phylum Chordata; class Lepidosauria; order Squamata; family Lacertidae; genus Podarcis; species Podarcis liolepis. The sequence continues at coordinate 71,113,785 of NC_139561.1, read as the reverse complement.
GCCACGGCAAAGGTGTTAAAGAGCCACATGCAGCTTCGGAGCCGCGGGTTGCAGACCCCTGATCTAGATTCACGAGGCAGCTTAACAACAATGTAGAGTAGAGTTTGGTCCCAAAGGCACAACGGGTGATAGTGAACTGAACATAAGAAGATCCTGATGCATCAGGCCAATAGCCCATCTAGTCTAGCATCCTGTTCTCACAGTGGAAAACCCCTAAGCAGGATTTGAGCGTGAGAGCACGCTCCCCTCCCGGAATACTGTGTCTAATTCTGGGCGCCTCAACTTAAGAAGGATGCTGACAAGCTGGAACGTGTGCAGAGGAGGGAAACCAATATAATCAAGAGCCAGGAAACCAAGCCTTATGAGGAATGGTTGAGGGAGCTGGGCATGTTTAGCCTGGAAAAGAGGAGACTGAGAGCAGATATGACAGCCATCTTCAGATATCTTGAGGGCTGTCACATGGACAAGGGAACAAGCTTGTGTTCTCCTGCTCTGGAAGGTAGGACTCAAACCAATGGCTTCAAGTTACAAGAAAAAAGATTCTGACTAAATATCAGGGAAAGCTTTCTGACAGTAAGAGCTGTTTGACAGTGGTCTCTCCTTCCTTGGAGGTTTTTAAGCAGAGGTTGGGTGGTCATCTATCATGGATGCTTTAGCTGAGATTCCTGCATTGCAGGGGGTTGGACTAGATGACCTCTGGGGTTCCTTCCAACTCTACAATTCTATGATTGTATGATCCTGTGGCTTCCAGCAACTGGTATTCAGAAGCACCACTGCCTCCGGTTGTGGAAGCAGAGCACAGCTAATAGCTATTGATAGCCCTCTCCTCCATGAAACTACACCATACTCAGAATTTCCATTGACTTCAAGGGGTTTACTCTGAGTCATGACTAACAATGGATATTGTTCAATGGGTTGGATTTAGGTGGTGTTAGTTGCACTTATGACCCATTGAAAATTATGGGACTCACTAAAAGTACTCATCCTGCCAACCTAGCAGTTCAAAAGCACGTCCAAGTGCAAGTAGCTAAATAGGTACTGCTCCGGCGGGAAGGTAAACAGCGTTTCCGTGCACTGCTCTGGTTCGCCAGAAGTGGCTTAGTCATGCTGGCCACATGAACCGGAAGCTGTACGCCGGCTCCCTCGGCCAATGAAGCGAGATGAGCGCAGCAACCCCAGAGTTGGCCACGACTGGACCTAATGGTCAGGGGTCCCTTTACCTTTACCTTTACCTTAAAAGTACTCAAGACGGTGTGTTTGTGATCATGATCTCCACCCCTTTCCTTGTGTCAATATTGCCAAGCACCTCATCTCCTAGCTGCTTTTACCGGAGGCAAATGGGCATTGCTTTGAAGGCAGAAGCTCCTCTTCCCTATCCCCTGTGGCTCCCCCTAACCCCATTCACTGCTTACCCAGCTTGATAGAGCATGGCTGCACATTATTCTCAACAGCTGCTGCAGTGTCGCTGAGATAATGGATAGGGGCCTTTCATGCTCCCCTAAGATTTCCCAGGTATCAAAGGGATTATGGAATTTCCCAGTTCCTTTTAATTGCTTTCATCTCCAGCTCACATTCAAGTGGCAGGCTCATTTGCATATGTTTACTCCATGCCGGCTTGTGACACAGACCAAAATAAATATCTCTCTGCAGCCATGGTAACCCAAATGGCTGGCTCCCCATCTCAGGTCTCTGTTCCTCAACACAATAAACCAAGATGATTGTTTCATCTTCGGAAAGACTGTGTAATAATGCCGGGACCGGGTGCCTGAGTTAGTGAAGCTAGCAGTTCCAGACTACGGATGGACCAGTGCTTTGTTAGCTGGATACAGACCGTTAAGTTGAGACTAAATCCTGAGTGTGTTCAGGAATTAGGCAGAAGTCCTGTTATAGATGAGGCTACAATCCCCTTGAAATAAGATGTAGATAGTCAGGGCAGGGACTGGTCCTAGGTCCCTCATTGTCTCTGGAGGAGCAAATAGTCTCAATGGAAAGGAGTGCTTTTAAGCAGCTGCAGCTGGACATGGATAGCCTTGCCACAGTGGTCCATGTACTGGTAACCTGCCAGATAGACTACTGTAATGCACTTTATATTGGGCTGCCCTTGAAGATCTCCTCCTCCTCCTCCTCCTCCTCCTCCCCCTTCTTCTTCTTTGTATCCTGCTCATCTGACTGGGTTGCCACAGCCACTCTGTGCAGCTTCCAACATAATATACAAAAACACAACAGCAACAACAGCAGAACAGAACACCGCACATTAAAACATCTTGAAGCTGCAGCTTGTGCAAATTGCAGCTGCTCCCTTCTTGAGTGGACCAGCTTATCAGTACCATGCAATGCCAGCCCTGAAGGAGTTTCATTGGCACCCAGTATTGACCAATTCAATGTACAGTCATACCTCGGCTTACAGCCACTTCAGGTTGCATTTTTTCAGGTTATGGACCGCCGAAACCCGGAAGTACTGGAACGGGTTACTTCTGGGTTTTGGTGGTCGTGCATGTGCAGAAGCGCCAAATCGCAACCCACGCGTACGCAGACGCGGGTTGCGAATGCTGCGGGTTGCGAATGTGCATCCCACATGGATCAGATTCGCAACCCAAGCGTCCACTGTATTTGTGGTGGCTTATAAGGCTGACATGTGCCCTGCAGTTCTGCCGGGATTAGGACTGCGTTGACCAGCTCTAACACAGAAGGAAGAAACGGGGAGGGCTTGAGAGTCAGTGTGGCATAGTGGTTAGAGTGTTGGACCAGGACCTAGGAGACCAGGGTTCAAATCCCCACTCAGCCATGAATGAAGCTCACTTGGTGACCTTCGGCCAGCTTAACCTACCTCACAGCATTGTCATCGGGATGAAAATGAGGAGGAAGAGAACCATGTACACCAGCCTGAGTTCCTTGGAGGAAAGGTGGGATAGAAATGCAATATCTGGGTTGGGGAAGATGGGAAGGGGGAGTAGAGATGCCGGCTTCCCAACCACAACCTTCCTGCAGAGTGGGAAGCCTCAGTGGCGGCCAGGGAAGACTTTGATCAGCTAAGTGGAAAGGCTGAACAGAAGGCAGCAGAGGCTGAATAGGAGCCCAGGCAGGAGGATGCAGCCTTGTTGCCTAGAACCAGGTGCCACCTTCACAGCTGGGAGCTTACTATTCCTCCCTCTTCTGTTTCTTCTTCTGTCAGAGCAGGCCAACCCAAGCCAACTGTGACACATAGCTGTCAACTTTCAGATTTGAAAATAAGGGATCAGCAGCCTCAAAAATAAGGGATCAGCAGCCTCACCTGTCCCGGGGACAGTCTACGGGATATCTAACAATCCGGGATAGCAGCGGGAAGCAGCGGAAAATGGCGCTGGAATAAGGGAATTTCCTGCAATAAAGGGAAGGTTGACAGCTATGCTGTGACAGCTCCCCAGGCTTCATGACAACCAGCACCGTTATTTTATTTACTCATGCTTTTAGCTTGGTTCTTATTGTCCCTGCCCTTGGATGGATTGGCAAGGAAGGGTGGGTTTAAAAAAACTTACTCTTAAATAAATAAGTGCATACCCAGCACCTATAGGCTGCTTGCTTCTCTGCAGAGCTCATCGGAAAGCATAGCGTAATCCATCGCTTTTGCTCATTGTCTGGAACGGCTGCCTACAAAATCCAGGGCTTTTCCTCCCAAGGCTCCATAGGATAATCAATTAGCGGAGCCAAATGCATTGTGCCCTTAGTACACCCTGAAATAGAACACACAATTGACACTTGAGTCAATGGATTAGTCGTTGGGATATCCCAGTTGATTAAATCCTCCAAAGAATCACTCTCTTCTCACGCAGATCATTTAACTCTGACTTTCTCAGAGTAAGCTCTCAAAGCAATGCCTCTCCCAAGTTTAAAATACATGTAGTCATTTGTTTCTTAGCAGGCTGTAAGTTTTTTATTGAGTCCTCAGATCAATAAATGATAAAGCTTTCCAGTTGTCCCATGTTGGCCTTCTCAACCAAGCAGGGGAGCTGTCCAGCTGTATTAACAATCAGAAGGCCTAAGACTGAGCAGGAGAGTAGCTGTACAGAAGATTTTAAGCCTGAGACTGTGTCTGTGGAGGTTGTTCCACCATGAACTTCCAGGCAGCAACTGAGGGATGAAGTACACAGCCCTGCAGATCCAAAAGTCTTCTTCTTTGGTGATCACTCGTAGCCGAGTAAGATTGTCTTCCATAAGCACGGTTTTAACAATGAATCCGTAAGTGACTGTGCAGGCCAATTCTGGATCCACACGTCCTTCCACAGTGGGGACATTGGTTTCCAGGCTGGAGTTGATCATGGTGAGGGTTTGCCAAACGTGCCTTCCTCTTCCTGCCAAACATGCCTTCCTTTCGTCCTGAGTTCGAGCATCTTCAAAGCCCATGACACCTTTGGTAAAGGCTGTTCTCCAACTGAAGCGTCCGCAGGCCAGTGTTTCCCAGTTGTATCCAGGAGTGTGGATTTCCCCAACCTGGTGTCCTCCAGATGTTTTGGATACATCTTTCAACAGCTCCAGCCTGCATGGGCTGTGCTCAGGAATGATGGGAGCTGTAGATCAAAACATCTGGAGGGCACCTGTTTGGAGAAGGTCACACTAGTTCATGGAACACTAGCTGAATCACGAACCTGACCATCCTTCTGACCCCCGGCCTTCTGACATGAGTATGGCATGTTCTTTGACATGTGGTTAAGTGTCTGCTGTACCACTGAGAACAAGGTTTGGTTCAGCCTTACTTCCATCACTGTTTATTTCATTTTGATTTATGTAACTAAATGTGTGCCCTGCTTAATGGTAAAAAGCCTATATGCACTTTATACAAAATATAAATTAAAATTGTCAGTGAAGGCCAGGTGTTCAAAGCAAGTTGATCTATTAAAAACAAAAACAAAATCAATACATATCTGTCAGGGGAAGGGGATTATTGATTCATCAAGGAAATTTTATATACTGTCATACCTTGGTTTTCAAACACCTGGAACTTGGACATTTTGGATCCTGAACGCTGCAAACCCGGAAGTAAGTGTTCCGGTTTGCAAACGTTTTTGGAAGCCAAATGTCTGATGCAGTTTCCACACCTTGTGACTGAGTGCAGGAAGCACCTGTAGCCAAATGGAAGCTGCTCCTTAATTTTCGAATGTTTTCGAATGTACTGTGCCTCTGAAACTCCATTTCCCCAAGCTGCAGGGTCAGCCCCACCATTAAGAAGTCCCCTCTGGTGTGGAATGCTATGGGCACGTAGTTGCAGTGAGGACAGGGTTATGGCTTTCCCCTAAGGAAGCTGGTTGCGCTCAGATGCTGTCTCCTAAGTAAGATTCAACTTGGGGGTGGGGACATCATTGGTTTATTTTTTGTTTTAATTATGTGTTTTGGGTTTTTTATCTTGTATTTTTATGTTGTGCACTGCCCTGAGATCTACAAATGAAGGGTGACATACAAATTTAATCAACAGCAGCAGTGGTGGCTTAAGGTGAAGTCCTTTTAGCCAGCTCCTCCAGAGGGCTGGAGTCCCCCACACGGTAGGTCTGGTCAGCCTATATAAGTTGGCTGTAGCTCTTTGCAGAGACAACTTCTTTTGCCCTAGTAGGACTCCTTGGAGCTGTCCAAGGTCCTGAATGCTCTTCTCTTGACCAGACCCTGCCTGTTCACTGCCTACTGCCTCAATCTCCCACAGAACTGGGCAAGGTATATGTAGTTTTAGACAATATTCTACTCCCTTTTGTCCTAGATTATCGTTTTACCATTTCCATGCCACCTGCTTTGGAGTTTTGCCACAAGACTCTGTTGCCTCTTTGTCTTGAGGCATTTTAGGACATTTGAAGGAAGGAATATGCTGATTAAGCAAAACTGAGCATCAGCCAGTGGGTACATGTGTTCTCTTCAGTCATCGGAGGTCAGTAATGCTAGATGCAGAGTACACAGGGTCTAAGTAGGCTGAACAATTAATGCAGGAAGACTTTGCATTGGTCTTGTTTCCCTGCAAACCCTATTGCTCATCCCCCCCCCCCGATAACATATGGAGCCAGATTAACATACCTTGTTCCGCTAGCAGAAGGCAGAGGAAGGGTTCTTGCTAGTACAATGGGGTTGTCCCCCCCCCCAAGTATCCCCCAAATCCACTCTGGATGGTTGGGAAATCTCCTGGAGCAGCATGCTGCGGGAGAAGAGGGAATGTGGTTTCACTGGACAAGCATAAATGAACGCACTAACCGAATGATCTCCTTAGCACTACACTGAATTCCACCCACTGTTTCAAACTGAGCAATAAGGAGCTTTCCTGGAGGCACTTAAGAAAACACACTAAGAGAATGCTAGAGATTTATGGTGTCTTTAGGAGAATCTCAGGCTGAGCAAGTCTCATGGGGCTGCAGAAGCCAACACACAGAAACACAACACTTGCATCAAATGCACATAATGCAAACTAGACCAAATTCAACTTTATGACCCTCTACTGTGCCTTGAACTGCTAGTGTGTAAAGCCATAGATGGCTCAGAACAGGGGTGGGAAACCTCCAGTCCACATGCCAAGCTTGGCCCTCCAGGACTATGTGGCCATATTGGGCAATTCATGTCGACCTGCCGCACAACTGACATCATACAGATAAAGGCAGGGCTTGCCAAAAGCCTGGCAACCAGCTGGTTGTTGGGAACCTTTGGAGCACTGCACAGAGCAGGGACCCAGCGCTAAGCAGGATTGCTCCTCCTTCACGTTAGCCAGTGCTGGTCCTCCTTGGTCTAGGCATGCCAGAGACCTCCACGTAGAGAGCTCTTTCACACACCCAAGCTCAACACTGTGCAGGAATTCCTCTCCCCCAATAGTTGATGCAAAGGGAAAGTGATCCTGCTTGAGCCAGGTGTGCCAAAGAGATCCTGCCCACCTGTTAACAAGCCTGATCCTGACAAGGATCTGGTCCATGGAGCCAAAAAAGAAGAAGAAAGAAAAGTACCTCACCTTTGGCCCAGGACCAGGTAACCTGAATGTCTTGTCCTTTGTATGCTGACCAAATCTCTGCGGTCATCGGAAGAAGCCCTCCTGACCATCCCGCATTTAGATTATATTTCTTTAGTTTGTATGTGAGCTAAGGCTTTTAGTGTAGCCGCAGCTGCCATTTGGAACATTATTCCTACTGAACTCAAACCAACACCTACAATTCTGATCTCTTCTTGAAAATGTTTTTCTTTGCCCATCATTTTTTTAGAGAATTGATTTGTTGGTAATGAATTCTGCATTTTATGATTTTATAAGTGATGTTCCAAGGGTTTTATTGTACACATGTGCTTTTTTAAAAAAAAGAGGTATTAAACAATGCCTGGAGGAATTTATTACATTCAAATATATTTCATAGAGGCATCGATTTTGCATGGATAGGTACTGGGGCATCTGGAAGCCTTGTTTTACCTTATCTTTTACTATTTGTGTACTTAGATGGTCACTGTATCTGCAACGTGGTGGTGGTCTATCATTATTGCGGTTATGTATATCTTCTTATAAATCAATAAAACAAAACAAAAGTCAGGCTCAGGATGAACAAATCAGTTTTGATTTTAGGCAGGTGGGTGTGACTGGCATTCCACTGACCTGCCCATTATCTCCATTATTGCACCCATTATTTCCATCAATGACCCGGCCATTAAAACTTTTCTACATTGCATAATGATGCAGCAGCATCCAGCATAATATAGCTTTTACTTGACCTCCATTACTGATGGTCTAAAATAAGTGGCCAGCTGGCAGCTGAGTGCACGATAATCAGAACAAGGCAACATCCAGATTCTAGACATCGACTACACACACTTTGAAACGTCAGACACACACACTTTGACATGCAGCTCCTATAGAGTCGCCCATGGGACAACATTAGCCCTCAGCCTGAAGAAAAGGTTAGCTGTTTTAGAAGATGTGATATATAGATGCTATTCTTCAGATTCACCTCCTTCTTGCCTCCACCTACAGGTTCATTCATTTCTCTTTGTCTCCTATGGGGGTTCAGGTTCCAGCTGTGGTTTATCCAGCAGAAGCCACCCCCCAGGAGATGCCTTTGCTTTCAAGATGGAAACTAGGGCAGTGACTGGCAGGTTTTGTGGAGAGCAGCCTTGGGAAGAAAACAATCAGGGTGAGGTCTTTCTGCTTTGTAACCTGGGGGAGCAAAACTAATGGGGCAGTCCAAAAACTATAAGGAAGTAAAGAATAAACAATAAGAGTGGGACAGAAAAGAATGACTGAAGACCAGGGTTACCATTGCAGAGCAATGGCCAAGTTATACTAAGAGGCCGGTTTCTGCATAGAATTTTAACAAAAGGGATTGTGGATAGGATATCCCCCAAGCCCTTGCTCAATGGCAAAGGATACAATGAAGGATGCAGCTACAGCATCTCTAGCAGATGACCATTTAGCCTTCAGTCAAGGATTGCCCACAACCTCCAAGGGAAGGCCATATATCTCAGTGGTTAAGCATCAGCTTTGCCCTGTGTTCAATCCCTAGCATCTCCAGGTGGGGCTGAGAATGCTCCCTGCCAGTGAGCACAGATGGGACTGAGCTAAATGGGCAAATGATCTGGCTCAGTCTAAGGCAACTTGCCATGCTCCGTTGCAATGTTATGCTCCTGAGGCTTTTTCCTCCCACTGCAAAACTGATCTTGCCATTAGGAAGCTTCTGCTCTGTTGCCATTTTCATCCATTGGGTCTAATCCTGCTCTCTGTAGCAACAAGTCTCCTCCATCTTCTGCATGACAGCTCTTTGGATATTTGAAGGCAGCTTCCCTACACCACTTTGCGACACAGACACAAAACTTAGCATAAACAAAGGTCCCTTGGCTGAAATTAAAGTAGGGAGGCATTGCTAATAGTCTAAGGTTCAAAATGGCAGCTGACAGGGGGATCAGTTTTCAATAATGCTGTATCTCAGGTTTGATGGGTCTAAGTCTTATACAGTGCAAACTCGGTAAGTAGCATTTTATTTTTATTCTTATGTGCTACCTCAGTCTCCAAGTGGCAAGAGACTAAGCACTTACTCAGGGCTTGGTTTTCTGGGAATCCAGGTCACCAAAGATATATGGTTTTATTTACCCACTTATACAACCTAAGTATATGATGGAGAGGCGCACAGCATTAATGTCATGAACTAGCAGAGGATGCAGAGGAGGAAGAGGAGGAAGAGGATCCCAGTGAGGGCATAGCCAGGACTGAGACACACTGGGACAAGCAAGGGGTGGGTAAGGAAGTACTCACAGGGTGATGGAAGATGGGGGGGATGGAAATCAGTGCACAGGAACCAGAGAACTAGGACTCATTACCAGACTCATTACCAGAAACAGAGGGGCCTCTGTCTCCATGAACACACAAGGGGTGCTCTAGGAGGCTGAGGCAGGCAAGGGCCCACAACCCAGCTCCCTAGCTGGCCAAGTGGGCTTGCTAGAGGAGGGGTGTGATTCCTCAGCTGGAGCAGGTTCAGAACAGGTGATGGTCACTTGCCTTGACAAGCCCAGATGCTGCAATCAGCATGCAAAGTACCAAAGGGAAGCAGAGCTGAGATGCTGTGTCTGCTCAACTGCCCATGTTGGTGGACCTTGGCTTGGCTGCTCCTGGACCTCTATGGGTTTGACTCTGGACTGTAACCTGACAGCTGGGCTTCAGGCTTGGCTAACTTGGACTGACCCTGGACTGTGTTTCCTGACCTTTGGACTTTGCTTGTGTGGCTTTGAACTTGACATACTGAATTGCCACCATGTAGGCCACCTCATGAGAAGAGAAGACTCCCTGGAAAAGACCCCGATGCTGGGAAAGATTGAGGGCACAAGGAGAAGGGGACGACAGAGGACGAGATGGTTGGACAGTGTTCTCGAAGCTACCAGCCTGAGTTTGACGAAACTGTGGGAGGCAGTGGAAGACAGGAGTGCCTGGTGTGCTCTGGTCCATGGGGTCACGGAAAAAGAGTCAGACATGACTAAACAACAACAACAACAGGCCAGCGGCTCAGGGCAATTTACATCACAAAGGATCGTGCTTCTCCATTAGTCATGGATTTGGGTCCAGCACAGAGCTTGAATCCATCTCCATATTGCTCCCCCCCCCCTGCTCACCAGCTAGGCAAGGGGGGGACACAATGTCAGATAGTTGTAGCAATTGCTACACCTCTTTGAGGTGCTGATGGGAGCACTTAACTGCCCAGTGGAAGCTATTATCTGAACAAAGGCATCCATCTGGCAGTTTCCACTGCAACTAGATTCCAATCCTTACTGGATACAGGATCAGTGCCTAGAAGGGATCCAAGAACTGACGCTCCCCTCCCCACCAAATGACTGTCAGTGCCAGGACTGACTTTGCATGTGCGAAATCTGAAGCAGGCTGGGAGAGGCGTCAACACCACACACACACACACACACACACACACACCCTTGCCTGTGCTGATGATGTGGCGATGGCACTGAAAATGCAGCTGCGGGCACATTTGTGTTCTGTGTCTCTCATACACTTACTTTCATTTCAGCCTGTCATTATTCACTTCCACAGCCATCATTACCGCTAAGCGGTATAATTGTTTTTGCATGCATTGGAAGATAATAAAATTCCTTCTCTCCTCTTTCCTCCAGCCTCACGGTAGATCAGTTTCCACACATTGGCCATAAACATATTGCCTTATTCTCTCCCAAGTCCCTACTGGTTTGCTAGACTCGAGTCAAAGTGCAAATACTTTATGTAGCAGGAAGATTTATACCCCATCTCCCCATGAATCATGTCCACAGTAGCTAACAGCAATAATGAATGCAAATTAATAAATAAAACAACAGAAGTGGTCCAAATTGAAATAACTTGGCATGCTAGCAGAACCCATCGCAAGGACTCCTGCTAGCGCAATAGGGCTTTCCTCCTTCCCTACCCACTCTCAGTGCCTCCCTCAAATCCACTCTGGAGGAACAGGAGAACCCCCCTTAACAGCACATAGGAGCGGGCATTCCACAATCAGAAAAACTCCTTCCTGAAATAGCAACAAATAATGCATACTTTAAAACCCCAACAGAAACAATACCCCAAAATTTAAAAAAATGGGAGTGTTGGGAGCAGGGGGAGGTTGCTATTCAGACCTTTGATGGAGATCCTACTTCCTTCCACCTCTGGCAGAGATGTGGTAGGTGGCTTTGTGACAGTGAGATTAAATGGTCCCTTTTGGATCACTGGACTACGGAACCGTATGCCTCAGGACTCTCTGGCTACTAACCCCAATGGCTGTGTTCTAACCTCTGCAGCAGAAGGCAGTATGCTTCTGAATACCAGTTGCTGGAAACTTCAGGTGAGGCAGGTGTTGTTGCGCTTAGGTCCTGCCTGTGGGCTTCCCACACAGTTCTCTGACTGGGCACTGTGTGAACAGGCTGCCGGACTAGATAGATCAGCAGGCTCTTCTTGCATTCTTAGGGCAGCCTTAGTTGGCCTCTTTCCTTCCGAGGCCAGGTAAAAAGCCATATCGTTTCAGCACATCTGATGGCTGAATTCCTATTCCTTGGCTATATTGTGATGGTGGTGGGGAGCTCTGCTGCTCCACTTTTAAAGAAACACAATGTTCTGAACATCTCACATTTGTTCCTTTTTTAAAATTCTTGTGTACCAGATGCCCACGTAGGACAGAGAAATGGGGTATACATTTTTAACAGACAGGTGCCTAGAGTCATGCTTCGACCTCTTTCCTTAATGCTGTTCAAGTTTTAATTTCTCTGTAGCAATTGTGGGATCTCTTATGTAAAGCATTGTCCCCACAACCATGGCAGGGCCAATGGACCAATTCCAGGGTTTCTTTCCATGCTTTTCCATCATGCTGTCAGGCAAGAGAATGACTGGCCTCGCATGACCTGTGCAGGGCCTGGCAAAGATGTCAAAATGATCCCTCCTCAGAGACTCATGGATGCTCTTAGTTTCCAGAATTCTCTTTATGACCTTGAAGCACTTCCTATGTTTTGTGTTGAAGACTGCAAGGATGGAAGAGGCAGAAGACTCCAGCCAGCCCAGACCCAGGTGAACAGCGTGTCCAAAAGCCTCTTGTTATGGCTGTAACATCTATAAGAAAAATGTTTTTTCTCCAGTGCTGTCAACATCTGCACCATACCATCCAAAGCTAGATGGGACAGTGGTCTGACTTGCAACATGGGACAGCTCTGCCCAGAGATCTGTTTCCCTAGTTCTAGCCTTGATGGCTTCTGTTGGACCAGCATGGCCAGTGCTCAGCAGTGATGGGAGTTGTAGGACAACAACATTGTTCTTCATTCCTGAAGATAGATTTGGAAGGGGTAGTTGTGCTGGTCTGTAACGGTGAAAGCAAGAGCACAAGAGTGTTATCATGCCAAAGGTCTCTATCTAATCCTGAATGCTATTTCCCACAGTGGTCCATGAGAAGCCTGCAAGCAGAGGGTTGCAATACTTTAAAAGCCAACAAATCTATGGTATGAACTGTTGTTGACTAGAGCCCATGTCACCAGAAGCTGTTTCTCTATTCATTTCAGTTTATCTCACAGGTCACCTGTTAGAAAATGCTAAAGAACTTCTGTCAACATCACTTTGCTCCTTCACGTTCCTTTCCCTCCCTACTTATCTTGATGTGTTCTGGAGAACTTAAAATGTTGCACCTGATGGTCTGACAGTTTGGTTGGTCAACTACATTGTATTGTCCAAAGGTGGCTTTTTGAATTGCATTCATTGATTACATTTATATCCTCCCATTTTCCAAGACTCTCCATTCTTATTTATGATCAAGCAAGGTTACTCTTGCTTTCCAGGTCCAGACCCCAAGAGGCAGCTTATTGATCCAATTGGCAACGGAGGAAAATGAAAGTAGCCACAGGAGCTAGCTAAAGGGTGGAGTCTTTGTTCCAGCTCAGGTCATGTATGATGGATGTAAAGTGCTCTGACTTTTTAGATATATAATCAGGGCTCTTTTCAGCCAGAACTCAGTTCCAGCACCTCTCAGGTGGGTGCCATTGCCATTCTAAGAGAATGAGGGAGGTGATCATGGTGAGTTCTGACATCTCTTTTTCTAGAAAAATAGCACTGTATGTTTTAAAAATATATGAATAAGTAATATTAACGCTGTACTTGCTAGTTACTGTACATGGGCAGACAGATAAATAAATGTATAAGTTAGACCCTAGTTAGTTACTACTTGAGGGCTGTTCCTTGGAAAGAGAAATGGGGAGATGGATCACACATAAACACCACAACAACTTTACCACACGCTTCCCATCACCCAGTGTTTCCTCTTAGAGCCGCAGCTACAAAGCTTGTAGGAGTGGGCGGGGGCTTCGTTGGGTAATAAAGGACATCCCTATTCTTTATTGGACGGCGGGAGGGAGGAGGTGGGGCGGCCCTTCAGGTGGTGGGGCTAGAATCTCTCGGCTCTCCACGCCCAGAGCTCAGCCAGAGAGCCACGTGGTTGTGGGGGTGCGGGGGGTGGGGTGCGGGTGGTTTGTATTATTCCTGCCGCTTTCGATTGTCTTTTCCCGACGGCGCGGATTCTCCCTTCTTTTTCCTGTTTCCTCTTTTTTTAAAACGCCGCTTTTCAGTGTTACTGTTTCGCAAGGGGGAATCGTGGGTGTGTCTTGAGGCGAGGAGGGCAAACAATGGCGAGGAGGGCTCGTTGAGAGCGCGCCGGGAGAGGATCTCCTCGCTCCTGCACTCCCACCCCCCACCCCATGCAAAATTGGGCAAAGCCCGGACGGCTCGTGTTGCCCACCCCGGGCCGCCCCCTCCTCTACACCCCGCTCCCCTCTCGGGAGATGGAGGGCGAGCTCTGATCCAAGAGGGAGCAAAGGCGCGCACGCCTAGCCGCGCGCATTACAATGGAGCGAGGGGCTTCCAGCTTCCAGCAGCCTCGGAAGTGCTGCGCTGGGCGAAGATAAAACGCCCCTGTGGATCTTCTTATCTTTTTTTGGGGGGGGCTGCTATTTTGGAAACTCGAAGGCTCGCCCCAGACAAAAGGCGTCGGCGTCGGGCAGGCTCGCCAAGGCGCAGGGAAGGACAAGGCTCGGCCGTTTTGGTTTTGAAGCGCAATGGCCGAGGATGGCTGCCGGCTGCTGCTTTCGGGCGCCCTCTGAGTGAGGTTGTCACTGGCAACGGGAGGCCGAGGGCTGCTGCTGCTGCCGCCGCCGCTTCTGCTGCAACCGGAGGAGGGCGGCTTCCGCGCCAGCGCGGCCATGGGCAAATGCAACGGGCGCTGCACGCTGGTGGGCTTCTGCTGCCTGCAACTGGTAAGGCGGAGCGAGGGCGGCCCCTTCTCCTTCGCCCTCCCCACTCTCGCTCCTCTATTGTGCTACCTTCTCGGTGTTTGTGTGTGATCGCTGCTTCCTCTTTGGGTGGGTGACCTTGCTGCCAAGCCCCCCCGGGCCGGCGGTGGGGAGGTTGACGAGGGGCTGGCCAGGGCGGAAATTACTTCCTCCAGCCCACCCCCTATGCCCTGTTTTGGAGAGGTGTGGGCTGGAGAGGGCGCTGCTGGTGGTTCAAGAGTGGGGCGAAGGGGTCGTCTGCTTGCCAAGGATGGTGATGTGGGTGGGGCGTTAGGGTTCCTTGTTTCAGGGAACTTGTGGGTTTCCTACAATTTTGTCCGCCTTCTCAGGCAACTCTTGTCCTCCAAAGCGGCTCGCGTCAATCCAAAAGAGGGAGGCTTTGCCATCGGGTTTACAAACGAAAAAAAGGAAAAGTCAAGGCACCGGCGGAGTGGAGGGAAAAGGCAAAAGAGAGAGCTCAAACTTTAACTAGCTTTGGAGTGGATGAGGAAATGCAAGCATCGCACACAGAAGCAGTCATTTAAAAAGCCGATTCCGGTGTGTTTCATGGGGCTTTGCTCCTTACAGGGGAAGATGTCTTGCACTAAGGCAGACCATTAGTCCATCTAGCTCAATGTTGTCTGCCCTGATTGGCAGCGGCTGCCCCAAGTTTTCTGGCAGGAGCCTTTCCCAATCCTTCCTGGACATCAAACCTGGGACCTTCTGTATGCAAAGCAGATGCTCTACCAGTAAGCTGTGACCTTTCCCCTACTAAGTGTGTTTTAGGATTGCTGGTGGCAGGTACTCACCGTGAAGGTGGGCAGGAAAAGAATAGCTCAAGTTTTGGATCTAGGATAGGGAAAAGTCTGCTCAGTAGAATGACATAACTCCTCTCTTTCCCCCTTCCACCTTTATGTTGTTTTGCTAGATCTATCTAGTTCAGCACTATCTCCAGACAAGATGCGTATGAGAAGCCCCTAGACAGGACTCCTGCACCTTTAGTTGTTGCCATTCCCTCTTTTCTGTAATTATTAAGCCCCGTCCACCCTGCTCCCCCCTCATTTTGTGGTTGGCCAAAGATCCATCCTGGATCTTGGGACCAGAGGAAAGAAGTGGGACTGGAAATAATGGATGCTTCAGGAATCAGGACGCATAACAGAAATGGAGATGGGTTTCTAAGAAAAATAAACAAATAAGCTTGGTTATGTGTTATGGACACAAACTTGTATTCCTCCATTTACCCACACCTGCTTCCCCTTCCCCTGTTGTCTTGCCTGTGTTTTAATTTTAGATAGCACAGAATTTTACAAAGTACAGGCAGATAGGTGTGCAATCTAAGTAATGGATAATAAAGTTAACAGAGGGAGAAAGGGTTCCCCATGAAATTCAGACTTAACCGAGTCTTGGTTAGTGCAAGAAAAAACCAGGAAATATCCCAACAATATTTGCCAAGCAATTTTTTATTTTATTTTATTAAAAACATTCCCAGGGCAATGTTAAAACAGCCACACAGCCTACAAGCAAACAGACAAAAGGAATGCTTGGGTCGATTAAGACTCTAGAAAGGCTGATCTTCCTATTTATACAGGAATTACAGGGGTTAATGCCTCTGCAAAAGTGGAATGCTGTGATTTCATGCTTCTATTATGGGGAATATCAATGAGACTTGGGTAATGTCGATATTGTGTAACGTTGATATTGCCTGGAAGCCAGATGTGAACTTAAAAAGCAAAGCAGCAACAAGAGATCCAACAAAAGGTGTATTGCTATTTGTCCTTCAGTTTTGCATGAAAGTTCTTTAGTTCTTTCTCATGCAAAATACATTAGCTGCCTGGCCTGTCTTGATCAGTGCTCAGGCTTACATGAGACAATTTGCTTCAAAAAAATTGTATGGGAGTGCATAATACTTGGCACATATCTGTATTGCCAGTTGCCAATTGTATTTATCCTACTTTTCCAGCTCAGGGCAGCATATATGTTATCTCCTCTATGATTTTATCTTCATAATGGCCCTGCGAGATTGGTTAGGCTGAGAGAGAGTCACCTGGTTTGTGTGTAATGCTACAGCTTAGTCTGCGTTGACGGACATGAGAGAGTGATCCCTCTTCCAGCACAGCCGCAAGACACAGCATGCAAGCATTTGCTCCTGTGTACAGCTAGCCGTGGTTACTGTTCATGTCTGATCTGTGCTTAGTGTTAACTGTGGTTTAGTGAAACATGTCAGGAATCGTTCACTGTGGTTTGAAGTTGTCTTGGTTCATTGTGCGCGCGGTGGTCACAGTTTACCTGGGTGTGAGCATGAGTCTCCACATTTAGCTGAAAACAAAAGTGAAAGCCAATGATCTCCTTGTGGCTGTGCCCAAAGAAGAGAGAGAAACAGATGAGCCCAAGGGTTGTCTGCACATGTTGCTAATCCAGGGGTGTAGAACCCTTTATTATTATTATTTCATGGGCCACAAGATGGTGATGGGTGAGGCCAAAACCCAAAGTGCATGGAGCAACATGCATCTCTCTCTCTCTCTCTCTCTCTCTCTCTCTCTCTCTCTCTCCCCCCCCCCCCTCCCACCCTTTCTCTCCTGCTACTCTTTATCTTCCTCCCTGCACAGCTGACTACAGGGGAAGGGAAGATCACTCTTGCCAGAGGTCTGAACTAATGGCTTGCAGAGGGCTCCCCACTCCTGCTTCCATTGTTCCACCCATTTTGGATTTTCTGTCTGCTTCCTCCTCCAGCAACTCCTGCCCCCTTTCTTTCCCTTTGCCCCCCCCCCACATATGCTGCAGGCCGCATGCAGTTCTTGAGCCACAGGTTCACCCCCTCCCCATGCTAAGCTCCTGGTTACACCTTTTTCGAGGGCCACATTCCCTTGTGGGAAACCTCCTGGGGGTTACACAATGGGGCCAGGTGCAAACGTAGACAGGGCAACGGATGCAAGTTTTAGCTTTGTGCAACAGGTTACATTCCAAGCATGCAGAAGTCGGGTCCCTTCCAACTCTACAATTCTATGTTTCTAAGTCAGAGATTCCCAGGGATAACACACACACACACACTGCCAGTTCTCCTTCCAGGCAAGAGGCAATATCACAGTTCAATGACACGTTCCAGCTAGACCAGAAGCACTCATGGGTGTGGCCTGTGGAATGGGGTGTGGCCTATCAGAGTCCCAAGAGGTTTGGGAGGCCGCATTTGACCGCCAGGCCTGAGGTTTCCCACCCCTGGTATAGTGCTCACATGTGAATGACAGGCTAAAGGTTACCTACAGCTCTTCATGGCCGAGTGGAGTCTTACAACCAGTTTTCCCTGGTTGCAGTGCTGTTACACCATCCTGTCTTTTGAAAAAGAGAGCCTGTGAAAGGTTTTATAGCTGTTTTGGGCTGGAGCGGATCTGTCCAAGTATGCTTTGCATCTGTTGCCTTTCAATGTATGCACCCAGGGAAACTTTTATTACAGAGTGAAATCTGCACTAGTGGACAGCTCAGTCGGTAGAATGTGAGACTCTTAATCTCAGGGTTGTGGGTTTGAGCCCCACATTGGGCAAAAGTTTCCTGCATTTTAGGGGGTTGGACTAGATGACCCTTGTGGTCCCTTCATAGCTGTCAACTTTCCCCTTTTCTTGTGAGGAATCCTATTCAGAATAAGGGAATTTCCCTTTAAAAAAAGGGAAATGTTGACAGCTATGGGTCCCTTCCAACTTTACATTTCTATGATACTGTGAGGCACTTTTAAGCTTGTGCAGCCCATTCCTGCAACTGTATGAGGACTGAGGCGAGGAGGAGGAGACTCCTTCCCCCATCATTAGTAAGCGTAAGAAAGAGAAATTGTGAACAGCTCTTTGTGCTGAAACTTGCTTGTAGAGTATGTCTCAACACTTTGCAGGGAGATTAAAACTGCGGCCCTAAGCAAATTTGCTTGGAAGCAATTCCACTTTAAGCTGGTGCATTAGTAAATATGGTCAGAGTCGAGTTGCACAACTTGCTCTGGGTACAGAGAAAATTACTGCTGCTGGGTGCATCATTGATTTTCCCCTTGCTTGGACTTGATCAAATGAAACATCTCTCTCGATTCTAGCCGAATGCATGGAGGGGGACGTGAGCACACAGAGCCTTGCCCACTTGTTGCACTGATTCTAGCTTCCCTGCTCATGTATACAGAGAGCATTCAAATGCATCCACATGAACAGCTTAATGCACAGAGATGAAAATGGGGTAGCCTTTCCTATTTAAAACTGGAGAAGGGTTGTGGCTTCGTGGCGGAGTGGGGAACTTGTGACTGTCCAGATCTTGCTGGACTCCAACTCCCATCAGCCCCAGCCAGTATGGTCATTGGTCTAGGGGGATGGGAGTTGGAGTCCAGCAATATTTGGAACGATTCCAGGTTCTGCTCTCATAGTGTTGGTCAGAGAAGGGGAATTTTGAGCCCTGGGACCAAACATGGTCCTTCTAAGCCTCTCTGTCAGGCCCTCAGGACTCTCCCCTATCTGCACCCCTCTCCCCAGGCTACATCACACCCTCACCAGCACTACACTGGGCTATCCTCAAGTGTGTTTGCCTGGCTGGAATGTTGTCCTTGAACTGTGACAAAATTCACATTGCAAAGGTGCATCTAAACGCAAAAGGTTTCAAAAGGAGGGATGGTTGCTGCTGAACCTCTGCTGGTAGGGAGTTCCACAGGGGAAGCCCTGCCACACTCAGTCTCTAGTGCTGAGAAATCACCAGAGGATCCTGGGTAATCATGATGGAACATACGGAATCAGGTGGTACTTAAGGCCCCATGTTTTCCCCCCTTGGTTTTGTTTGTATGTTGTTGTTTTTGAAAACTTATTAAAACAAAACCAAAGCACCACCATGCTATTGGGGACAGTGGATGAATGCCCAAGAGGCCATGGGGAATGGGCACCGGGTGCAAGCTGTTTTTCCTTCTCCAAATTTTCCACCTCTGGTCAAGCCTACCTCGGTCCCTGAGATACATGATACCACAGTATCCTGGCCCTGTTTTTACATTTCGGGGTTTTGCTGTTTTTCTGCACTGAGTGAAGGTTTCAATTATTGTTTTTAAGTTGTTGTCTTTGCCTCAGAAGGCAGGTCACCATTTCACAGGTCCTGAAGTTACCACTGGAGCGTTGGCAAAAGGAAGGTTTGATTGGAGGAGGGGTAAAGGGATCCCTCTATTTCCAGTTTGAGTCCTATGGACCTATGTGTCCATTCTGTCCATGATTTAAAGAAATCGTAGTTTTCTGTCTATGATTTAAAGAAATCATAGTTGGAAGGGACCCCAGGGTCATCTAGTCCAACCCCCCTCAGTGCAGGAATCCTTTGCCCAATATGGGGCTCAAACCCATGACTCTGAGATCAAGAGTCTCATGTTCTACCAACTGAACTATCCCAGGTGCTGACTGAATGTTCATATTTAAATCAGCATTTCATCACAAAATACATATTTAGATAATGCTGTTTTGTCTCAGTGGGTGAATTTCTAAACATATTTTGTCCTAAAACACTCAAGCTGATTTTCCCCAGACATTTAGTATGTCTTTTTTTAAAAAAAAAAAAATCTGTGGTCCATATTGCAAAAATTGGAGAAGGTCAGATTCGGAAGGCTAATAAATTACATTCTGATCCGCATTTCCATCCAGGAGGTCAGTTCACACGTGAATTGACAGAGATCTAACTCTAGGAAGCATCCCAGAGCAGGAGGAGAGAGTCTTGGCACACACCTCAATACTGGAACCTTTCCCTTGACTTTCATGTCCTGTAAGAGTAGTACTGCTGGATCCAGCCAAAGGTCCCCCTAGTCTAGCTCTCTGTTTCTCCCAGTGGCCCACCAGATGCTTTTGGCAAAGCCCACTAGCAGGGCACGAAGGAGTTTGCTCATCACCCAACCCCAGAGTCACACTCCTCCTGAACCTAGAGGGTACACACAGTGGTTGTGCCGAGGTGCTTTAGTGATGGACTGCTGTGGCAAATGCATTCGACGTGATCATTTTTTACATCTGCCCTTCGTATGCCGAAGACCCTTATCTCCCAAATACCATGTGATTCAGACTCTCGCAGTCTTTCAGAAGCTTCCTTTGTGGCTGGCTGTTGTCAGTTCAGCAGCCTCTTTGCCTTGATGTTGGCTGTGCTTGATAATTGGATCTGCCTCTTATGTCGTGTCTTAAATGTGCTCTGTGACTCATCAGCTGACTCACTCCATCCTCAGTCCTTGTTCTTCTATACCACACCACACCACTTGACACCACTGTGTTTCACGTCTCGGGATCACTGCCCTGGTGTTCTCTCTCTCTGTGTGTGTGTGTGTGTGTGTGTGTGTGTATTTTTGCAGGGGGTGAGGGTGGGTTGCGTGATTTAAACGTTAGTGCACCTCAAATAGGTGGTGCAGAATGATTTGTATGCTCTTTGCTGAATAAATGCTCCATTTTTTGGACCCTTGGAATATTATCCTAGTCACATGGGAAGTTGTGTTAGAAACTCAGAAATATAAGGTAGGCGCCCAATGGCTCCTTAAACCAAGGTTGCAGTCACCAAAATGGAATGTCTAGTTGCCATTTTGGGGCAAGTCTTGTTTTTCAAACGAGCCGTATGTGATTGATTCTCAGTTAAACATCTGGCTAGATGACAACCTTGAGCTTTGAGAACTTAAAGAAGAAAAGCCACTTAATCACATATATATTGGCATATTCCAACCTCTTTGCCTTAATGGTGACTGTTCCTGCTGAGGCTGCACACAGAAAAAGCAATTTGGTTCCAGAAATTCATTCCAATTGCACTGATAAAATATAACTGATAGAATTCTACAGGATGTGGTATTAATGTGTGTGAAAGCAGTCAAGATCCAATGATCCCAAGATACAGTGGTTCCTCGGGTTACAGACGCTTCAGGTTACAGACTCCCCTAACCCAGAAATAGTACCTCGGGTTAAGAACTTTGCTTCAGGATGAGAACAGAAATCGTGCTCCGGCAGCATGGCAGCAACAGGAGGCCCCATTAGCTAAAGTGGTGCTTCAGGTTAAGAACAGTTTCAGGTTAAGAACGGACCTCCGGAACAAATTAAGTACTTAACCCGAGGTACCACTGTAGTGATGTCAGGTGCCCACACATCTTCACTTGGTTGCAAGTGGTCGACAGCCAAGTGCAAAATGCTAATTTTGAACACTGATGGGAAGTTCTTCTTGCTCTGGGGATCACCCACCTGTCCGCAATCTGATGTCATATTGCACCAGGTGATTGGCAGGTGGTTGGTTCCACCCACCTGTCAAAGTTGGCCCATCAGCATTGGGGGAGGGGGAATAATGCACAAAGCAGGATTGAACTCCCTACGTGTCAGATGAAGTGCAGGATGTTAAATCCCCCCTTTAAGGAGTGCCACTATGGTCATGGTTAGTAAGTTGGACTGGGGAGACATGGGTTCAGTTCCCATTTGTCTATGAAGCTTTCTGCGTGAATCTCAGTCATGAACAGTGTCAGTGAGAGCATGATGGTGGTTGGTGGGGAACAATTCACACTTGATGGTGCCCTTAACTCCTTGGAGGAAAAATGGGATAAATTTTCACTACAGCTCCTATGGAACACCCCTTCTGTGTTCCTTTTAAATCTGTTGTCATTTGCGTCTTGAAATTACAGTCTGTTGTGCATGCTTCTGAACCATAATGTGGCGTAGACACATCTCCCCTGCTCTATATTTTTTCGCAGCAAATCTGCCATTTTTAGAAATGCATTGTCTCATAAAATTAAACTGCTAGCATAATGGATCGATGCTGTACAAATGAAACTGAGCAATTGAAATTGGATGTAACACCAGTCAGATCTAAAGTCCAAGTTGTAATTAACTTTCTGCAGTTGGCTATCCCTGGGAAGCAAATGTTTTTATGTGCACAGCTCATCGGGCGTGCTAAATCTGGTGTGTTAATCATTTGCAGTGTGTCCAAAATCTGAATAAAATTGTAAACATTCCCCAAGCATCATCTCACCAAACTTACAGCAGGTCTATTCACTGAGAAAGAAGGGATAGTGCAGAACCTGGAACATAAGTGCAACCCACCTACATCTCATCCCATCTTCCAGAAATGATAGCCCCGTTCTCTTATGCTACTCCACTGAGTGTGGTTTAAGTTCTATACCAAACCAATGCTCCACTTGGAAATGGCTTTTTAAAAATACTTGTAAAAATTTTAAGACATGACAACTCAACAACAAATACCCCACTTTACATTATTCACATTTTATATTTCTAGCCAATGGGCTAGATGTTTTTGGTCCCCCAGTCACTGCAGCCCATTTTGTCAATCAGCTGAACCAATCAGCTGATTGGTTCAGTCAATCACCATGATTTTGGGTGAAGCATTGTTTTTCTTTGCCCCCGGGATTTGATTTCAAACCATGCAGGCACAGGTATAGGGCTTTGCAAGCAGTGCCAGTCACCTGGTTGCCGGCTCTTGCAACATGCCCATGATCATGGTGGCGCTTGCAAAGATGGTGCATGCAAATCCTACTTTTGGCAGGGGAAGCTATGTCTTTATTAGCCAGGTGTAGGGCAGGTAGGCATGATTTGACCAATAATAATCATAATCATAATATTTCTGGCTGGGTTTCCCCAGCCACTCTGGGCGGCTCCCAACAGAATATTAAAAAGACAATAAAACATCAAACACTAAAAACCTCCCTAAACAGTGCTGCCTTCAGATGTTGTCTAAAAATCAGGTAGTTGTTTATTTCTTTGACATCTGATGAGAGAGTGTTCCACAGGGCAGGCTCCACTACTGAGAAGGCCCTCTGTCTGGTTGTATGTAACTTTGCTTCTCGCAAGGAGGGAACCGCCAGAAGGCCCTCAGAGCTGGACCTCAGTGTCCGGGCAGAACGATGGGGGTGGTCTCGGCTTAGGCCTGGAGACCAGAGGTTCCCCAGTGCTGGGTAGACGTGGTACCCAGAGATATTAGTGACAATGGCAATAATAATGTTGCTGTTTGTTACTTGGCGCAGCCAAGGTGACCTTTTCAAAATGTGTCACCTGTACTATCCAAGAGGAAAATTTTCATTCTGACATGGCTTATTCTTTCCAATAACTTTTTTCCCCCTAAGAACTTAAGAAGAGCTTGCTGGATCAGGCCAAGGGCATCCTGTTCTCACATTGGCCAACCAGATGCCTGTGGGAAACCTGCAAGCAGGATCCAAACACAAGAGCCCTCTCTCTTCCTGTGGCTTCCAGCAACTAGAAATCAGAAGCATCATCTCCTCCAGCTGTGGAGTCAAAGCACAGCCAAGGTGGCTAGTTTCCTCCAGGGAACTTTGTCATATTCTGAATAGAGTCTGTCCATTGATCTCAATGACCTGGTCAAGGACCTCGATGATCTCAGTGCTCCTGGCCTGGAAACTCCATCCTTATTTATAGCGATTACTGAATAGCTAGGCAGGCAGAAGACAACCTCTTGCAATATCTGTATCAATTTGTGGCAGCCGCTGCAGGACAACAGGGCGGTAGGCCAAGAGATTGGATCAAGTTGCCTTTCTCCATAGATTGGGGATTGGGGCAGAGAGAGAAGGGAGCCTCGATTCTTCTATATGTGAGTTTTCAATTACACAATTAAATGCACAATTAGGTATAATTACCAGTGCTCAGGAGCCGCGACTGTTCATAATAGGCATGTAATCTACTGCAGTCACTGTTTATACTGCTCAGCCCCTCTCCCTAATGATTATGGAATGCTTCCACATTTGCATGGTTGCCATGGAAATCATGTTTGGAGCTGACAAACGGCACTCGGGATGGAAGGCCGCGATATTTCTTTGAGTAGGGGGGAAGCTGCAGCTGTGGGAGGGAGAAGGTTGGCTGTGGGGTCTGTGGTGGCAACTGCGGTGTCCTAAGAAGGTCAGAAGAGCCTCCCTGAATTGGGCCTATGGTTCGCCAAGTCCAGCATCCTGTTCTTCCGGTAGCTGTCTGTGTGGGAAGCCCGCAAACCAAGACCTGAGCACCACAGCACTCTCCCCACTTGTGATTCCATAGGAAGGGGTCTTCATAAGCCTTTGGTCATCAAGGTTAGTATCCATTTATATCCTCCGTGAATTTGTCCTCTTTGTAAACCGTCCAAGTTGGTGGCCATCGCTGCCTCATATGGAAGCGATTTCGACGGTTTAGTTTTGTGCTGTGTTTGAAGCATTCCTTGCATGCCTGGCATCTCCACTTAAAAGAGCAAAACCATTATGGCTAGTAGATATTTAAGAAGTTGCTGTTTAGGGTGGGTGTTTTAGATCCTATAAAACAGGCACATCCAACTCCCTGGAGACTGTGATCTACTCCCAGTATAAAACAACTGGCAGTGGTCTAATAATAATAAGAAGAATAAATTTTATTTATACCCCGCCCTCCCCAGCCAAGACCGGGCTCAGGGCGGCTAACAACCAATAATAAAAACAAGTTGATTAAAATACAACTTAAAAAACAAGATTAAAATATAACATTAAAACATTAAGATGCAGCCTCTTCACAGGAGGAGAAAGGAAAAAAGAAAGAGGGGGAGGGAATAAAATTGATTCTAAGCCAAAGGCTAGGCGGAACAACTCTGTCTTACAGGCCCTGTGGAAAGAAATCAGATCCCGCAGGGCCCTGGTCTCATGAGGCAGAGCGTTCCACCAGGCCGGAGCCAGTGTTGAAAAGGCCCTGGCTCTGGTTGAGGCTAATCTAACTTCCTTAGGGCCTGGGACCTCTACCCATTGTCATTGGCGGGGGGTGGGGAGACCAAAGTTGTTGAGCTTCTTTTAGGGTAGGCCAAAGTTGTTGAGCTTTCTTTAGGGGACCCCACAGTGGTTGAGCTTTTTTGAGGGAAGGCTAGAGTTACTCTGCTTTTTGCGAGGAGGGGGAGCGCTAAAATCGCTGTAAAATTACACCACTAATAACAAGCAGGAGCAGCAATACATTCCAACGGCAGCGGGGGGTGGAGCCAGCGATCATAAGGGACCCCGCAATCGACCATGATTGACCGCAGTCATTCAGGGATCAACCTGTCAATCACGATCGATCTGCTGGACATCGCTGCTATAAGAGGATTCCTCGGGAACACCTGTATTTCCCATGTGGGGTACAAATGTCTAAAGCTGTTAGTTGTACATGACAATGAAACCCACAGAGAGAAGGGAAAGTGTTTGGATAAATCCCAAACTTGAAGTGTGCTGCTTTGGAATACTCTGAAGCAGCACGGACGTCCTCCAAAGTTGCCCGAGCTTTGTGGACAAAGGTGCTTCCATGCAACCTGTTGTCAGGGACAGGGCAGAGGAGGAATGGTGGAGGCCGCCTCCCCAGACTGACCCTTCCAGAGAAGAAGACGACGGTTTAGAATTACAACAGGGGTTTGAGGCAGATCACAGCTCAGAGGCAGATGAGGAGAAAAGCTGGGAAATTATGGGAGAAGAGGAGGAAGAAATGGAAGCACCAGGGGGTGACAGCTGATGGACACAGTGTTTCTAGAAAGCATTCCAGACCTCCCCTCTCTCCCAGAACCCGGCGAGCATTGAAAGTAAGAGAGCAAAGAGCTCAAAGGCAGAGGGCACTTTTCAGCACCTGTAGCAATGACGCATGAGGAAGTGGGAGAGACAACACCATTATTCTAAGAGGCTGCATTCCCAATCCTCTCTCTGTAAATATTGAATAAAAAGCAGGTGGTAAGGACTTTTCCTTGTCTTATCCGTTCCTGGCAACCTGCCGTGGGGGTTGGTTCTTCTGCCGCCTGACACCTGTCTATTGAGAATTCCTTCTGATTTATTTGGAGGGAGATTAGTCAACATTGGCTGTTTAATGACCAGCCATTTCTATTCATTTGCAGAGAAGTTAAACAATGTTGCATCATTGCAAGTGCTTTCTTATCCTTTCCACTGCATTCTCTCATCACTTTCTGTCAGCAGTAAATCACACCGTTCTAAGTTTGAGTTAACTCTTTGTTAGCAAAGATACAATCTTCACCGACTTGGCAGTGTGTCAGGCGTAATGAGCACAGCAGCTCATCTGTGGTACTTCTTACCCCATGAATCAGTTGCCGAGACTGAAAGTCCTCACCTAGCTACAGCCGTCTTAAGTCCCCTCCTCTCTAGGAGACCCCACCTGCAAACAATCTTTTGGAGAAGTAGGTTTGTTGCATGAGACTTCCTGGTCAACTATAATTGTTCAAATTGAATATGCTTGTACAGGTATGTGCCTGAATCCTGCCTGAAAATAGTGGCTGCCTGGAAACGCCCCAATTCTGAGTGACAGTAGTGCGCCTGCGAAAATCGATGTCTTTTCCTCCAGGGAAGTGTTGGTTTTGACTGACAGCTCTAGCTTCCAACCAGGGAATAACTTTGACAGAGGGGTGGGGGGGGTGCTCTTTTCACTTCTGATCACAGTGCTCTGTGTTTGGAGGGATGTTGGAGGAACAGATCTGTTGCTGTCAACTGAGCAGAAAACAAAAAGAAATATGCAGGCTGCTTTTTGTACATCACAGTTCCCTGAGCTCTGCACCTGTGTATCCGAAATGTTGCAAGTTGTTTACCTGGGGATGTCTGTGTGATGTATGCGATTTTCATGCTTATTCTTCCAAAACACTAGGAGGGGAGCAAATCTTTCTACCTAAAGACTTTCCTTGTACAGGAAAGTGCAAGGAAAGTTGCTATCCTTATCTGTCTGAAATTTGGTGGGTTTCTATCCCCTCGGAAGGTGACAGAAATTGCGGGGAAATTGAATCTAATTCTGTTAAGCTATTTATTTATTTATTTATTTATTTATTTATTTAACCAACAACCAAAACACAGTGAAACCCCCCAGGCGGCTGATACATTGGGTATACATAATCAATAATAACATATTCATATGTACAATTCTTAACACTCCTCCCTCCACAAGGTTTATTTAACTTTTAACATTTTAATTGCTCCAAATTGTTCAAACCTGCCCAAATAATTCAATATCTTCTCAAACCAATCCTCCTCCTTCTCACTGACCTGAAACCCTTTCATTTTATGTATCTTCACAGTTAGATATTCTAAGATTCTAATGTTTTTTCAATTTTCCCTCCATTGGTTCCATTTAAGCAATAAGAATAAGAATAAGAATAATAAAGTTGTAGCCAGTTTCTCATTTCCCTGTGCAAATCAACAGGGAACGACATCAAGCCTCAACTTAGGAAGCTATCTTATACTGACCATTGATCCACCTAGTTCAATATTTTCTAAACTAACTGGCAGTGCCTGTCCAGAATTGCAGACTGGATTCTCTCCCAACTCTACTTGGTGATGCCAGGGATCGAACCTGAGGTCATAGAATTGGAAGGCACCCCAAGGGTCATCTAGTCCAACCCCTTGCAATGCAGGAACCTTTTGCCCAATGTGGAACTCGAACCCATGACCCTGGGATTAAGAGTCTCGTGCTCTACCGAGTGAGCTATCCCAGATCTCCCTTTTTGCCTACAAAGTAGATGCTCTACCACTAAACTGCCACCCTTCCCCCATATGTGGGCCTTAGATTTTTCTAAGCGAGGTTCTTACTCAGTTCTCTGACTCAAAGTGGGTGTGAAGCAGTCTGTGCCAAATTAACCCTGTGAAACGCCCTGAGACCTCCGGATATAGGGTGGTATATGTTTTGTTCAGGGACGCGGGTGGTGCTGTGGGTTAAACCACAGTCTAGGACTTGCCAATCAGAAGGTCGGCGGTTCGAATCCCTGCAACGGGGTGAGCTCCCGTTGCTCAGTCCCTGCTCCTGCCAACCTAGCTGTTCAAAAGCACGTCCAAGTGCAAGTAGATAAATAGGTACCGCTCTGGCGGGAAGGTAAACAGCGTTTCTGTGCGCTGCTCTGGTTCGCCAGAAGCGGCTTAGTCATGCTGGCCACATGACCCGGAAGCTGTGGCCAATAAAGCGAGATGAATGCCACAACCTCAGAGTCGGCCACGACTGGACCTAATGGTCAGGGGTCCCTTTACCTTTACCTATGTTTTGTTCTCATTTTGTATTTTTACGTTGTGAACTGCCCTGTGATATTTGGGTGATGGGCGGTATACAAATTTGATCAATAAATAATAATCAATAAATTTAAAGTGTCTTTGTCTTATTTTTTAAAAAAGTATATACTCCCTTTCACACATGAATTAAGGCAGTGTACTACAAAAGATCAACTACTTTAAAAATCATTTTAAAACACAATAAAGCAGCGTGCTTGAAACCTTAAAAGGCCTAACATAAAAAGAAATTAAGTTTCAGTATATGCCTTGGTTAACAAAGGTGCTTTTAACTGCTGGTTATGGATGCTTGCTGGATCTCTCGGCATCTTGGTATGAGAAGTGGGATGGCTGATTTGGATCAGTGTTTGGCACTCCTGCTGTCCTTCCTTTGCAATCTGTTGCTAATAATGCCTGTTCCTGTGGCCGTGCTGGTTGATTTAGTCAGAGAGCCCTGTTTGAGCAATTGGCTATCTTGCTTCATTGTCTCTCCGTTCCTTGCACTGAATATGGGCTGAGAGTTTGCCAGAGCTGTCAACCCAAAGATTTACTGTGTTGTCTCCAGATGCTCAAATGAAGAAGAAAAAGGGCTCCCTGTGGGCCTCGCAGAAATGAGGCTGGCTAGTGACCGGATGCTATTTCTCTTGATTTGAATAGTCTTCAGGATTTCGTTTTGCAGCTTTCAAAGAGAGTCTTCCTGTTGCACTTGCTTTCTGGTGATGATTGGGGAATTTCCCACAACTATATTTTTTTCCACAGAGATCATTTATGAAAATGCCTTGTTTTCATAACATTGTGCAATACCAGTCAAACTGATCGGGTTCGAAATTTTGTTTAGACATTTTTCTGGTGGCTATCTCAGGAAGCATTCGTTGTGTGAGGATGATGATTTTATTGTTCCCTTGTACCTACAGGACCGCCTTTCCTGGTACAGTGGTACCTTGGGTTATGGACCCTTCAGGTTACAGACATTTTAGGTTACAGACTCTGCTAACCCAGAAATAGTACCTTGGGTTAGTAACTTTGCTTCAGGATGAGAACAGAAATTGTGCAGCAGCTGCGCGGCAGCAGCAGGAGGCCCCATTAGCTAAAGTGGTACCTCAGATTAAGAACATTTCAGGTTAAGAACGGACCTCCGGAACGAATTAAGTTCTTAACCCAAGGTACCACTGTATGTCCCACGGAGGACCTTACGGTCTTCAAACAAAAACACCTTGGAAGTCCCGGGCCACAGAGAGGTTAGGCTGGCCTCGTCCAGAGCCAAGGCTTTTTGGGCTGTGGCCCAACACTCTGTCACAAGAGACTAGTGCCCTGCAGGATTTGACATCTTTCTGCAGGGCCTGCAAGACGGAGCTGTTCTGCCAGGCCTTTGGCCAAGGCACAGTGACCCCCTCCTTCTGTAATCCTCATAGAACTCTAACCCAATGGTTGCCATTAATTTGATTCTGAATTGATTTTAGAATGTATTTTAATTAATTGACTGTGTGATTTTATGTACACTGTGCTATTTTTAATTGTTAGCTGCTCTGAGCCTGGCTTTGGCAAGGGAGGGCAGGATACAAATAATATATATATATATATATATATATATATATATATATATATATATATATATGTTTTCGTAGATTTTCACGGGTACAGGAATGCAGGTTTTGGTGTCCTCGGGTGTCTTCCCGTGTAAAAGTTGGGGTGTCTAGGCGACGTTTCGACGAGGTCTCACTCGTCATCTTCAGGCTGGTGCTTTCGGCTTCTTGTTACTGGAACAGAGCGGGATCTCAGTGTTTGAGTTCCTATAAATACTGTAGAGGGGTGTGGTGTATTGCCTCAAAAGTTCTGGGCAGAGGGGAAGTTCCCAGGCTAGTGTTCTTTTCTTCTTTTGTTCCTTAATTACTTGAGGGATATCTTGAGTGATTTCTTGAGTGATATTCTGAGTACCACTTAGGTGGGTCATTAGGTGTGGATTAGTTGCTAAAGCCTTCGTGTCTTGACCTCTTGAATTTGTGAAGAGTTTTTCTGGGAAGATGGCTGTACTGCACTTAGTTGTGCTTTGGCTTGGCTTCGTGTATAGGGGCGAGCTGTGGTTTTGTGCCCTGTGCCAGCCAGATCTGTGTAGGGATTGCAGGGGGGTGCAGCATCCGGAGGTGCCACTATGGTTTGGTTACTGGATGGTGTCTGTAATTTATCTGTGGAGAGGGTCTGGGTTTGGGTCTGGTGTGGTTGATTGGTGGTGGCGTTCTGTGTGCCTCTGGATCTGGTGTCGGTTTTTGTGGGGAGGGCTAATTTCCAGATGTCTGGCAGGCGGGACGTGTCGTCACGCTTGTTCATGTTGTGAGGGTGTTTCTCTATCTCGATGGCTTCCATGATTATTCTCTTGTGGTGATGTTCCATGTTAAAGAGCAATTTGGAATCTGCAAAATTAATTTCGTGTCCTGTTTCTTTCATGTGTTGGAAAAGAGAGGAAGATTTTTCTTCTTTTTTGACGGCATTCTTGTGTTCTGCGATACGTGCATTTATTCGTCTGTTTGTTTGTCCAATGTACGTGGCTGGGCAGACTTTGCAGGGTATTTCATAGACCCCTTGGTTTTCCAACTGGATTTTATCTTTGGGGTTTCTGAGGATATTGGCTATTTTTTGGTTGGTGCAAAAGGCTGTTTTGATATTGTGTTTATGGAGGATTTTGCTAATTTTATCTGTAGTGCCCTTGATATAAGGAAGGAGGGCCATGCCATTGTTTTCTTCCGTGTCTTGGTTTTTGGGGGGTGTTTCTTTTTGGATTAGCTTCTTAACCCTGTTTTGCTGGTATCCATTGGCGATTAACACATTTGAGAGATTCTGTAACTCAGTTGTCAAGTGGTCTTTGTCAGCCAGGCGTTTGGTTCTGGAGATGAGGGTCTTGGCTACGGAGTTTATTTGTGCAGGGTGGTGGTGTGATTGAGCATGTAAGTAGCGGTTGGTGTGTGTTTTTTTCCGGTAGATAGTGTGTCCTAGGGAGCCATCAGGTTTTTTGTAGATTAGGACGTCAAGGAAGGGAAGCTGGTTGTTGGCTTCTATTTCCATAGTGAATTGTATTTTGGGGTGTAGGCTGTTGAGATGTGTGAGGAAGCTATCTAGTTTTTCTTTCCCGTGTGGCCAAATTACAAAGGTGTCGTCAACATATCTGAGCCAAAGTTTGGGTTTGTGTTCTGACTTGTCTAAAGCATTGGTTTCAAAGTGTTCCATGTACAGATTTGCGATGACCGGTGAGAGGGGTGATCCCATAGGTGCTCCTTCTATCTGTTTGTATCTTTGTCCATTGTGGATGAAGTACGTGTTGGTTAGGCAGTGGTTGGTCAGGTCCAGGATGTATTCGGGGGGATTGTATTTGTTTTGAATGGCTGTCAAGGCTTCATTAATGGGCACTTGTGTGAAGAGAGATACAACATCGAAGCTCACAAGTAGGTCATCGGGATGTAGGTTTTGCTTCTTTATTGTTTCTATGAACTGGAAGGAGTTTGTAACGTGTGAAGAGATGGATTCTGCATAGGGCTGAAGTTGCTTAGCGAGAAATTTAGCGAGATTTTGTAGAGGTGAGCCTATGGAGCTGACTATTGGTCTGAGTGGTGTTCCTTCTTTGTGTATCTTGGGGAGGCCGTAGAGTTTGGGGCATCTGGATGATTTTTCTCTGGGGATGATTCTTAGCTGGATTTCTTCACTGATAGGAGAGGCTTTTATTTTGGATTTGGTGGTTTTTTCCAGATAGGTGGTGGGATCTGTTTTTATAGGTTGGTAGGTAGGGTCTTGGAGTAGATTTGATAGTTTTGCTTGGTAGTCCGATGTGTTCATCACAACAGTGGCATTACCTTTGTCTGCTGGGAGAATGATTATGTTGTTGTCTTTCCTCAGGTTGGTGAGTGCTTTCTGTTCTTCTTTGTGTAAAT
Source organism: Podarcis liolepis (assembly GCF_965112155.1). Taxonomy (NCBI): domain Eukaryota; kingdom Metazoa; phylum Chordata; class Lepidosauria; order Squamata; family Lacertidae; genus Podarcis; species Podarcis liolepis. The sequence goes on along the minus strand of NC_139561.1, from coordinate 71,081,682 downwards.
TGCTTCTGGGTGGTTTGCTGGAGCAGAGGATGTTGGTGACTTCAAGTCTGATTTTATTGGCTTCATCTGGGTTGATTTTGGTTAGGCTAGCTTCGACTCCGCATATGATGTTTTCCGTGGGGATGCGTCTCGGGGGATGCGTCTCAAACTCTGTAACAAAATCCACCCTGCACTCTGGGACAAATGCAAACAACTAGCCGTCTGGAGAGCTGAAACTGAGACCTCACATAAGACAGACACACACACCAACAAACTCCACAAACTAGAGAGACGCCAGAAGCCCAGCCACCCTCCACAACAACCCATGAAACAAACAGTACATAACATATCAGACAGGATCCTCACCTCAACTGAAACCAAAGTACTCTCCAAAGGTTTCAACTTTGCAGTTACCCCGAGACGCATCCCCACGGAAAACATCATATGCGGAGTCGAAGCTAGCCTAACCAAAATCAACCCAGATGAAGCCAATAAAATCAGACTTGAAGTCACCAACATCCTCTGCTCCAGCAAACCACCCAGAAGCAATTTACACAAAGAAGAACAGAAAGCACTCACCAACCTGAGGAAAGACAACAACATAATCATTCTCCCAGCAGACAAAGGTAATGCCACTGTTGTGATGAACACATCGGACTACCAAGCAAAACTATCAAATCTACTCCAAGACCCTACCTACCAACCTATAAAAACAGATCCCACCACCTATCTGGAAAAAACCACCAAATCCAAAATAAAAGCCTCTCCTATCAGTGAAGAAATCCAGCTAAGAATCATCCCCAGAGAAAAATCATCCAGATGCCCCAAACTCTACGGCCTCCCCAAGATACACAAAGAAGGAACACCACTCAGACCAATAGTCAGCTCCATAGGCTCACCTCTACAAAATCTCGCTAAATTTCTCGCTAAGCAACTTCAGCCCTATGCAGAATCCATCTCTTCACACGTTACAAACTCCTTCCAGTTCATAGAAACAATAAAGAAGCAAAACCTACATCCCGATGACCTACTTGTGAGCTTCGATGTTGTATCTCTCTTCACACAAGTGCCCATTAATGAAGCCTTGACAGCCATTCAAAACAAATACAATCCCCCCGAATACATCCTGGACCTGACCAACCACTGCCTAACCAACACGTACTTCATCCACAATGGACAAAGATACAAACAGATAGAAGGAGCACCTATGGGATCACCCCTCTCACCGGTCATCGCAAATCTGTACATGGAACACTTTGAAACCAATGCTTTAGACAAGTCAGAACACAAACCCAAACTTTGGCTCAGATATGTTGACGACACCTTTGTAATTTGGCCACACGGGAAAGAAAAACTAGATAGCTTCCTCACACATCTCAACAGCCTACACCCCAAAATACAATTCACTATGGAAATAGAAGCCAACAACCAGCTTCCCTTCCTTGACGTCCTAATCTACAAAAAACCTGATGGCTCCCTAGGACACACTATCTACCGGAAAAAAACACACACCAACCGCTACTTACATGCTCAATCACACCACCACCCTGCACAAATAAACTCCGTAGCCAAGACCCTCATCTCCAGAACCAAACGCCTGGCTGACAAAGACCACTTGACAACTGAGTTACAGAATCTCTCAAATGTGTTAATCGCCAATGGATACCAGCAAAACAGGGTTAAGAAGCTAATCCAAAAAGAAACACCCCCCAAAAACCAAGACACGGAAGAAAACAATGGCATGGCCCTCCTTCCTTATATCAAGGGCACTACAGATAAAATTAGCAAAATCCTCCATAAACACAATATCAAAACAGCCTTTTGCACCAACCAAAAAATAGCCAATATCCTCAGAAACCCCAAAGATAAAATCCAGTTGGAAAACCAAGGGGTCTATGAAATACCCTGCAAAGTCTGCCCAGCCACGTACATTGGACAAACAAACAGACGAATAAATGCACGTATCGCAGAACACAAGAATGCCGTCAAAAAAGAAGAAAAATCTTCCTCTCTTTTCCAACACATGAAAGAAACAGGACACGAAATTAATTTTGCAGATTCCAAATTGCTCTTTAACATGGAACATCACCACAAGAGAATAATCATGGAAGCCATCGAGATAGAGAAACACCCTCACAACATGAACAAGCGTGACGACACGTCCCGCCTGCCAGACATCTGGAAATTAGCCCTCCCCACAAAAACCGACACCAGATCCAGAGGCACACAGAACGCCACCACCAATCAACCACACCAGACCCAAACCCAGACCCTCTCCACAGATAAATTACAGACACCATCCAGTAACCAAACCATAGTGGCACCTCCGGATGCTGCACCCCCCTGCAATCCCTACACAGATCTGGCTGGCACAGGGCACAAAACCACAGCTCGCCCCTATACACGAAGCCAAGCCAAAGCACAACTAAGTGCAGTACAGCCATCTTCCCAGAAAAACTCTTCACAAATTCAAGAGGTCAAGACACGAAGGCTTTAGCAACTAATCCACACCTAATGACCCACCTAAGTGGTACTCAGAATATCACTCAAGAAATCACTCAAGATATCCCTCAAGTAATTAAGGAACAAAAGAAGAAAAGAACACTAGCCTGGGAACTTCCCCTCTGCCCAGAACTTTTGAGGCAATACACCACACCCCTCTACAGTATTTATAGGAACTCAAACACTGAGATCCCGCTCTGTTCCAGTAACAAGAAGCCGAAAGCACCAGCCTGAAGATGACGAGTGAGACCTCGTCGAAACGTCGCCTAGACACCCCAACTTTTACACGGGAAGACACCCGAGGACACCAAAACCGGCATATATATATATATATATATATATATATATTATTATTATTATTATTTATATCCTGCCCATCTGGTTGGGTTTTCCCAGCCACCTTGGGCAGCTTACAGCATATATAAAAACAAAATAAAACTTCAAACATTGAAAACTTCCCAAAACAGGGCTGCCTTCAAATGTCTTCTAAAAGTTGTATAGCTCTTTATCTCCTTGACATCCAAAGGGAGGGTGTTCTGCAGGGAGGGCACCATTTTTGTGAACCGCCCATGAAGAAGGATGTAGTAGCCTGTTTCTCGATGGAGTCTTTGGGAAGGGTATGCCATGAAAATCCACAAGGATCCCTTGCTGGGAATCGTGGGGCTGACATTCTTTTTGCACTGCATGCTGCATGTACTGCATGCATTCTCTGCTGATTGGGACATAGAAAAACCATGGTTTTGCACAACAGCTGATTTGCAAGTGCCTTGTTGGGGGGGGGGTCAAAGAAGAGCTGCAGCGGGGAGGTTAGATCTTTGACTTCTGCAGGAATGTTAGTTCCCAGAGTTCCCTGAGAAGTGGGATTTCTTGTTAAACCACTTTGGGAATCTCCAAACACCTTTCAACACCTTTGGCAAACTATACTCCCCAGGAATTTTGGGGGAAGCCACAAGTGTCCAAGGGCCTTCTCGGTATTGGCGCCCGCCCTGTGGAACGCCCTCCCATCAGATGTCAAGGAAATAAACAACTCTGACTTTTCGAAGACATCTGAAGGCAGCCCTGCTTAGGGAAGTTTTTAATGTTTGATGTTTTATTGTGCTTTTAATTTTCTGTTGGGAGCTGCTCAGAGTGGCTGGGGAAACACAGCCAGATGGGCAGGGTATAAGTTGTTGTTGTTGTTGTTGTTGTTGTTGTTGTTGTTGTTGTTGTTGTTGTTGTTATACTTCCAAACTACAAACAGTGCAACCTCACTCAGTACAGATCAAATTACCTGGTCTGGAATAAGCTTTGATTAAAGGGCGTACCCTGCGCTCCTCTGAGAGGAAGGTGGGCAGATATAAATTAAACGAGTAAATGAGTAAATAAAAATATTTGGTGTCCTCCTGCGATTGCTGTCCTGCAGCAACCCCAGTAATTCCTGCAGATTCTCCTGCATGGTTAGCTAGCAAGCCACACCCCTTAATATTGCTGTTACTTTAACAACACCAATAGGCTTTCTTTCACTAAGAAAAGATTGAACCGTTGATCTTTCAAATTTAGTAACATCCCTTGTAATACCCGAACGCATTCAGTTACAATAAAAATGCTTGATTTCTAGAACACGAAAACTTTTTGCTTATTTTTATCTCGTGTTTCTCTATAAGAAAGCCTTACTGGAGCCATGTAGAAATTCTGGTTAGATTGCATCTTTCTGATAACCCAAAATCTGCTCAACTCAGTTGAGCGTTCATTTTATAGTGTAGATTCATTTTCCAATATCTTAATTTACTTGATCACATTTCTTTATTAAAAAAGCATAGGCCACACATCCAGGGATGGGAGAGAAATTTGCTTCAGTTCTTAATTAGAGGCAACCTAGCAAATGAACCGAACATTTGCACTTACTTGAATTTTGCGACACCGTTCTCCAGCCGAATAATGTGTAAAAAAATGGATATGCTAAGTTATAAAGTTTGCATATAAATGCATATATTAGTGAAGGTAATATGCAGAAATGTGTTAACTTTGGAGAACTTGCTTTGCAAAAAGTGAGCATCTTTTGCAAAATTGTATGCAAAAAATGTGTATATTCGAAGAAATTTGAGCTAAAATTCTGAAGAATTTTCATGAGGACTTTAAGGACTATCCATTAGCTGTCCTTTAAAAGTCACACTTCTCTGAAGTTTACAGTACAGTTCTCCAGCCAAGTAATGTGTTCCCAAATGTATATAGTAGGATAAAGTGTTCATACAAAGGAATACAAACCTGCTTAGTGGGAGAAGTTCAGACTTAAACATTAATTATATTTCACGAGGACTTCCTTTTTTAAAAGTGATGTGCAAATGTTCCAGTCAGACTGCTTAGATCTACACAAGTTGATCCTTTAGAGTGGCACCACCAACACTTTGAAACAACTTGCCCATCAATATTGGGCTGGCATCCTACCTAGGTGTGTTAACTTTTATATGTGATTTTAGCAAGTATCAGTGTTATGAGGTTACTGGTTTTGTTTGATGTTTTAAAATGTTTCTTATATACTGTGTGTGTGTGTGTGTTTATGTTTATGTGTTTATTAAGTATTTTTCATGAAGTATGTTAGACCATCTACTGTAAACAGCTTAGAGGTCTTGTTCTAGTAAGCATTTTTTTTATACACACACACACACACACACACACACACACACAGTTGTACCTTGGTTGACAAACGACTTATGAGTCGAGTGTTTCGGCTCCTGAACACCGCAAATCCGGAAGTGAGTGTTCCACTTTTCGAACGTTCTTTGGAACCCGAATGTCTGGCACGGCTTCTGATTGGCTGCAGGACCTTCCTGCAGCCAATCGGAAGCCACACCTTGGTTTCTGAACATTTTTGAAGTTGAACAGACTTCCGGAATGGATTCTGTTCTGCTTCCAAGGTACAACTGTGTGTGTGTGTGTGTGTGTGTGTCTCAGCAAGAAGGGGGAGATGCAAAACCAAGAGGAAGCCTATATTGACAGATTCACTCATCAGTAGTTCCATTAACACAATAACTTCTGTGATAGCTGATGCCATACCCCCATCCAGGTCCCCCCCCCCACCAGTCCACACACCAAAGGAAGCTCAGCACTTTGTGGTCATTCAGCATGCTCAGTATTCATTCGGCTGCTCTCTTTCTTTCTTTCTTTTTTTCTTTTCCTTTTTTTTGGGGGGGGGGCAGAAGAGGAACCTCTAAGCACGCTCTCATTTCTGAGCAACTCCATTCTGGCTGCATAGCTAATATCAGCACCTCACTTCGCTAATAGCGGGAGTTATTGTTGATCATAACTCTCACCTTAGGGGAGCAATAAATCAATGGGAACCGTTGCTGTGCAAATGTATCAATGACAACTCTGTTAAAAGTTCTGTTCCACCAGATTAAAGGCCTTTCGGGCATGCAAAAGTAATAAGATAGCTGAATTATCTTCAGCTTGGTTGTATTAACAACTCTTATCACATCAGAGAGCGTTTTTTAAAAATAAATAAATAAACAACAAAACAGCAATCAGCAATCTTTTCTTGAGATGGATTTTTCTGATGCACAAGGTTACATGTAACATTTGTATTATAATCTACATCATTTTGTACAGATAATTATCATCCCAGTCTTTTCACTTTAGGTATAGTATTTAATCTCTCTCTCTCTCTCTCTCTCTCTCTCTCTCTCTCTCTGACATCCCCGTAATTTATCTGCTTTATTTCCAAGAATAGCTGTTTTGCAAAGTTCTGCTCTACTGCATGCACATTAGGATCATCTCATTTCTACCTTACCAGCTGCAACTGTCTATACTTTTTCTCAGAGCAATTTAAATTAATGATCTCTTTTTCCTTCAAACAATGATAATTTATTCCAGCCTTCGTTGCTCTCACTGTCTGCCCCACCCCATCTGTAGTCAAAGCAATCTTGTATCTGATCCCTCACATAGGGTTGGCATGCCAGTTGTGGGACTGGTAATGCATTCTCAGCGGACTGGTCATTTGACCGCCTACTTCTGGTGTGGGGAACCTCAGGTCCGGGAGCCAAATGCGGCCTTGCAAACCTCAGAACTCTATACACAAGACATGCCCCTTGCTGGATCTGCTCCATATACCCCAAATATTTTTGCCTGGCTGAAATGTGTCCTTGAACTCCAACCATGCTTCTTGCTTGTCTGAATGGAGGATTGGAGAGGACCGTGTGAGTATGTATAGAACCTGGTCAGTGTTAGAAACTCAGATATATATAGTGGTACCTCAGGTTAAGTATTTAATTTGTTCCGGAGGTCCGTTCTTAACCTGAAACTGTTCTTAACCTGAAGCACCACTTTAGCTAATGGGGCCTCCTGCTGCTGCCGCGTCGCCGGAGCACAGTTTCTGTTCTCATCCTGAAGCAAAGTTCTTAACCCGAGGTAATATTTCTGGGTTAGCAGAGTCTGTAACCTGAAGCGTATGTAACCCGAGGTACCACTGTAATCTAATCGCCAAATGGCACCTTAAACCTAGGCTGCAGTCACCACAATGGAATGTCTAGGAGCTGTTTCCACCCCCCCATTGGATTTGTTGTGGCTGTTGTTCATTCCATTTCTATACCACTGTATATTTTAAAGAACAAATCTCAAAGCACATTAAAACATCAGATAAAACAATCCAGAATAAAACTAATGCAAGCTTCAAGAAAAATATTTCAGATCCTTTGCTTTCCCCAGTCGCCATCATGGCATCCAGAGATTTCCATGTGGCTGTACTTGGACCAGCACAAGTCACAAAACGTGCCTGGCCCCTGGCTAATTTTGTACACTGAACCCCCATCATTCAGCGCGGACACTGAGGTCCAGTGCCAAGGGCCTTCTGGCGGTTCTCTCACTGTGAGAAGCAAAGTTACAGGGAACCAGGCAAACAGCCTTCTCGGTAGTGGTGCCCTCCCTGTGGAACGCCCTCCCACCAGATGTCAAAGAGAAAAACAACTACTGTATCTGACTTTTAGAAGACATTTGAAGGCCGTCCTGTTTAGGGAAGCTTTTAATATTTGATGAATTGTTGTTTTTTAATATTTTGCTGGAAGCCGACCAGAGTGGCTGGGGAAACCTAGCCAGATGGGCAGGGTATAAATTATTATTATTAATATTAATTAATTAATTACTTAATTTCTCCACCCACTTTTGCCTCTGGCCCCACCCCCAACTGAGAAGGTTGCTCAGAAGAGAATGTTGCCCTTATTATTATTAATATTAATTAATTAATTACTTAATTTCTCCACCCACTTTTGCCTCTGGCCCCACCCCCAACTGAGAAGGTTGCTCAGAAGAGAATGTTGCCCTTGAGCTGAAAAAGGTTGTCCACCTCTGGCCTGCTGTGCCACATATTCCATGAAACCAAGAAAGCTCCTGTGTATGGGGCAGCTTATCTTTTTAATGTCATTGTCATATCATTTGTTAGCAAGTGGAAGAGCAAGGGCTGCCTGCCTCCTAGTCCTGTAGCCATCAGGGACAAACCCAGAAACATTTATTACATTTTATGTCTCACCCTCCACAAAGTGGCATACGTGGTTCTTCCCCACCCCCAGTATTTTATCTTCTAAGCAACCCTGTGAAGCATCAAACCTGGGAGGCCAAGGTTCAAATCTCCACTTGGCCCCAAAGCTTAGCCTTGGGCCAGCCAGTGTTTCTCAGTCTAACTTACCTCACATGGTTGTTGGGTGGTGGGTGATTGATGCATGTATACTTCCTTGAGCTCCTTGGGAGGAAATAAATGCAATAAATAAACAAAACAAAACATTTGTCTAGTAGTAGATAGGTAGCCGTGTTGGTCTGCCATAGTCAAAATAAAAAATTCCTTCCAGTAGCACCTTAAAGACCAACTAAGTTAGTTCTTGGTATGAGCTTTCGTGTGCATGCACACTTCTTCAGATACACTGAAATAGAAGTTGCCAGATCCTTCTATATAGTGAGAAGGTGGGGAGGGGTGTTACTCAGAAGGATGGTGGGAATGGGAGATAGGCAGATAGCTGGGAGAGCCTGTTGACGACTCTTAACGACTGTAATAGGTCTTACAGGAAAAGGCAAGGGGTGAGAAGGTGAGAAATGGCTTAGTTATGTATAGTGAGATAAGAATCCAATGTCTTTGTTAAGCCCAGGTCTTTTCATGGTTTTAAGTTTGGTAATGAGTTGTAATTCAGCAGCTTCTCTTTCCAGTCTATTTCTGAAATTCCTTTGTAGTAAAACAGCTACTTTGAGATCTTGTATAGAATGCCCTGGGAGATTGAAGTGTTCTCCTACTGGTTTCTCTGTTCTGTGATTCTTGATGTCAGATTTATGTCCGTTTATTCTTTGGCGTAAGGTTTGGCCTGTTTGTCCAATATAGAGAGCTGAAGGACACTGTTGGCATTTGATGGCATACACAATGTTAGACGATGAGCAATTAAAAAGTCCCGAGATGGTATGTGTGATGTTGTTGGGGCCAGTAATGGTGTTGTCCGGGTGTATGTGGCAGCAAAGTTGGCATCTGGGTTTATTGCAGGCTCTGGTGCCAGTGTCTGTGTTAAGTCTGGTTGTAGTATTATTGTGGGTTAGGAGTTGTTTAAGATTGGGTGGCTGTCTGTAGGCAATGAAAGGTCTTCCTCCCAGAGCTTGAGAAAGAGAACTGTCATTGTCCAGGAGAGGTTGTAGATCTCTGATGATGCGTTGTACTGTTTTAACTTGGGAGCTGTATGTGATGACTAGAGGTGTTCTGTTATTTTCTTTTTTGGGTCTGTCTTGCAGCAAGTTCTCTCTGGGTATCAGTCTGGCTCTGTTGATCTGTTGTCTAACTTCATCTGCTGGGTATTTTAGTTCTGAGAAGGTTTGCTGTAGATCCCTTAGGTGAGAGTCTCTGTCTGTAGAATTGGAACAGATGCGGCTGTAACGTAGTGCCTGGCTATATACAATGGACTGTTTGGTATGTTTGGGATGGTAGCTAGAGGCATGTAGATATGTTTGTCGGTCAGTTGGTTTGCGGTATAAGGTGGTGTCTATGCGCCCATCCTGTATTTTTATAGTAGTGTCCAAAAAATGTATTTCTTGCATAGATTGATTCATTGTAAGGTTGATTGTGGGGTGAAAATCATTAAATTTCTGGTGAAAGGTGTCCAGGGTCTGTTGACCATGTGTCCAGATGATAAAAATATCATCAATGTATCGCAGGTACAAGACAGGTTTGAGTGGGTAGGAGTTCAGGAAACGTTGTTCTAAATCTGCCATGAAGATGTTGGCATACTGTGGGGCCATGCGGGTGCCCATTGCTGTGCCGCTGATCTGAAGAAACAGGTCATCACCGAATTTGAAGTTGTTGTGGGTAAGGACAAATTGGCAGAGTTTGGTGGCAAGGTCCGCTGTGGTTTTATCTGATATGACAAAACATAAAACAAAAACATTTGTCTGGTCAACTGAGCAAATCTCTCTCTCTCTCTCTCTTAACCCATTAACCTCGGACAGGCATTTAGTAAGTATCTGCATCACTGAAATATGAACATCCTGGATTAAATTTACGTCAAGGAAAGAGCCACTCTCATCCACTCTCACTTATAATTTCAGCAAACCTTCCCTCCGGAACAGCATCTGGAGTGTTTTGTGTGCCAGGATTGTAAATTAGACTCGTAGGCCGGAATCCAAAGAGCTACTTCTGGGCTCCCCTAAAAGGATTTGGACATGCCCAGTGGGATTTAAAACTTCATGTCTTTAAGTAGCAAATACCCATAATGGGTGAAGAAATAGCTTTTGATGTTCCTCTTTGCAGGGCTGGCCCACCCACCCTGAGGCAAGTTGAGGTAACTGCCTCAGGCGGCAGGATCCACTGGGGCAGCAGACCCCAATGCCAGTCTCTCCCTTCCCCCTGGTTCCTGGTGTAGATCTTCCCTCACCTATTCTTCCCTGTGAGCGGGATGCCATTTTCAGATCTACCTTGGGTCCAAAATGTCTTGGGCCGGCCCTGCCTCTTTGTTTCAAAGAAGCAGTGGTTTTAGGCAGTGGTTTCTCTCAGGCCTACATGGATAATCTGAGGACTGAACATAGGATCCTCTGCATGCAGAGCAGTGGCTTGCCACTCAGTAATAGTCCTTCTGAAAGTCCTGGTGTCAGGTGTAAGGCAGGTGGGCATGACTTGCCTGAAACAACCTCTCGGGCCAAATTGTGAGGACCAAATGTCGCTTGAGAGCTGGAGTTTACCCACCCTTCCTGTACTAGATTTGATGGTGCTTTTATATACGACATTGTTTCATATATGTTTTACTGTATTTTGAAATCTGAGGAACCAATTCATAGGAACCAATTCATAAACTAAACAGTGGTACCTCTGGTTGCGAACAGGATCCATTCCGGAGGCCCGTTCACAACCTGAAAGGAACGCAACCCACGTCTGCTCATGCGCGGGTCATGATTCGCCGCTTCTGCGCATGCGCGTGATGTCATTTTACACGTCTGCACATGCACGAGTGGTGAAACCTGGAAGTAACCCTTTCCAGTACTTCTGGGTCGCCATGGGACGCAACCTGAAAACGCTCAACCTGAAGCAAGCATAACATGAGGTATGACTATACAGTCGCACCTTGGTTCTCGAACAGAATGCGTTCTGGGAGTTCGACTCCTGGAACCATTTAAAAACCAAAGCATGGCTTCCAATTGGCTGCAGGAGCATCCTGCAGCCAATCAGAAGCAGTGCCAGATGTTTGGCTTCCGAAAATCATTTGAAAACTGGAACACTCACTTCCGGGGTTTGATCGTTCGGGAGTCAATTTGTTCGGGAGCCAAGGCATTCGGCTTCAAAGGTGCCACTGTAATAATAATGGAATAAAATTTCAAATAATTGCTGTCAGTAGCTGAAGATACACTTGTTTACTCTGGCCTTTGAAACTTGATCCTGGTTTCCTCCCTGTATTGTGTTGTATGGACTGTTGATTTTGGCATTATGGGTGGGGTGGGAATTTTTACTGCTTTAGTTGTGTCCTTTATATGATGTAACTCACCCTTGGATCTTGGACCGAAGGGCAAGTAAGAAGTACTACTACTGCTAACAAATGCTACGAATGCTGTGAGAACCCATTTACTCCAATGACTGAGTCCTTCCTGGACAGCAAGAACACTGTGCCTGAGAAAGGAAAAGCAGCGCATGGAGGCATTCAGGGTCTTGTAAGCAACTGCCAAAATTGAAGGGCAAACGAAAACCAGAGGAGGCCCAAATAGACAGGTGGATTTTCTGTGGGAATGCACTGCATAGAGCTCGGGGGGGGGGGGGGAGAAGCATTGAGAGTGAAATTTCTCCAGCAGATTTCTCTCCCTACCCCCATCACTCATCTTGATAAGCTCACCTGAACAGCAACAAACACACCAGAAGCTTACCAGTGTGTGTATGTCTATCCAGAGAAGGGCAAATATTGTCCACATTTAACAGCTTTCCCTTCTCTCTCTCTCTCTCTCTCTCTCTCTCTCTCTCTCTCTCTCTCTCTCTCTCTTTCTCTCTCTCTCTCTCTCTCTCCCCCCACAACCAGCTTCTAAAACAAGCTTAGATAGTTGTGAGCTGAGATAAACACATCCCTTTAGCCAGCACTTGCCTCCAGCACTGTCCAATGAGCCGTGCAAAAGCTGATCTTCAGTGTGACGGGCCAAACAGCAAAGCTTTTCATCTTCCCAAGGCTTGTGAGGTGGGAATTCATGTCACGGGGCTCTGCTTACTCAGAGATGCTCCGATGGGTCCTAATGGTATCGGGTGTCTCCATTAGGGAGGGATTCAAGTGCATACCAGGCAATTTAGATATGTGCAGTTAAGGTGGATCAAAGTGCTTCTTTTTTTTTTTTTAAGTCCACTTTAAAAGCAGACAGACTTTCTGCAGTTAGGAAAGTGACAGGGAAATGCTTTGAAACAGGTGGGATAACTAATGGGAAAATGTATAAACACCCTGCAGGCAAAGAAGAATGAACGCTCATTGTTGTATAACCTCCCCGCTAACAAATTAGAACAAATGCTCACTAAAGAACGTCTGTAGCTCTGTGGCAGAGCATCTGCTTTGTGTGCTGAAGGTCCCAAGTTCAATCCCAGGCATCTCCAGGTGGGGCTGGGAGAGAATATTGTCTGAAATCCTGCAGAGCCACTGCTAATTGGTGTAGACCATAAGTCTTCAATCACTTGGTTGGGACACACAAGCGGGTTGCAAAGCTACAGCAGGTGGGTTGCAGCACAGTTTTTGCTGCCATCTTGGATTCCAGCTAAAGCTGATTAGAGCAAAAGAGAAGAACTATATGCGATGTCTGGGTTAGGACGTGTTCTGGTGAAACACTCATTTTATCGTTTTCCTTGAGTGCTGCATTTTGGCAGGAGAAAGGCATGGGCCTTTTTAAAAATAAAATGCTTATTTCTGGCTAACCACATGCCCCGCGTTCCTGTATCGATGCCTCACTAAAGGTATAGCTCCGTATGTAGCAAGGGCACTCTGTTCACTTTCTAGTCTATTTCTATGGCTTTAAAGACTTCTTCCAGAAGGCAAAACCACTGGGTTCCAGTAGCTTTTCACCCTGTCTGCTAAGTGTAAAACCGCTCCTTTTGGTTTAGTAGTAACGCCTAAGGTACACTTCTCTGTGAATTGCCATTTTAGGATTAACAGTGTGCCTTATTAGCATTATTACCATACTTTTCAGTGTATAAGATGAGGCTGTTTTCTTTTAAAATTATGTTAAAAATTGGGGGTCGTCTTACACATGGATAGTGCATGGGGGGGAGTGTGGGATTGGTTGCTGTCATGAGCTGGAGATTGTCAGTGGCTATTGGGCATGTTATTGGGGCTGATGTTGATTGGCTGTCACTGCGGCAATTGGGTGGGCGATTGGCGTCTTCTGTCGGTGAGGGGATATACAATAGGTGGCTTTTCTGATGCGTGAGATCTCCCCTAAAAAAAGCTGAACGGCTCTGGGCCCCACCCCCCCAAAAGCTCAACAACTCTGGACAATCTCCTGCCATTTTCTAAATTTGGAGTCCCCCAAAATAGGGGGTGTCGTATACATGGGGGGGCATGTTATACACAGAAAAATACGGTAAGTATAAACTGAAATGTGAAAAGGGAGTCCCACTTTGTAGATTGTGAGTCAGAGGTGCATCTTGAGAATGGACCAGTTGGAGACCACTGGCATAGACAACACTAAGCTGCATGCACGAATGGTCTGACTCAATGCCAGGCATCTTCCTATGTTCTTAAGGACAGATACGGGCAGACCTCACCAAAGTTTTGTGGAAGAAAAGCAGGCTGAATACACACACACACACACACACACACACACACACACACACACACACCATCTTACTTCAGAGGGAAGGAGGGAGGGCTGGAATCTCCCTGTGCAAATACAAACCGAATATCTTTCTGCAGGCTGCAGCAGCTAATTATATTTAATTCAAAGAGGCGAACAAAAGGCAGCAGAGAGGGCACGGATCCTCTGCAGACGCGGCTGGGGCAGGGGGAGCCGGGAGCCCTTTGATCATTATACTTGGAGTGTGTAGGCTGCAGCCCACTTCTTCAAGCACACAAAGGGCTTTTGTCTGCACGTCGATGTCAAGTGCATATGTGTGTACACACGCTTGCTGGTACCACGGGTCACTATCGTCAGGCGCAGTGAAGGGGTGGTGACAGTGGACAACTTCCCAAGCAGGAATTTCCTCCCACCCCCACCCCCCAAGGCTTTATTTTTTCCACAGAATGTGCCCCCCCTGCCAATACACACACATTTCATTTATTTCCACAGCAGTTAATTGATGTTTTCCCCCAAAAAACCCTTCTTTAATGGTTTTTATTGTATGGTTTTATGTTCCTACTAGTGGAAAAAACCCTGCTCTGACAAATCTTTTATGACTTGGTCGTATACAAATATCTTTATGAATAAATCGATAGGAACAAGGTGGGTATAGGATTGAGGCTTACAACTGCAGTCACACCATTCATTTAAAGCACTTAAAGCACTACCGTACTTTTCCATGTATAAGACAAGGTTTTCTTTATTTAGAAATAAGGTAAAAAATTTGGGGTCATCTTATACACGGGATAGTGCATAGGGGACATGTGTGATTGGCTACTGCCATGAGCCGGAGATTGTCCGTGGCTATTGGGCGTGTTATTGGTGACTGCATCAAGGGCTGGTTTGATTGGCTGTTGCTGCAGTAATTTGGCGGGTGATTGGCTGCTTCTGCCGGCGAGTGGCCAGATGATAAGCGGCTGTTGAGATGGGTGCTAGTGGCAGCGCAGGTCATGTGGGTGAGCGAATTTCTGCATTCCCCCCTAAAAAAGCTCAACAACTCTGGGCAATCTCCCCCCATTTTCTTAATTTAGAGTCCCCCAAAATAGGGGGCATCTTATACATGGGGGAGTGTTATACCCAGAAAAATACGATACTTTAAACAGTCATGGCTTCCTCCAAAGAATTCTGGGAGCTGTAGTTTGTTACGGGTGCTGAGAGCTGTTAGAAGACCTCTATTCCCCTCACAGAACTACAGTTCCCAGAGTTCCTTGTGAAAAGGGATTGATTGCTAATGCATTCTTGAGAGTTGTGGCGCTGTGAGGAAACGAGGGGTCTCCCAATAACACTCTTAAACTACAGCTCCCAGAATTCTTTGGTGTAAACTGTGAGTGTTTAAAGTGGTATCATAGTGCTTTAAATATATAGTGTGGAGGTGGCCTTAAAGAGGAACACATTTTCTCTCACACAGCATAGAATACCTCTTCTGAAGTGGTGCCTGTTACCAGTAGTAGTAGTTGTTGTTTTTAAATATATATTATAGGTTGTGATATTTAAAGGACGTGGTTAAAAAAAAAATCCACACCTCCGTTGACAAGATTAATTAGAACATAAATTTTAATTACCTTAATCAAGTAATTGGTTTTTAACTTTGCCATAGCCAACTGTTGTGGGAAGAGCTACGGGATTGCTGAGGCGAGGGTGGGAGGTTTGCCAACCCAGCATAGGCTGTGGCGCAGCACAAAATGGCTGGCGTGTGTGTGTGTGTGACATACCACAAAATGGCTATCACATGGCAGAACCACAAAACGATGTGGGCTTGCTTTAGGGGCACCTGTTCAATGCGGGAGAGGCTGAACCAGTGCAGATGGGAGCTAAGAAGAGCATTCAGTCTCTTGGGCACCATGGATTTCTGAAGGGATATCGAAAGAGACTGTTTGCTTGCACCATAGGAGGTGCTGGTAGGCACACTAATGCTATGTTGGCAGCCCTTGCACAACTCCCATTGGCCATGCTGGCTGGGGCTGATAGGAATTGTAATCCAACATTGGAAAGCCACAGGTGCCCTGTCCCTGAGTAAAGGGTCACAGGTAGCAGGGCTCAGAAAGTCCTTGGAGATCTACTTGCCCGTCATGAATAGATAAAAATGGACCTCAGTGTACAACATAGCTTCATATGTTCAACTTGAGGCCTCAAGGTGAAAGAGGGGAGCATCCTTGCTGCTTGCTTGTCTAGGACCCATTGCATTAATGCATGAGCACATTAGTATTCATGCATGAATAAACGTCACCTGCAAGTTAGAGGAAGCTTAATTGTCAGCGGCTTAAGTGCAGTTACTAAAGAAAGCGATAATCAGGAAATATAGACACCTTAATTTAAATCAAATTAAGCAATCCGTTTGCATCTTCTGGGTGGGTCTTTCCGGCATAAGGCAAGTGTGTCTTCCACTCATGACCATTTAGTACAATATTATAAATGCTGACTGGCAGCAAGCACCACACCCTCCCAACATTTCTCCCATGAAAACAGTGATGTCCTATTTCATAATAGTAACAATAATAACAATAGTAATTTATTTATTTATACCCCACCTATCTGACTGGATTGCCCCAGCCACTCTAAGTGGCTTCTGGCTCAGGAGTCGCAGAAGCTCGCCAGGGTTTTCCCAGTCTTACCTGGAGATGGCAGGTACTGAACCGGGGACCTTCTGAATGCACAACAGGAGCTTCACCTCTCCTCTCTTGCATGATGCGGTCAAGAGCCAGGGGAGAAGCAGAGCGCTCGTGCTTGCTTAAAGCATAGTTTATATTAAACGATCGTTTAACGCCATGTACGAACCAGCTGTATGACACCCCGTTGCAAAAATGATAGTGCAAATAAAAACAATTAACTGGTAATCGCCCTGCGGAAACAGAGGGATTATTATCAGTAGCCAGCATAGATTTATTAAGAACAAATCATGCCAGACAAACCTAATTTCCTGCTTTGAGAAAACTGGTTTGCAGCATGTGTACAAGCGTGGACTCTCCCTTTGCTTGGGTGACAACGAAGCCCCCAGCCTTTTAATTGTGTCATAATAATAGCAATATCCAAAGTATTTTTGCATCAGCATCATATATTTAGCTGGGGGGCATTGACTAACAGGGACTCAAAAGAGTGGTGAAGGGTTTTGCCTGATCTCCTCCTATTTTCTTCGGGGTGTCACAGAGAGGTTTGGCCAAAAGCAGAATTCCGGTCAGTTTCACCCCCTCAATTGATGGAGGTTCCTGAATATCAGGGAAGCCTATATCAGCCAGATTAGAACATCAAACTGTTACTCTTTGTTTATTTCCAAGTGCTCAGTTAAAACAGTTCCCAGCGTGGGTCGCAATGTATTAAAAATAAGCAAAGGGGCATCTGAATATTGTGATGTACATTCAGTGTTTCACAGAATGCACAACAGTGGCATCTAGCGTACTGAATGAAATGATCATATGCAGATGTAATAAATGCGTTTACAAAACATTAGTGAAAAGTGGTAAAGCTGAGAGAGTTCACGTCAGTGTGAAAGTAGAATTATAAAACTGATTTACTTGTCTCTAGCAGCAACCCCAGATTGTGAAGTTGGATAAACTCAAAGAAGCCAAACTGAGTCAATTAATGAATATCAGTCCCAGCCCCCTGTCATAAGACCTGATGATCTTTGTTTTGGGTTCAGCTTTCATCATCTTACCAACCTGTAGACCTCCAGATGGCCTGGACCAGCCTTTCTCAACCTTTGGGTCCCCAGATGTTGTTGAACTACAACTCCCATCACCCCTAGCTAGCAAGGCCAGAGCTCAGGGATGTTGGGAGTTGTAGTTCAACAACATTTGGGGACCCACAGGTTGAGGCCCTGGACTATGATTCCCATCAGCCCTCACCAGCACGTCCAATGGTCAGGGGTGATAACAGTTGTAGTCCAAAACATCTGGAGGGCACCAGGTTGGGGAAGGCTGCTTTAGAACTGGAACCAAGACTGCGACACTGATGTTTCAGGAGGAAAGCAATGTATCAGCACAGGAATGGTAACTCACTTCAAATCATATCATTTTGCTCAACAGCCTCATTTATACATTGAACAGGACTGGGTAAGGGCTGGGCTTGCATATCGTCATGTTCCAGCTCTTATTAGTGAACTTCCTTCTTGTTAGATTGCTGGGCTCTGGTGAGGCAGTTTGAGGGTTAATGCCACCCCTGTTGAGCAGAGTTTTTGGAGGCTGAGACTGCACATGGCATCTCTTTGGTGGCTCCAGAAGGTTTGTTGCTTTGGAAATGTCAGTTCCAGTGCAGTTTAATTAAATGAAATCCCCCACCGAGCCCAAGGCATATGGCAAATGAAATAGCACAGCTCAAGGATAATAGTCCATTGGGGTGCAATTAATCTCAAGGTTGCTCTGGTGCTGAGCAGTAGCGATAGCATGGACATGGAATAACAAATGGACTTGGAGTTTTAGACAAAGTGGCTGGTTAACTGTATTGCAGCATCAAGGGCTTTGACTGGCAGAAGCTTAGGGTTTCAGACAGGCATCTTTTTCGGCTATCCTTGGGCATGCCAGGGACTGGGCCTTGTACAGTTTAGCATGCAAAACATGAGTTCTGCTCTTCCATTAAAGGCCTATGTATGCCTGTTATGCAAAGGCAGGCTTATGACTTGAGAATCACACAGGTTAGGTAAACTGTAGAGCAGCACCAGGGAGTCAACATGCTGTTGGGCTGCAGCTCCCATAATTCCTAACCATTGGCCATGCTGGCTGGGCTGCTGGGAGTTGAAGTCCAGCAACGTCTGGAGGGCAAACACTAGGTTCCTTAACCCTACAGTAGAGATGTCCACATCTTCTTTCTCCACTGCTCATCTGTAGTAGCATTGTTCTCGGAGTATTCTCATAAATACAAGAACAGAGTCCTGCAATTTGAGGGTTCCCTTCATCTGACAGGAGGCCTTTTTCAATTAGGAGAAGGGAATCATTGTGTCCAACCCAGAATGTAGAAAGTCCATATGCCGTGGATCTAGCATTGCCTCTAACATTCCCCCCCCCCCATGGGCTCCATTCATGTATGTTGCTTCCAGTCTTCAAACATTGAGAAATGGTGTGATGGGAAATCAAATTATGGAAATGCATTGGCAAAGCATCCCAGCAATGAACAACTGTTTTAAAATTCCCTTGGTTTCTGTTTCTGTAGTTTACAACTCTCCCCCATTCCCACTGCCAATACTATGTTATCTCAGGACTCTGCTAATTATTGTTTATATGGCCATTTTGTACTGTTGTAAGCAGAAACTGAAGCTGGTTTGTTGCAGTAATGGCTTTGATCTAGCAGAACACTTATGTACACACACAAACACACACACACACACACACACACATACACCTCTTAACTTCAGAGCTTATTGCATTCTTTCAGTCTGTGGTTTGAGCTGAGCTTCTGCCTGCCTGGGCAACCCATCAGACAGGTGTAGAAGCCACTGTATCCTGCACTCACTCAGATCTGTCTTGACCTTCCCATCTTCATACCGGTACCGATGATTTATACCAAACAGAGCTGCTAAGCTGCTCCTCTCTGGAACATTTAGCAATCAGCTGTCAACTTGCAGAGACCTGAAATGCCTTCAAAGCACAGAAACAAGCTAACTGCTAGTTTATGAAATTGTGAATTACGAAGTTGTAAGCTCCAGGTCTATTTCAACATCCTTAAACAATGAGAGGCAGACTTCAGACCTTGCAGGTTTTGCTCCCCTCACCCTAGAATTTCAGGTTCTATCAACCAAAGCCAGCTGCACAATAGTTGCTTGAGGGATGAGAGAGAAAGAGAGGAGGATGAGAGAATTACAGAATGGCATCTGTGAGAGCTCATGTTCAACACAGGAGTTAGTTTTCAGTCCCATAACCAAGCTTATAGTTCTCTTTTACAGAAATCCACTCCTGTTTTTCCCCTCCATGTTTTTCCCCAGCAGGTTAATTTAGGAAAAAGGGTGGACGCTTTTTATCATTGGTGCTGTTTAACAGCAAGCTCTTGACTATGTACTGCAAACTACACAGAGCTGTAGCAGGAGATTCTGATCCACTTTCTACTCTCTCCTGTCCTAAAGGCTGTATTAAGCTTGTCCCAGTGTGTGGTCTAAAGGACAATGACACAACCATTTTGCTGAAGCTAATCAGGTCTGGTCAACACCTCAATGGGAACCCCACATCCATTATGGGAAAAAGGCAAGATATAAATGTAAACTAAGGCCACAGTCACATCATACATTTAAAGCACTATGATGCCACTTTTAAAAAATCATGACTTCCCCTAAAGAATTCTGGAAGCTGTAGTTTGTTCAGAGTGCTGAGAGTTGGGAAGCCCCTATTCGCTTCCCAGAGTTACAATTCCCAGGGTGGTTTAGCAATCAATCCCTGTTCCCAGGGAACTCTGGGAATTGTAGCTCTGTGAAGGGAATATGGGTCTCCTAACAGTTTTCAGCACCCTTAACAAACTACAGTTCCCAGGATTTTTCGGGGGAAGCTGCAACTGCTCCAAGTGGTATCAGAGTGCTTTAAAATGCATGGTGTGATTGTGGCTCAACTGAGCAATGGTTCTTCTAAAGACAAACATTGTAACCTAGTAGATCAGATTCGTTTATTTGTATCTAGTTATCAGACCATGGGTAAATGAAAGTTTGTAGCAGGATGATGGTGACACAAGGTGACATCTGTGGATCATCAGCAGTGAGTCCTAATACAAGCCCACCGGTAGAAAGCTGCACAGTCATACCTTGGGTTGAAGTTGCTTCAGGTTGAGTGCCTTCGGGTTGCACTCCTTGGCGACCCAGAAGTAACGGAACGCGTTACTTCCAGGTTTCGCCGCTCGCGCATGCGCAGACGGTCAAAATGACGTCACACGCATGCGCGGAAGTGGCAAATCACGAGCCGTGCACTCGCAGACGCGCAGACGTGAACAAGGCTCTGGAATGAATCCTGTTCATATCCAGAGGTACCACTGTACAGTGGTACCTCGGGTTAAGTACTTAATTCGTTCTGGAGGTCCGTACTTAACCTAAAACTGTTCTTAACCTGAAGCTCCACTTTAGCTAATGGGGCCTCCTGCTGCTGCCGTGCCGCCGGAGCACAATTTTTGTTCTCATCCTGAAGCAAAGTTCTTAACCTGAGGTAATATTTCTGGGTTAGCGGAGTCTGTAACCTGAACCGAATGTAACCTGAAGTGTATGTAGCCCGAGGTACCACTGTATATCAAAGGAAGTCTGCAGTCAGGAACTGCTAGAATCTGTGGACAGTTGAACTGTTTGATGAACCTTTGAACTGCAGGAGACAGCTTCTCAGTGAAGTGCTGTCAGGTCATGGACCTACCAGACCTCCTGGGTCCTTCTGGACAGGAAGGAGCATTAAGAGGGCTTCCTGTTTTAATTTAGCCTCACCTGAGCAACAAGGCCTTCCTGATTTCTGTCTGTTCTTGGTTCTGACTAAATGGCCCCACACCAACGGTTAGCCAACTTGGGTAGCTGACAGGCCCAATCTACTGCCCTCTTGGCCAGGGTCATGGATGCTTTTCAGCAGTGGGCAACAGTGCCATTTTTTAAGGGGAGCCAAGTTCAGCTCCCATCCTTGGTGACTGGCCGCCATCGTAAGCTACTCAACATGTAATGCCCTGGCCCACAGAACTTTGAAATGTATTGATTTTATAATTCCATTGTCCAGGTAGGACTATACCTGACCTGGTTGGGAAGCGGGCAGAACAAAGACCATGGCAAGGGCCTCCTGAAGTCTAGTGTTGGCCTTGTCTGGCGTGCACCTTGACCTTACCTTGCCGTTTTCCTCTTTGGTGCTGACTTAGCTCTTCATTCCTGACTCTGGACTCAGCCCTGACACAGGCAGTCGATGTGAAATCTGGAAGGCAAACAACAGATACATTGCTCTCTAGTGGCAGCCTAGACTTTAGAAAGGATAAGTGACCTGGCTGCTGTTATCAGACAAACGTAGCGCTTGACCATATCCAGCAATGGTGCAGAGGACTTCTGTGGGCTCAACTGAACTTCCTATCCTATGTCCGCCAGGACACCCCCTCCATTACACCATCAAAATCATGTCTGGAGGGTTTGGGGACCCTCTGCAGCAGTTTTGGGGGTTGCACAGGGAGGTGAGGAAACGGAAGTCTCATTGTGCCAGCAGAACCCAGTTGGCACTGCAGTGGATGCAACCCTTAATTTTCTGTATATTACTAGTTCTTTTGATACTTCTTAAAATTATTGCCCATAAATAGAAAGGGGATCCTTGGGTCCTTGTCATCTGTTCATCACAGCCCGCTGCATTAAGCCACTTTGACAACCAGAATCTTCCATGTACCCTCCCTCCCTCCCCTCTAACCCAACCATCCTCTGGAGAGCAGCTTGACAAGTGGCCATAAATCACTGGTGCAGGCGGCTTCACCTTCCAGATTAGGCTAATTAGGTTCTTAATGGCCCTATTGAACACAGACCTCCATGCCAGATGCCCCCACCCTCTCCACAGCCATTCGGAGCTTTTGGAATAAAACTCTTTAATGTAATTTTCAACTTGCTTTTCCTTGTATGATGGGAGCAGATACAACCCACAGACCTGCAATGGTCCCCAGCTTAGGAAATAGACAGTTTTGTCTCTGCCATCATAAAATAGTATAGAGTTGGTTCATTGACTAGATTACAGGGTTTTTTTATTATTAAAATATATTATTGTACCTAGGGTTGTCAGGTCAGGGGCATCCGAGACATTGAGATTTCAGGACCCAAACCTGAGACCTGGGGTGGCCTCTGGTGACTTGTTTTGCCTGAAGCATCTCTTCCTTGGTGGACCTCAAAAACACCTTGCTTGTGTTGGAGGCCTTGCTCATGGTCGCCCCACCTTCTCAAGTGAAGCAGGTGGCAACTTTTCCTGGCACCTTGTCTTTGAAAACCCTCCCTTTTGTCCATCTGTCAGGCTTCTTTTCTGTTGCTGAGTCCCATCTTTCCTCCTTGTAGCTCAAGGTGGCCTTACATATTTCTCCCCCTCCACCATTTATCATCACAACAAACCTGTGAGGTGGGTTAGGCTGAGGGACATTGACTGGTCCCAGGCCATCCAGTAGCTGAATTAGGGATTCTGGCTTTTAAATGGGGTTTGGTGTGTGATACTTAAGTAGAATTGAGTTTTTGTTCTTGGTTTGCTTGCTTGTTTTATATTGATTCTTTTATCATATTGTTAGCTGGCTTGGAAATCCATGCAATTAAGAAGCAGGGTAGGTTGTAGAGGTGATGCAACGTGATAAATTTTGGGTTTTGACATATTCCTCTTTTATGGATAATAAAGGTCAGCCCTCTAGTTCTTCCTTTGTAATGTTCTTCCTCTGTAATGAAGGACTAGAGAACTGGAGTTATTTATCTAATTACATTTGTGATTCACTTTTCGTAAGGTATCTCAGAGTGATATCACAATAAATGGATCAGCAATAAAAACAATAGCATAATTTCATGTATAAAGATGATATCATATACAACTAAAAGCAATTTCGTAAGTGAAAACAATTCCATAAATGAAAACACTTCCAGAAGTAAAAAAATAATTTCAAATCCAGTGCAGATGCAACCTGTTCTATCTTATTCAGTAAGACAGATAATTTGTGAAAATGTTCAGTGGAGCAAGTTAACTAAATAAATATTGAACCTGTACTATCATCTGCTTTGAGCTAACTTGCCATGCCATCTTTGGAAGGAGTACAGTTGTACCTGGGGTTAAGAACTTAATTCAACTTGCTTTACTTAATTCATTCTGGAGGTCCATTCTTAACCTGAAACTGTTCTTAACCTGAGGTACCACTTTAGCTAATGGGGCCTCCCACTGCCGCTGCACTGCCGCCATGCGATTTCTGTTCTCATCCTGAAGCAAAGTTCTTAACCCAAGGTACTATTTCTGGGTTAGGGGAGTCTGTAACCTGAAGCATCTGTAACCCAAGGTTTATATACGCTTCAGGTTACATGCTTCAGGATGAGAACAGAAATCATGCTTTGGTGGCGCGGCAGCAGCAGGAAGCCCCATTAGCTAAAGTAGTGCTTCAGGTTAAGAAAAGTTTCAGGTTAAGAACGGACCTCCGGCATGAATTAAGTACTTAACCTGAGGTACCACTGTATTATGTTGTGTGACATTTGGTCCTGACCACACCCCTTCAGTACACATCATTGCTGCATCACACTGTTGACTCACGTTAAGCCTGTGGTCTACTAAGACCCCGAGATTCTGTTCACATGTACTACTGGCAAGACAGGTGTCCTTCATCTTATATTTTTGCAGCTGCTTCTTCCTGCCTAAGTGCAGAACCTTACATTTGTCATGACTGAAATTCATTTGGCCATATCCCCTGTTGCTTTCTGAAGCCGTTTGCTAAGGTGGGGGGGGAGGGAGTTCCACAAGAGATACAAAGCATTAGCTCCCTATTTCCTTCCCTTCCTCCCCATGTAATTGGAGTGCTTCCCTCATCTTTTGATCTTGCTTACCCTTTTATATCTTTCCTGTGCTCACACCTCCCTTCAGACCGTGATTATTCCTAATGAATCCTCTTGCGCTGTGATGTATTTGCTCGACACTGGCCAATGAATCACTCCAACATCTCTGTCTGTAACTAATAGTCTGTGGGATTTCTCATTAATTATGTGCCTGTAACTTTGCTACTTTTTTTGGTGTGTGTATGTGGTAGGGGCATGTTCTGAGAGATGCCGCAGAATGAGTAAGTCTCTGCTCTGTCCTCACCCTTCCCCACTCCCTCTCTTACAGATCGCAGCCCTGGAGAGGCAAATATTCGACTTTCTGGGCTACCAGTGGGTGCCCATCCTGGCTAATTTTTTACACATCATGGCTGTCATCCTGGGCGTCTTTGGCACCATTCAGTACAGATCCAAATACCTCATACTGGTAAGTACAATGGATAGCCAGGAATAGCCATTTTGGTGCTCCCCCCCCCCGATGTTGTTTGGACTTCCAACAGCCCCAACAACAAGGATGGGGAATATGTGGCGCTCCAGGTGTTACATACATTTTATGAAATAAATATATAATCTCCTGACTGTAAAAAAAAAAAGGAACAACCTCAGAGTGGTTTGGACTCCAGCTCCCACCAGACCAGAAAGTCAAGGAATCAAAAGTTGGGGGTGCAGTTTTCACTATTCAAGCTGAAGTACCACATTTTTCGCTCTATAAGATGCACCAGACCATAAGACGCACCTATTTTTTGGAGGAGGAAAACAAGAAAAAAATATTCTGAATCCCAGAAGCCAGAACAGCAAGAGGGATTGCTGCGCAGCGAAAGCAGCGATCCCTCTTGCTGTTCTGGCTTCTGGGATAGCTGTGCAGCCTGCATTCGCTCCATAAGACACACACACACATTTCCCCTTACTTTTTAGGAGGGAAAAAGTCTGCCTTATAGAGTGAAAAATAAGGTAAATCCTTGCAGATTTGTCCTTAGGGGGTGCTGTCTCCCCATGATCTATGCTGAGGACAGCCACACAAATGTGTTTCTCCTCTCCAGAGAAAGTCTCACTGAGCTCTGGTTCCAAGTACCAATGGACAGGGGCGCCGACTTATAAAAAATATTGGGGGGGGGCCCATACCGGGGTCCTGCTGCTGGTTCGCTCGGGTAGCCGGGAGAACGCAGTTCGAGGTGGCGGTGTTGGGGAGAGACCCTCGCTCAGGGCGCCACAAGACTTGGCGGCCGGCGGCCTATCTGGGGGGTTTTGGAGCGTATTTCGGCGGAGCGATTGGGGAGGAGGGGGCTTGTTGCCGGATTCTTCAGCTGGGCCGGAGATCCGCTGCTGGGGGGTCCCTGGGCTGAGTTGTGAGCACGGCCTGCTGAAGGGAGATCCAGCCGATTGCGCGACGGGGACGGCCGGGGCTCTCCGGCTAGGGCGCGCGGCTGGCTGGGCGAGGGAGCAGGTGGGGAGGAGGCGGGGTCCACAGCGGTGGCGCTCTGCTGGAGGGACGCCCGAGAACACTATCATGATTCACACCATTCTTTTCAGTTACCTGCTTACTACCGTAATAATTATTTGTTTTAACTCATTACTGAATGTATTTTAAAAGGTAACTATCGTCAAACAAGGAAAATAAAAAAATACCAACATAATTTTGTGATTTTACAAAGCATAATATAACTAATAATTTTCTTAAATTATTGGGGGGGCAGAGCCCCCCCAAACGAATTTTTGAAGGGGCTCGGGCCCCCTCAGGCCCCATGGAGTCGGCGCCTATGCCAATGGATCCTGAGGGAAAGAATAGGGTAAATATTTAAGCTTGCCAATAGCCGCTTCATGAGAAACATAATCTGTGTGGGGATTTGAAGGGGAGAAGGGTTATTGGATCTTATGACACAAGGCTGGGGCAGATCTTCATTAACGGATGAAGTCTGGCTTGCTCGAACTTATCCAGGTTCACAGTCTTCGGTTGCTACAACCCTGTGAGGTGGGCTAGGGTGAGAGGCAGTGAATGTCCGAGGATCACCCACTGAGCTTCATAGCTGAGTGGGGATTAGAACCCCAGTCTCCCAGGACTCAGTTCAATACTCTAACCCATGGATAGGCAACCTAAGGCCCGGGGGCCAGATCCAGCCCAATCGCCTTCTAAATCTGGCCCGTGGCCAGTCTGGGAATCAGCATGTTTTTACATGAGTAGAATGTGTCCTTTTATTTAAAATGCATCTCTGGGTTATTTGTGGGGCATAGGAATTCATTCATTTCACACACACACACCCAAAATATAGTCCGGCCCCCCACAAGGTCTGAGGGATAGTGGACTGGCCCCTTGCTGAAAAAGTTTGCTGACCCCTGCTCTAACTCACGGGTAGGCAACCTAAGGCCCGGGGGCCAGGTCCGGCCCAATCGCCTTCTAAATCCAGCCTGCAGATGGTTTGGGAATCAGCGTGTTTTTACATGAGTAGAATGTGTGCTTTTATTTAAAATGCATCTCTGGGTTATTTGTGGGGCCTGCCTGGTGTTTTTACATGAGTAGAATGTGTCCTTTTATTTAAAATGCATCTCTGGGTTATTTGTGGGGCCTGCCTGGTGTTTTTACATGAGTAGAATGTGTCCTTTTATTTAAAATGCATCTCTGGGTTATTTGTGGGGCATAGGAATTCGTTCTCCCCCCCCCCCAAAAAAAGAAAAATATAGTCCGGGCCTCCACAAGGTCTGAGGGCAGTGGACCGGCCCCCTGCTGAAAAAGTTTGCTGACCCCTGCTCTAACCCCTACACCACGGTTGCTTCCCCTGAAGAAACACACAAAAAAACACCAGACTGATGGATAGCCAGAACATGTCTTTAGAGCAGCTCACCCCACAGTGTATTGTTAACTGTCGCTCTGCCCCTTTCTCTCCTTCTCTCCAGTATGCAGTGTGGCTCGTGCTTTGGGTTGGATGGAATGCATTCATCATCTGCTTTTACCTGGAAGTCGGACACCTTTCACAGGTAATTACCTCTGTAATCATACCGAGTGCACGCCCTTCTCGAACCACTGATCCGCCTGACAACCCAAGGCTTTTCCATCCATCATTTTTGCACTGCAATTGCTCAGTCAAATAGAGATGGGAGTTCAGGAGGTGGCTTGCATGTCAGGAAAGTGCCACCGCCATTTGGGGGAAATTCATTCCTCCTCTCGCTGGTGCTGATGTAGCCAAGCAGAATCAACTCGTCAGGCCAGCGGGGAAATCCAAAACATTGCCGTGCAGTATAAATCGAGGGGTTTGGCAGTTTCTTTCTTATACTTTCGGAACGTGTGCACCTTCCTCCCCAAGGAGCAAGACTTTTAGTGGGATGTGAACATGCTGCAAGGAATGAATGGTTAAATCCCCAGTCTAAAATACTCATGCTGTTCTTTTTTCTTTTTTCAAATAATTTTTATTGGTTTTTACATTTTTATCACAATCATATCATAACAAGTAATAACAAATTAACTCCCCCCCCCCATGAATTCCCTCAACTTCCCCTTCTGGTTTTTTCTCCCCCTGCTTGCAATACTGTGCTTCAATATTATATTCTTTAAATTAAATATGGTTATAGTCTTCTCACTTTAACCTCATCTTTATAGCTTCTATATTTACTTTGTTAGTTGTAAGTGTTTAGTCAAAACCTACTAGTGAGTCCATTTCTTTACATTGGTTCCGTAAATACAACATAAATGGTTCCCAGTCTTTTTTAAAATCTCTATTGTCCTTGTCTACTCATGCTGTTCTACTAGGAAGGCAGAATGGGACTGAACAGCTGACTTTCCACTTTTGTTTAGCAAATTACTCTGCGTCTAGGGGAAAGCTGAGAAGGTTTGCAAGGGAGTGAGAATGCTAGTGGGTGGAAGGGAGGAAACATTTGGCTGGACCTTAGTGCTGGATCAATACCTGTTTATTGGGTGGTAATTCAACTAAGTTTTCTTCAGAGTAGACACAAGTAAATTATGAAATTAATGGACCTAACATAGTCATTCATCTTAATTTCAATGAGCCTACTCTGAGTAAAACTTAGTTTGATACCATGCATTAATTTTAGGGTCCAGTCCAAACCCTCGTGTGTCACACTGGAAGTTGGGTGTGGATGGGGCAGCGATATTTTCTGTATTATTACATTTGCATCCCACCTTTCCAGGAAGTTCAAGATGGTATACACCAGGCATAGGCAAACTCAGCCCTCCAGATGTTTTGGGACTACAACTCCCATCATCCTTAGCTAACAGGAGCAGTGGTCAGGGATGATGGGAGTTGTAGTCCCAAAACACCTGGAGGGCCGAGTTTGCCTATGCCTGGTGTACATAGTCCTCCTCATTGTATCATCACAATAGCCCTGCAAGGTAGTTTAGGCTGAGAGTGAGTGACTGGCCCAAGGCTACCCCATGAGCTTCATGGCTGAGTGGGGATTTGAACCCTGGACTCCCAGGTCCTAGTCCAACACTAATCACTATAGCACACTGTTCCGTGTAAGACATACTGTCCATGTAGCCATTCCAGAGTCACATAATAAGAGGATGTAAGATGGTTTCCTGATCAATCTTTAGAAGCCCTTCTGAGTATCTTCCTTGAGGGGATCAATGCATTTGTTACTGAGCAGATGGCAAAATATCTAAATGTTGTTGTGCGTTTTAGATCTTTAGCAGAATCACACAGTCAGTTGCATCTGCCCTACTTAATGCTGGCATAAGGAAGTCATTTTCAACAGGGTTGATGTTTTGTGGAGTGGCAGGCGTCACTCCTCAGTGCTTGTAAACAGGTTAAAGTGCTACACAGAAAGGCATTTGGCCAGAATGGCAACTTAAACTGTTGGAATATGCGCAGCTTGCGGATCTAACCTATAGAATAAGAGAACAAGAAGAGCATTCATTTAA
Source organism: Podarcis liolepis (assembly GCF_965112155.1). NCBI lineage: Eukaryota > Metazoa > Chordata > Lepidosauria > Squamata > Lacertidae > Podarcis > Podarcis liolepis. The sequence goes on along the minus strand of NC_139561.1, from coordinate 71,052,604 downwards.
AGAAGATTGGAAAATGTTTATTGAATATATGGGGAGTAATTGTGTACACTTGAAAACGTTGGCAGCTTTAAGGTAAATTCAATAGTGTAAATAAGTTTTGATGGAAGTAACAATGGAATACTGAATGGCTTAGTTTATATAAAATATGCAGGGATCTATGATATGCAAAATGAACCATGGAAAGAGAAGAAGGGAAGTCACTGATATATTAAGGTTGTCAATTTAGATTCTAAATTGTAAAACAGAAAATTTGATAAAAATTATATATAAAAAGGGGGAGGGAGGCAATTGGCCCCCAGTCAACAAAAGAGCATAGGAAGCTACCTTAAACCAAGTGAGTACATTGGTCAATCTAGCTCAGAATTGCCTGCACCGACCAGCCGATAATATCCAGGATTTTGGACTGGCTACATTTCCAATCCCACCTGGAGATGCTGGGGACTGAACCTGATGCTGAACCCAGAAGCAGCTCTCTTTGTGGTGGGGGACAGAAACACTATACTATCTTCTCAGAAGATGGGCAGCTGTTGCTTACAAGGAGGAAGAGGTGACAGAGAGGCTGCGCGGTGCAAAAGCGCCAGCAGGATTGGAGCAGCGGCTGGTTGCAGCTGATGGGAGTTGTCGTTCCAAACTTCTGGAAGGCACCAAGTTGGGGAAGGCAAACTTAAGGTCTTAAAAATGTGGATCTGTGTATAGTTCTGGTTGCCTCGCCTTAAAAGGACGTTGTAGAATTGGAAAAGGTTTGGAAAACCTTTGGTTTGGAACCAAAATCATTAAGAGGAGGAAGAGACTCCCCTATGAAGAAAGGCTGCAATGTTGGGGACTTTTTAGTTTAGATTCGCAAGGGTGCCCAAACTTTTTTCAAAGAGGGCCAGATTTGATGAAGTGAACATGCGTGTGGGCCGACCAAAGTTGTTGAGCTTTTTTCACCCCAGGACATATACTGCCATGGGGGCCGGATTAAATCAACCAGCAGGCTCGATTAGACCCCCGAAACCGGCTTTGGACATGCCTTTGAAAAGGTGACACAATAGAAGCTAATAAAATTTGGCATGGCACAGGGAGAGAAAACGTCTCCCTCTTTCAGAAGACCAGAACTTGTGGACATCCAATGAAGCTGAATGTCAGAAGTTTCAGGACAGATAAAAGAAAATATTTCTTCATGCAATGCATAGTTAAACTATGGAACTCCCTGCCACAGGAGGCAGTGATGGCCACCAACTTGAATGGCTTTAAAAGAAGATAGGACAAATTCACGGAGGAGAGGGCTATTGATGGCTACTAGCCATGAAGGCTGAGCTCAGCCTCGAGCTAGAGGCAGCAGTGACCCGATGCACTTGGGAGGCTACACTGGAACACTTTTGACTATCATGTGCCCAGGAGCTTCTTACTCCTGAGAGTCCCTGGACCCCTCCCGACCAGTGTATTCTGCACCACGCCACTGATGTAATAATATTGCATTAGCGATGGATTTATACTGGACCATGCAGACATTCTTTAGTTGTGCTGTGATGCTTCCCCAGTGCTACTCCATTGCTGCCATCTGCAGGGGGCACTTTTTGAACTGGAGTGCAATAAAAGTGGGGCAACTCACCACTGCCACTGAAACAAATGTGAAATAAAATGTTGCAGGGCTTCAACAGGACGCTACATGCACTGATTTCAATTCAAGCAGGGTGTCTGCCCCCAAACCTTTGCAGGCACCAACAGTTTGGAAAGCAGGACCATGTAGAACTAGCCTGGTGCTATCAGGAGCACAAATAATCATGAAGGCACCTCTGGATTGCAGGGGGCGGGGGGCAGCTTGTGTCATATGCTCCTTAGAAGGACTAGCTTTTAGGACAATCACCTTTGTGAAGAGATTTCAAACAAGGAGCTTGTCCTGGAGCTGTATCTGTGATGAAAGCAGCTCTTGAAAGTGAAACGAAAGCCCTTTGTCAAATTGTCTTCTTTTTTCTATTCTGTTTTGCTGAACAGGCCAGACATATTGATTAGAGCCAGCCGTTCCTGGAAGGAAGCCCAAAACCGGCACTACTGTCTCGATCATATTTCAGAACGAGCCTTTCCCACATGCGTGTGTGTGTGTGTGTGTGTGTGTGTAATATTTAGACTGTGTCCTGGTTCCATCCGGGGAGCCACAGTTGCCCTAGGCCTTGCTGGAGGCAAGAAAGAGGGTTTTTGTGTGTGTGTTTGCTTATCCAATCTGTGGCCCATCTCATTCTAAAGGAAGCATAAAAAGGAGAATGGAAAGCTGTGGCCTCTTCGTCCATCTAGCTCAGGATTGACCAGCTCTTCAGGGTTTTTGATGGAAGATATTGCCAGTCCTAACCAGAAGTGCAAGGAAGTGGACATGTTAAGCAGATCCCATATACAGTATCAGAGGTTTTCAACCTTTTTGAGTCTGCGGCTCCCTTAACCAACTACATGCTTTCTGCAGCACCCCTGTGGGGCTCAGGAGACCCTTGCCTACAAAGCTGGCAGCCTCTCATCCTTTCTCAAAGACCCTCCCCTTGTGGAGTGTTCCCTCAGCCTCCTCTCCCCTCCCCTGTTCTTGGGAGTCCTCTGGGCAGCTGCAGTTGCTGCCCCCCTTGCCCCAAAGAGAGGTGCCTCCTCACACTGACCCAGAGGCCTGGGAAGCACCCCTGGCCAGCCCCAGAGGCACCATTCTCCTGGGGAGCTTGTAGCTAGGGCTGCTGCAACAAAGAGGCAAAGACACAAGGGGACATCAGAGGAGAGAGGGAAGGAAAGAGGGACAGAGGGAAACAGATGGTATCTTGGGGTGCCATCATTCAAGGCACCCCAGGATACCACAGCACACTGGTTGGAAACCACCACCATATATCCATAGATAACTCATTCTCCAAGATTGGAGACTTCTGTATCCCCAAACAGCACCATTCACAGTCAGGAGTGATTCGTCAACAGGTTTGGGGTGTCATCAGGGTTTGCAGAAGTACAAAAAGAGCTTGGAGAAAAAATCCTAGTGGGAAAAGACCCTCCCACAAGCCAGCCAGTGCCCACAGAATATGGACTGAATGTTGCAGGTGGTGAGGATGGAATAGAGCAGTGTTTCCCAACCTTTTTTGGGCAAAGGCACACTTGTTTCATGAAAAAAATCTCGAGGCACACCACCATTACAGCCCCGTGACGTCAGCGCGCAGCGTCACGCCGGGAGGGACATGAATTGCTAGCAAATTACATAATCACCTCCTTGAGGGCTGGCTCATCTTCTCCGAAGGCAGAACCCCATTAATTAACAGCACAGACTCACACCATAGCCAAGACGAGGGGGGAAAACCTCAGTCATGCACAGTCATGCACATGTGGGGGGCTAAATGAGGACAAAGACCGGGCAGAGAGCAGGGTTCAAATCACCCCACCTGGCCAGGACAATCCCTGGGTGCTCCCTTGGGCCACTCGCCTGACCCACCTCGCAGGGCTGTTGTTGCGAGGATAACACGGGGAGAACCACACGTGCCCCCGGGAGCTCCTTGGAGGAGAAAGCGGGCGATGAATGCAATGCACGAAATATATGAGAGGCGACCAGGTTTTGCAGGTGAGGGGCCCCCGCCAGCCTCCGCTTCCAACACCCGGCGCAACAACGCCGAAGTTTCCCCCCGGGCTCGGCTCGGGGAGCAGCGCTGCTCCCCCCTGGCTCCCCTTCGCCCTTCCGGCTCTCTCTGCCGCCCACTGGGGACCCCCCTCACCTGCCAAGTCCGGAGCGCCGGTGGAAGTTGCATGCATGCATGCAGGGCGCCGCGTTGCCATTGCATTGCACTGCACTCCATGCAACGCCTGCACGCATGCATTGCCTTGCACGCCCGCCAAGGGGTCTCCCCGCGGTCCGATGCGTCCCCTCCGGCGCGGATGCAGCATTGCAAAAATAACCCCCCCCGACGCAGCCCTACCTGGGGGGCAGCCTCCGCGGGGATCCCCAGGCTCCATCCTGCCGCCCGATCTCCGCGGGGGCGCAGGCAGGCTGCGCGGGGTCTGCGCGGAAGAGCCCCTGCCCGCCCAGCCGCCGCCGCTGCGCTCATTCCATGGCCGGGAGAAGAGCGCTTCAAACAAAACGCCCGGCCCGCCAGGCCACACTGGGAAACGTAGTTCGCGCACCCCGCACGGGCACGGAGCCCAAGGGCGAGGGGACTACGGATCCTGGCAGCCCCCGCGCCGGGGACGGAGGGGGAGAGGCCGGGTGCAGGGATGGAGGGACGGGTGGGCGAGCGAGTGAGTGAGTGGCAGCCGCCAAGCCTTGGCCGAGAGCCAGGAAGGGCCTCCGCGGAGGAGGAGGAGGAGGAGGAGGGAGGCACAGAGTGGGAGGGAGGGAGGGAACCCCAGGGGTCATCTAGTGACGGCGCCCCAATCGAAAATTTGACCTTTAAAAAAAAAAATCTTTCGAATTTTTAAATTTTTCCCGCGGCACACCAGGCAACATCTCGCGGCACACTAGTGTGCCACGGAACAGTGGTTGGCAAACACTGGAATAGAGTGTTCTGGAACAGGGCAGGTGTGGTTGGAACCCTAAGCAGGAGCACTCCACACTACGGTGTTTTGTGGCAATTCCCACTTTCAAAATGCAAGTAGTTCATTATAACATTCACTGGATATATTTGCAACCCAGGAAGAACTCAGTGGGTTCCCTGCCCCATCTGACCGGGTGGGGTATAACAGTAATAGTAATGGTAATAATATTAGGTAAAAAAGGTAAAGGACCCCTGGATGGTTAAGTCCAGTCAAAGGTGACTATGGGGTTGTGGTGCTCATCTTGCTTTCAGTCCGAGGGAGCCGGCGTTTGTCCACAGACAGCTTTCCGGGTCATGTGGCCAGCATGACTAAACCACTTCTGGCACAACGGGACACCGTGATGGAAACCAGAGCACACAGAAACGCCATTTACCTTCCTGCCACAGCAGTACCTATTTATCTACTTGCACACGTGTGCTTTCAAACTGCTAGGTTGGCAGGAGCTGGGACAGAGCAACGGGAGCTCACCCCATTGCACGGATTCGAACCACTGACCTTCCAATTGGCAAGCCCAAGAGGCTCAGTGGTTTAGACCACAGTGTCACTCGTGTCCAATAGTAATAGTAATTGGTAATAGTATTACAAATAGTAGTAGTAGTAGAATATGCCCAAGGAGAATAATAGTCTCTTCATTCATAGTCTCTTGCACATTCATTCATTCATTTAGAATTTTGATGCAACATTCAGCTTTTGCTTTTTTTGGGGGGGCAGGCTCAAAGCATCCATAGAAAATAACACTGCTGAATGCAGTGATGCATTTGGTGTTGTAAGTGGGCACTTGGAAACTGTTCCATATGCTTCTGCCAACGCTCCATGACTTCCGCCACCAGCTACTTTTCCTTGTGGCTCCAGAGAGTCAGAACGACCTCAGCCATGCCAATTTGATCTGAGTTTCTGGAGCCTGTAGTTGGGAATCACAGCTTGTCATGAGAACCTCTGTTGCCTTTGTTAAATGCTCCGGGACAATCGTGGCAGATGGATGGAATGCATCTCTCCCTGAAAGCTCCCTCTGAAAGGCCAGTGCCAGGAGGCAGCCATACAGGGGCAGCTGTCTCGTAATATGTTCTGCTGGCTGGTTGTGAAGCTGGGCTGACTTGATTATTGAAGGTCCTGGCAGGTAAACAAAGCAAGGCAGAAATCCCTTCTGCGACTAGAGCCCTGCAGTCAATATTGTGTTCTACTGCGGATGGAGGGACAGAAGCTCTGGCAAGGGTTTTTACTACTACTACTACTACTACTACTACTACTACTACTATTTATTTATATTGTCGAATGAGTTTCGCCAACTCGGAAGAACATTTCCTACACATGCATAGAATTTTAGGTTTCTAGGTGGCAGTGACATAGATCCTTGCTTTGAGGACTGAGTACTGAGAAGTACTGTTTTGGGGGGACAGGGGACAGGGGGCAGGCTGGTGTGGAGGACTCCCTGGTCCTGAATGGGGTAACTGTGCCCCAAAGGAGCAGCTGTGCAACCTGGGAGTCATTTTGGACTCCCAGCTGTCCATGGAGGCACAGGTCAATTCTGTGTCCAGGGCAGCTGTCTACCAGCTCCATCTGGTATGCAGGCTGAGACCCTACCTGCCCGCGGACTGCCTCGCCAGAGTGGTGCGTGCTCTAGTTATCTCCTGCTTTGACTACTGCAATGCACTCTACATGGGGCTACCTTTGAAGGTGACTCGGAAACTACAACTAATCCAGAATGCAGCAGCTAGACTGGTGACTGGGAGTGGCCACCAAGACCATATAACACCAGTCTTGAAAGACCTACATTGGCTCCCAGTACGTTTCTGAGCACAATTCAAAGTGTTGGGGCTGACCTTTAAAGCCCTAAATGGCCTCGGCCCAGTATATCTGAAGGAGAGTCTTCACCCCCATCGTTCAGCCCAGACACTGAGGTCCAGCTCTGAGGACCTTCTGGAGGTTCCCTCACTGCGAGAAATGAGGTTACAGGGAACCAGGCAGAGGGCCTTCTCGGTAGTGGCACCCTCCCTGTGGAACACCCTCCCATCAGATGTCAAGGAAATAAACAGCTATTTGACTTTTAGAAGGCATCTGAAGGCAGCCCTGTTTAGGGAAATTTTTAATGTTTGATCTTCTATCGCTATTATTATTCTATTGGGAGCCACCCAGAGTGGGTGGGGTATAAATAAATTATTATTATTATTATTATTATCTTGCTTTCCTGTGTCCTGCTTCCTTAGGACCGAGACTTCATCATGACCTTTAACACATCGCTGCATCGCTCATGGTGGATGGAGAACGGGCCTGGTTGCCTGGTGACCCCGGTGATGAACTCCAATCTGGCCCTTGAAGACCATCACGTCATCACAGTCACTGGGTGCTTGCTTGATTATCAGTATATTGAGGTGGTGAGCAGTGCAATGCAGATATTCCTTGCGGTAGGTGGTACCAGCATCCGTCTCCAGCTGACTCTTCCACCACACTGATCCCTAAAAAACAACTGAGACACTGAAGGTGATTCTGCCCACAAATTTCACACCCATAAACACTAGACTTATAGAATGGGTTTGCTTCTGATTCCTTTCTTTTTGTCTGGGGAGCCACAGAGGTTTTCTGGCTAGGAAGAGCATATTAAAATGTCTGTATTTATTTGTTTACTTTCGACTTTAAAAAGAAATCTGCCAAGAAGCCAAGCATTCCATTTCAGTTCCCTGGCACTTTGTGTTACTAGCAGTCTCCAATTTGCTCCCTGCAAGTTTGTATGAAATGAAAAAGTAACAGCAACCTGTCTTTGGGAAGGTGAGACTGGAGGTGTAGATAAATTTGAGGGGCTTCAAGCCCTATCCACCCATTCCCCAGTTGAAAAAAAAAGTCATCAAAATAAAATTTAATTTCTTCACCAGACACTTGACAGTGCATTTCTAGACCAATTAGTCATGTTGAGTTCAGTTCCTAAATCCCTGGCATGAGAAAAAAAAGGGAAACGGTGATCCTGTCTAGAATGAAAGATGCAGAAGGTTGAGAAATGGACTGTGGGATAAACAGTTGGGTTGCAATTCTCTCTGCACACTTACCTAGGAGTAAGTCTGCTGTATTCCGTGGGGCATCCTTCTGAGCTGACATTCCTTAAAATACAAGCAAGGAGATCCTTAAAAAGAAATAGCACAAAGGCAAAACGATTTTTTTTATTTATTTTGACAAATGAAGGAGGGCAAAGACACAGGGAAACATACACAGGGAAATGAACATAGTGCAAAAATAATTGGTATTGAGAGAGCAAATCATATGTCCTAGAGGATGGAAAGCAAGAATGAAAAGCAACAGACCCAGAACTCAACCTTGAGGTTAAGGCCAAACTGCTAGCTATGCTGGAAGATGTTTTATTGATATTGTTTCTCTTACGAAATGCAGTTGTGGAGGCTCCTTGTTTGATCAGTGAAGGAGGGGTGGGGGAGTGATTGATCCTCTCTCTCGTACTGTTTTCCTCTAAATTAGGAGCGCACGGCTCCTGTTTTTAACTGGTGTGCAGTGGCTTCTGGTGCACCTTGGAGCTCAGTTCAAGGGTGCTGGTGAAAATGGCTTGGGACTAGGATGCTTAAAGAGAACTATTATTTCCTCCATCTATCTTTCTCAAACATTTAAGATCTGCATCAGGTTGTTGTTCTTCTTGTTACAAATTATTACCTGCCTGCCACTCTAAGGTCCCAGGGCAGGTTACAACAATTAAAATACAACATCAATTTTAACAATGCAGTATTACACAATACTAAAACAAAACGTTTTTGTGGCTGACATTGACTTTTTCAGGTTCTTTTAGTAACCCTTAGGCTTGATTATTGCAATACCTCTAACTCACATGAGAGTAAACTAGGCCAGGCCTCTTTTTAAGTTGTAGATAATTTTGGTGGCGTCTAACTTGCCCAGAGGGGTGCTCAGCTGGCGCCAGGCTTGTGCAGAATTTGTCTGAGGCCCAAGGCCAGAGTCCCCAATCAGCTGGAAGGGATGGGCTGGTGTACCGGCCATAGCTGGCAAAAGGCACCCTCAGACATTGCCATCCCCTGAGCGTATAAAAGCAGCAACAGGTCAAGGAGCATCCTTCAGCCTGCAGACCTGATTCAGGATGGGGGGGGGGAGAGGAATGCACAGGATTTAGCTGGGCCTGGATATCAGCACATTTAATGCACACACAAAAAATAGTAATCTGCAGGTTGATTCCTTTGTTAAAGCTGATTGGAAAGTCACAGAGAAGCAAACAAGCTTTGGAATTCAGTACAGTGGTACCTCTGGTTGCAAACAGGATCCGTTCTGGAGGCCCGTTCACAACATGAAAAGAGCGCAACCCGCAGCGGCGTGTCTGCGCAAGTGTGGGTTGCAATTTGCCGCTTCTGCGCATGTGCGAGCGGCGAAACCCGGAAGTAACCCTTCCCAGTACTTCCGGGTCACCGTGGGACATGACCTGAAAGAATGTAACATGAAGTATGACTGTACAGTAGTAAACAACAACAACAACAACAACAACAATTTATACCCCACCCATCTGGCTGGGTTTCCCCAGCCACTCTGGGCAGCTCCCAACAGAATATTAAAAACACGATAAAACATTACACATTAAAAACTTCCCTAAACAGGGCTGCCTTCAGATGTCTTTGAAAAGTCAGAGAGTTGTTGATTTCCTTGACATCTGATGGGAGAGCGTTCCACAGGGTGGGTGCCACTACCGAGAAGGCCCTCTGCCTGGTTCCCTGTGGCTTCACTTCTCGCAGGGAGGGAACTGCCAGAAGGCCCTCGGAGCTGGACCTCAGTGTCCAGGCTGAACGATGGGGTGAAGACACACCTTCAGGTATACTGGGCCGAGGCCGTTTAGGGCTTTAAAGGTCAGCCCCAACACTTTGAATTGTGCTCAGAAACGTACTGGGAGCCAATGTAGGTCTTTCAGGACCGATGTTATGTGGTCCTGGTGGCCACTCCCAGTCACCAATCTAGCTGCCGCATTCTGGATTAGTTGTAGTATCTGGGTCACCTTCAAAGGTAGCCCCATATAGAGCAGATTGCTGTAGTCCTAGCGGGAGATAACTGCTCTTCATCCATTGTGTGGGTTGTTCAACAACAACAAAAAGCCCAAACAAACAACAGCAACAAAAATGGGAGGGGGGAGGGGGTTTATGGAAGTAAAAGATTCTTCTGGACTAGATCAATAGCGCAATCCTATGCATGCCTAGTCAGAAGCAAACCCCCTTGAGTTCAATGGGATTTATTCACCATGTGTGGTCCCAGTAAGCACAATACATCTCAGCCAGCATTTTCTTGCCCCAATCCCTGGCTTTTGTTTCTGATACCCAGCCAAGGAAGGGTGCTAATGAACTCCAAAACTGGCTCGCTTCTCTTTCACTTTGAAGTTGAGCCCAATCATGGTATTGCTCTTGATCTTGTTTTGATCTTGGGGGCCAATGTGGCTGCCTGCGATTTTGCGTGTGTGATTTGATTCAGCTATTCAGCCTCATCTTGACCATTTCTGATTCTCGCCGAACTGCCGCTGCTTTTTCCTTGCTTTCAAATAATTCGCTTTTCTCCCTCTTTTTTTCTTCCTTTTCTTTTCAAAAAATAATTTTATATTTTGAAGCTCTTCGGATTTGTTTACGCCTGCTACGTCAGCAAAGTGTTTATGGAGGAAGAAGACAGCTGTAAGTACCTTTCATCTACTAATAACTGGAGATTACTTGGCTATGGAGTACTCCATTTAGGGGTAGAGGGAGTGTGGCATGTAGCTCAAACTGTTTATATGATGCAGTAATCGAATATGGTTCAAATGCCACCTTGGTGGCCTAGCAGGGATTTTGAACCTGTGTTGTTTAGTCGTTTAGTCGTGTCTGACTCTTCGTGACCCCATGGACCAGAGCACGCCAGGCACTCCTGTCTTCATTTTGAACCTAGGTCTGCCCAATTTAAATCCATCATACTTATTAACCCATGGGTAGGCAAACTAAGGTCCAAGGGCTGGATCCAGCCCAATTGCCTTCTAAATCTGGCCCACGGACTGTCTGGGAATCAGCGTGTTTTTACATGAGTAGAATGTGTCCTTTTATTTAAAATGCATCTCTGGGTTATTTGTGGGGCATAGGAATTCGTTCATTTTTCCCCTTTCAAAATATAGTCCTGCCCCCCACAAGGGCTGAGGGACAGTGGACCGGCCCCCTGCTGAAAAAGTTTGCTGACCCCTGACCGCTACCCTAGATGGACTCCCTGTGGTTTGTGGGTACCAATTCGTGTGGGGTTGGTAGTAAACAGGGAGATAAAAGCTTCTTTTATTTATTACATTTATACTTCACTTACCCTTCAAAGAAACTCAAGATGGTGCCTGTGGTGCTTTCCCCTCACACTCTCCCCACAATAATCCTGTGAGTTAGGTTTTGAGAGAGAAAAAGACACCACATTCCAGCAGGCAGAAGCTAAAGGTTTCTACATTCCTCCCCTTCCAATTCTCTCCATCCAGACAAGCAAGGACACATTCCAATGAGGCGAAACCACTGGGGCAGCACAGCAGGGCCTGGGGAGAGTCCTGGGGGCCACACAGAGAATCCTGAGGGGCCACATTAGCCCTACGGGCTGGATTTCCCCACTTCTGTTCAATGCCATTCACCTCCGATGCCTGCGGAGGAAGGCTGGAGTCCCAGTTAGCAAAAGAACAATGAATGTATCCTCTAGCACGGTTAATTCGAAAATGTTTCTGCAAGCAAATCACCCTGCCAGCCTGTGGCTCATGTTCAGATAACATTCTAAATAGATGTAGCGGAAAATTAAAACCTTTTGTGTAAAACAGGACACTGCCTAGCCATTGTAATAAGTTGCTTGGAATATATTTGAAGCTGGCGGAGGCTTATTTGCTCCTGATAGCTTCCAAACGGCAGCATCTGACACAAATGAAATTATTAATAAACTTTACACATGAAAAAACCCATTTAGGGAGCAGCAAATTATACGTATCCTCCTACGCAGAGCTTGGAATGCAGGCGGAAGCTGGTCCTTCCCTGCATGTTTGTCTTTCCTAACAAACTTCAGAGAGAGCTCTCGGCTTTGACAGTCATTCATTTAATTCCAAATCTAATCAGGCAGTCCATTATAAAAAGAAGAGACTCAAGCTCAGCTATGGCAAAATTAATATTAGAAGTGTAATAGAAGCAGCTCTGAATGCCTCTCACACAATATGGAATGGAAAGTCAGAAGAGCAGGCTGGAAAGGGGGACATCATTGCTCTATCTATGTATCTATATTGCAAAACAGTTTAAAAACAGTACAGTGGTACCTTGGTTCTCAAACTTAATCTGTTCTGGAAGTCCGTTCCAAAACCAAAGCATTCCAAAACCAAAGCGCGCTTTCCCATTGAAAGTAATGCAAAACGGATTAATCCGTTCCAGACTTTTAAAAACAACCTCTAAAACAGCAATTTAACATGAATTTTACTATCTAACAAAACCATTATGAAAGCAATAATCATTGTACTGGACTGTAAAATAAATAAGACAGTATTGTAGATGATAAAAATTTAAATTATTATTTTCTTACCTGCACTGATGATTGTTATTGTTTGGATGGGGGGCTTTTATCCATTTCCGCAGTCGTACAATCAATCAATCAATCAATCAGTAGCTGAACTGGGTCCCACACAGTCACAAAAACAAATTAACCGAAAGAGTCTCAAAAATGAAAAACACAAAATAAATAGCAAAAACAAAAGTGCCAAACTTAATCCGTTCCGGAAGTCCACTTGACTTCCGAAATGTTCGAAAATCAAGGCGCAGCTTCTGATTGATGCAGGCGCCCTGGAAACAATAGCCAACAGCTGCATCGGACGTTCGGCTTCCGAAAAACGTTCGAAAACCGGAACACTTATTTCCAGGCTTTCGGCGTTTGAGTAGCAAGGTACCACTGTAATGTCAAGGCTGCCAGAAATAGTGTCTTTCAGCCATCAAATTCATGAGAAAACAGATGTTTTTTTTTTTAAATTCCTCTTGAAAGACAGTAATGAGGGAGACAAATGCACCTCACCAGGTGGAAAAGGGGCCTCAAAAATGATGATAATAATCAAGGAGTTGGGTTAAGAAGCAAAAATCTCCAGAGACACTTCTGTAACGTCCTTTGTGTGCACACCATATATTTAAAGCACATGGCTTTCCCTCAAAGAATCCTGGGAGCTGTAGTTTGCCCCCACTCACCAAGCTATACTTTCCAATACCCTTAACCAACTACAGTTCCCAGGATTCTTTGGGAGGGGTCAAGCGCTTTAAAAATGCTGCCACGTTTTGTGTGTTGCTGCTTTTGTTGTTTGGTCTGTTGAACCTGAGTTGTTTGATATGAATGCTTACTCCTCGTTTTTCACCCCACAGTTGATTTCATTGGGGGATTTGATTCATATGGCTACCAGGCACCCCAAAAGATGTCACACTTGCAGCTACAGCCTTTGTATACGTGAGTATCTCTCATCTGTGGGGATCAGGGATGCATGGGGGCTGCTAGACAATGCCCTTACCTACATCCTCTTCCCTCTGTGTTGAGAGAAGCGATATGTGTCCCCTTCACTAAACACTGCACCTATCCTGCCACTGGCACTATGGGCTGTCCATATGACAGTGGAATGTTCAATGGGGAGGGGATGCACATCAGTCCATGAAATTTATGTGAGATATTGAACCACGTGCAATCTAAGCCACATGTAAACACAACCACCCTATTTATTTAAACCAGATTTATATACTGCTTGATCATCAAAAGCAGTGTATATAAGATATCAAATTATTGATAAAATCAGATGTTGGAAACAAGTTAGCCTGAGCTCTGACGCTTAGGGATGTATTCAACTTAAGTTTTACTCAAGAGTAGACCCATTGAAACCAATGGGCCTAACAGAGTCCTCTCCATTAATTTCAATGGGTCTGCTCTAAGCAAGACTAGCGCTGGATACGACACTTAATTTTTAATACCGTTTTTAGGAAATTGCATTGAATACCATTGGGTGTATCTTTTAAACAGGTTTTATGTAGAGCGCTTAGAACTGTCTAGCATATAAAAATATTGTACATAAATAAGAATGAATGACTGAAGGCATGAAAAAAATTGAATGGGCCCTGTTTCATTCAGGTTTTTTGAATGGTTCTGAATTTAACTCACTGCCCTTAATGGTGTTTGCTGAAGCTTTGTTGCCAGCCCTGGACTAAATCTGATGCCTTTGCTCTGTTTTGCTCTTTTAGCTCTGGATAACTGTTTCCTTAACTACAGTGAGCTGGCCCCTGGGGACGTTTGCAAAAAACGCAAGGCAAGCAGGGTGCCGAATATGATAAAATGATTCCAAAGCCAAATGGCAGTCACCTCCTCTGGAGATCTGGTGTGGCCTGAAATCCCGCCCAGAGACAACACAGTGACTCTTCCTGGGTTCATTTCCTCCCCTCCTTTCTCTTTAACTCCTTCATTTGAGTGGCCACAGAGAGTTTTCATGCACCTGGAAGATGATTCTGGCACAAGTTCTTTCTGCTCAAGACTGAGGAACCAAAAAGAAGCTCGACGCTCCACCTGCTGGCCAGTGTTTGTAGTGGTGCTGGTAACTCCAGCGAATTTTTTTAAAAGGAAAATCAAGCAAGGGCAATATTACGTTCCAGAGAGGGCAAGGAAAAGCCCTATTTTTAAGGAAGACCTTTTTCGGGTTTTGAAGTGTTGCTCTTTATTACTTTTTTTTTAAAATTGTTCCGGATCACTTCCTGTTGTCCCATTTGCTTCTGAGCAAATGGCCTTGCAATGTGGCACAGGCTGCGAGAGAATCCATACATTGCAATAAAGAGTGAGATAGATATATATCTGACATCTGGAAAGGGGAGGCTTCATTAGGTCTGAAATCTGTTCTTCCCACTCCCAGCCCCCGTACACCCAAGGCTTCCCAATTCCGTTTACTATTTAAATGAGCATCAGTTAAAAATCCAACTCCTCGTAACCGCTGGAGAAGACAAAATAGTTCTTTGATCATGGAGACAGAATTGAATATATGCGTACTGTGACAAATGTGTGGGTTTATTTCGGAGCTGGTTTTGCATCCCAATGATTCCAAGTTTATATGTTAGAATCCAGTGGGAGCTATTCCATTAGGCCAAAAGGGGAGCTGCTCCACCACCCTCAACCTGCTTTCAGTCAGCCCCTCCTTCATCTCAGTATTGCCCCTTGTAGAACTCAGCAAGGAGGAGGACGGGAGCCAAACCTAGAATTAGTTGCCTGTGGCTGTCTTTGGCTCTGGCTCTGCCTGCTGTGGCTGGCTCTGCCCACCATTAGTTCCCTTGTCCTAACAATCCCAATGGGTACCAGCCACCACTGGGAGACATAGTGTTTCCAAAAGGGTCCTGAGAACCATTTCCGGGAACACGATAAATGCCTCCCAAAGGGCCAGACTCTCATCAGCTGGTTTCTCTTTCTTATTTTCTTTCTGTAAATTGGTGGTGCAGAACCCTTTTTCCTCCAAGTGCCCTACTTTCTCAACATCTCAGTGCTGGACGCTGCAGGGTCAAGAATTTCTGCAGCCTTCTCTAACCTGGTGCTCTCTAGATGCTGCTGGCCTACAGCTCCCATCATCTGGGACCACTGGTGGAAATGGAGATCTAACAACATCTGGAGAGCATGGTAGGGTGAGGAAGGCTGCCGTAAGTTTTCATAGTCTGCCCAAACACACAAAAGCTTGTTCAGAATTGGTCGCAGCTGCCTCATTCTGACACCAGGCAGTTCCCAGTAGTGGCTGGTGGCACTCGCCACACCTCCCATCACCAGCATCACTGTAGCTTACCAGGCATAGGCCACGGTAAGGGTGGTGCAGTGCAAATGCACCAGTAAAGAACACCAGATTGACTCTAGTAGTGTGTTTGCACCACACAGGCATTGCCACCGCCTTGCCCTTCTTTTTCCCGCTAAGCTGAAGGTCAGGTAAGCACCACTCCCTCCATGTGCTGACCACCATTGCCAGTCCTTGTCACTCCAAACTAAAGTCATCGCTACCAAGCCATGTTCATAATGCCATTATATTCCCAGGTGTGGGCTTCCAAGGAGAAAGTTCTCATTTAGCTCTTCAACATTAAAGTTGTGGTTTTAGTCATGTATTCCTATTTACAAAAATTCTCATCCTGAGGTTGGAAGCCTCAGTTATTGTTTCACACAGACTTTTTCTTGTAAAGCTGCATACACAGAGCAGTCCCATTGAAATTGATGGACCTAACTTGGACATGGTCATTACTTTCAGTGGGTCTTCTCTGAGTAGGACTAGCATTGGATACACCCCATACCATTTCAATACCCACTGTGTATGCCTGACTTCCTTCCCACTTCACTATGCAAAAGACCGATAGACATGCGAACACCCTGCCAATTTAGTCATCAGTTTCCCCTTCCCTTCAGATGAACTGTCTACCTTTTTTTGGTTTATATCACCATTTCTGCATATTCAGTCACATGCTCCTTCATTGTCTCCTTTTTTTAATATAGTAGGGGGGGGTTAAACAAAAATATCAAAGCTGTTCTGGGGATGTTGGAGTAAGGATATATTCGCGATAGCTTAAGTACTAGCCAATCCATGCTGTGCACATTCAACTTCTGCAGACTTGAACTGTGAACTAAACCCTCACATGAGAATTGTCCATCTCACCCCAACACAAGTGTGCATCCTGAGCCACTCCAGTAAGGTTTCATTTGAACACAGCTAAAATGTGACCTCCTGTGGTTAAATAAAAATAGAACCCATTCCTCTCTCTCAGAGAAGTGTTTCCACTCAAGGAAATCAGTGGAGCCAAATAACAAACACTGTGAATGATAGGGCAGGTGCTTAAGACCCAGAAAGTGATGAGACTGGGGCTTGAGGATGCCTAGTGGCACTAGCCTTTCCTGGAAGCTCTGTCTCCTGAAGCCAGCCTTCCTGAAGCTGATGTGCTCCAGATGTGGTTGAACTCCATCTCACATTAGCCCCAGGCTGTATGACCAGTGGTCAGGGATGATGGGAGCCGCAGTCCAGCAACATATGGAGGACAGCAGGTCGAGAAAGACTGCTGGAAGGTATCCCCCCTAATCTCACTTGTGATGGTGTGAGCAGTAGTTATTCATTCCACAGTGGAAGAAATGCAGTCAGTACTTGCTCAGGAATGCCTTGAACTGTCATAATGCATTAATGCAGGACAGAGAGCTGGGTATGTAGGAACCTATAATTTTTTTTGCAGCTGGAACATAGCATACTGTACAGAGGTAGGCGTTCCATCCGTTGCTCACCCACTTTGGGGCTCTTGCCCCACCCACCACTGCCAACCCGCAGCCACCTACCAATAAAGTTCCTGCCCTCAGATTGAAAAAGATTCTAAGCAGTTGGATTAGATACTGCAAGGCTAGATCCTTTTCTAGACCTGCCTTCCCCCAATTTTTGGTGCCCTCCAGACATTGGCGTACTGCAATTTCCATCATTCCCAACTGTGGGCAGTCCTGGCTAGGTCTGAAAGGAGTTGGAGGCCACCCAGTTGATGTGTCTCGTTCATCTGGTTAATTCTGCACCAAACATAACTGTGGCCTAATAATATGGCTGACTGCCAGCCTTTCTTTGCAATGCTGAATATCTCCCATATCATGAGCATGGCACATAGAGACAATAAATGGGGACCTATAAACCTGAAGTATGTGTGTGCATGCACACTGAAGTCTGCTCCTTTTGCCTGCCTGCAACTGGTATTTCTGGAAGAAAAGTCCCTGTGCCATCAGTTTCTTTTCCCCATTACCCAAATATACCTGATATAAGATGCTTGGCAGTGCATCCTGCCTTAGCCAGTCGGGGGCAAGCTGAGCAACTGGAACAGGCTTTCAGCATCACTTCTAGTAATATATTCACCACTGGCTGAAAACTCTGCTCAGAGTTTTGTCCTGCTGAACTGGACAAAAGAATGTGGGAATCTCCTGATATGGGGGCAGGATGTGGCAGCTGTAAGACTTAGTTTTTGAATGAAAGATTGTGGTTTTCCCCAAAACCCATCTCAAGCTAGCCATTTCCCTTTCATTTGCAATGTATGTCCCTTCACTCTCTACCGATCTGATTTGTAAAAAGGCAGCAATCACAAGTGTTACTGGGGAGTAAACCCCACTGAGTCCACTGGGACTTCCTGCTGAGTAAACATGCATAAGATTGCACTGTGAAGCATGGAAATAAGGAAGGGGCAGAAGAGTTGGCCCTAATGGCTGTCAGAGCAGCTTCTCCTCATATTAGATTCAAGGTGAGCATTCTCAGGACTGAAAAAAAGGAAATACTCTTGCCCCCACCCTCCAGCTCAAAGAGAAGGAATTTTATAATCAAGATAAATTTATTGCAGTTTCCCCAACATGTAGCTAGGATGATCAGTGCAAACAGAGAACAGGGTTCGTGCAATGTTAGCAGTTGTTTCTTGCCATGCAAACTAATCCTGCTGAAATTGCTTCCTCTATAAGCAACTATTGAAGGTGCAGGAGCCCCTGTCTTCTTTGGCACACTGAAACCAACATAAATTTTGCACAAAATAACTTTTTTTAAAGCAACATTTCAGTAGTTTTCTTTTTGAAGCCACTTTAGAACAATTTATTATAAATTTTATTTTTAAAGCTTTGAGGGCTACTTTTTTAAAAGCAAATACTGATGAATTGTAATGCAATAATGTTAAGTTCCAGTTTGAAAATTCCAATGCTTGTGACCTTGTTCTTCCAACCACCACCCCTGAAACCTCTTAACATCAAAAGGGATTCACAATTGGGAATGATGTGACGGGAGGGAGGAAGGCGGACATACGGTATTTTTCGCTCTATAAGACGCACCAGACCACAAGACGCACCTAGTTTTTGGAGGAGGAAAACAAGAAAAAAAATATTCTGAATCTCAGAAGCCAGAACAGCAAGAGGGATCGCTGCACAGTGAAAGCAGCAATCCCTCTTGCTGTTCTGGCTTCTGTTATAGCTGTGCAGCCTGCATTCGCTCCATAACACACACACACATTTCCCCTTACTTTTTAGGAGGGAAAAAGTCTTATAGAGCAAAAAATACAGTAAATTAGAGCTCTCACCTGTCTTGCAGCACATTCATTTCGTTCATAAGTGTGCATAGGTTTGCATCCTTAACTGATTAATAGCAGGAGGTTTTATCAATTGAGTATAAATTGATTCAATTGGAATATGTGGCAAAACAGTAGTTCTGAAGCAGGGGGGGAAAACATGTTTTATCCATGCAGCTGTTGTATTAGAAGAGATTTTCCTTTCTGGGTGAAAGGAACAGGGACTGCCTCTTCTTGCCAGCAGCAAGAAGTATTCCTATTAAAAAGTCAATGTGCAGTTGACCTAGGACTGGGGAGCCCAGGGTTCAAATTCCCATTTGGCCATGGTTGTTTGGCTGGTCTCTATTTCTCAACCTAACCTACCTCATGGTATTGCAGCCAGGATAAAATAGGAGGTTTGGGGGTGGGGGTGGGGGGAGAGGGACTACATACAGAACATCACCTTGAGATCCTTGGAGGAAAGGGAGCATAATATAAATGAAACAAGCGTGAAACCAACAAGTAAAAATGATAATACTTCTTTTAAACAAAACTGCCAGGTTAATCGGGGCTACTTGTTTTTTAGTTGGTCCAAAAGTTTTTAATCAATCTAAACCATGGCTTGGGAACAGCTGCTCCTCACCCCTTCTGAGGCAGACTGGGGCTGATGATGCTACGGACCCAACAACAAAGTAGTTGCTGGTTCATTTCCAGGCCCAATTCAAGGTGCTCACATTAGTGTTTTTGAAGCCTGAAATGACTTGAGACCCCAAATACCTGAAAGAGTGCCTCCTCTTGGGTGTTAGGCTTGGCAAAGGGGGCCCCAGTGTTGGTTCCACCAACCTCAGAAGCTCAGGAATGTGTGTGTGTTTGTAGTCTGCAGCAACCCCTCGGCTGCAAAACTCCATCCCCACAGAGGTGCATCTAGCCTCCTCATTATATAGCGATTGCTGGAGACACATCTCTTCACTCTGGCTTTTGACACCTGAGTTGTATACTGTTAGAACCCACCTTTCTTCTGTGATAATTGTGTTAAACCTTTTTTAACATTGTGTTTCACCTTAGGGTGAAGGGTGGGATGATGACGATGATGATATAAATAAATAAATAAATAAGGCACGGGTTTTCCCATCCCCAATCTAATGCAAATATTGCCGTCCTTATAGAAATGGTTGCAAGCCAGTTCAAGTTAGAAAAATTTCCCTGCAAATCCACACGCACATCATTTCCCCTCTCTCTGGACTTCTAAATCTCCTTCACATTACTTCCCCAGGTTGTTTCAGTAGCATATTTATAGTATTATCATGTTTGATTCTTGTGCGTCTCCCAATCTTCCACTGAAGAGCTCCAAGTGCCTTAGGAGAACAGAAAGCTGCCTTAGACCGGTTCACACTATTTGTACATCTAGACCTTTTACTCAATCCTTTGCTCACCTGGTGCCCTCCAGAAGTTTTGGTCTACAGCAGTGATGGCCAATCTTGGCCCTCCAGCTGTTTTGGGACTACAATTCCCATCACCCCTGACCACTGGTGCTGTTTGTTAGGGGTGGTGGGAGTTGTAGTCCCAAAACAGCTGGAGGGCCAGGTTTGGCCATCAGTGGTCTACAGCTTCCATTAGCCTCAGCCAGCAAAGCCATGTCAGCTACGGGAAGGCAAGGTTACCTGTTTGTTTATACTCCATTTCTGCTAATACATTGAAGGCGGTTTCCAATTCAAAGTGACGGCTGGTAATCTAACAGGCATGATACAAAAGGAGCACGTGTTGAGAAAGGAAGAGGAGATTAAGCAAATTCAGGCCCTGTTTCAAGCAAAATGTTAGCTCAAAGCTCCATAATGACAAGGCAGAAGGTGGCCACTGTGCAAGGTAGTTCTGGGAGGCAAGGAGGCAAATAGCCATTGGTCCAGGCTGACTTCGATGGAGCTGTTTTCTCTCTCCCTCTCTGGCAGCCAGGTCAATGGTTGTGCCTTTGTAAGCATTACTGGAATGAGTGGGAGCGCATGGATCCTGAAGCAGTGTTTACTTGCACAATGGTCCAAGAGCCTATTCTGATTCAATGCCTCAGGGGAAGATATGAACATAGGAAGCTTCCTTTAGAATGAGTCCATCTAGCAGCATGTTATTTATGCACATTTGCAGTGGTTTTCCAGGGTTTCAGACAGGAGACTTTGCCAATCCTACCTGGAGATGCCAAGGATTAAACATGGGACCTTCTGCATGCAGCCTTTATCTCTAACCACTGAGATACATCAGCTCCCAAGATGAGAGGGTGATATTTTTTGGCTCTTTGGATATGTGAGGATTCTTTAACTTGAGACCCTTGTGTGCATTGGGGGATAACCAACATGCCCTCCAGGTGTTGTTGGACTACATCTCATCATCATTCTTGACCATTGGCCCTGCTGGCTGGGACCGATGGGAGTTGTAGTCTAATAACATTTGGAGGGTTCCAGGTTGACCACCCCTGATTTTACACAATAGAACTGTGGCACAGGGATAGCACTTGATTCTTGGACAGGCTGAGTTCTGCCTAGGGACGCTGTGCCAAAACCACACAGAACCCAGGACGGATCCGTGCTCATCCTAAAGCCAAGCTGGAGTCTAGCAAGGGTGATGATTCCATGATCCAAACCCAATATTGTTTCAGAGCTTCATATCACCAATGTAGACCATCTTGGGCTTTATTCGTCATATATCTCCCCTCCAATTTCGCAGGACGGCGCTAGGTCAGCTGTAGGGGAACCTGAAATTGCAAAAAGACCTGTGTTATTTGTCAAGGACAGCCCAAGACATTATACACCCTGAGGCAAGAAATTAGACAGTTGCCCCACCAATTCTGCATACAGAAGCCAACTGGATTGTCAGTCAAATCACTTCCGACACTTCAATCAGTTCAACATTGGCGACAGGACAGTGGCCCTCTACTGTATCTGGAGGCAACGGCCTATAGTTAGAAGCGACAGGGCAGACACATGCAATTGTACCTTCCCAGACATTGACACCAATGCTCGCCTCCTAGCACCTGCTTCCTGAGGTGGCTTCCCAACTCTACCAAATGACAGGGCCGGCACTGTGTTTTACTGTTGTTAATTTCCTGCAGTTACTTCATGTATAAAAAATAATTGCAGTTGGGATTCTGACTGACTCAAGTGGCTCTTGTTTCACAAATGTATGCTTTCAGTGCTTAACTTGATGATGATAATTAATGATGAATAACCAGAAACAGAGCTATATTCACCCCACCCCACCCATCTACACTAGCAAATCTTAAGAAAAGTACTAGGGATGTGGGAGGGATTAGGTTTGGATGACTCCATAATTTGCATGACCCAGAGAAATGTGTGAATTGAAATGCAGCTGTGCTTCAAAACCTGCCCTTTCCCAAAATTTGCGATGCAGTTCTCCAACCAAACAATGCATACAAAACTGAGGGGGTAGTGCATATAATAGTGAAAATAACATACAACAAATGCATTATGTTAGGGAAAATTTATTGCAGAAATATCTAGAGAAATTCATGCTACAATGCAGAATTCTGAACAACTGTGCTTAAGATTGGAAAAATGAATAACACAGAGTAACTGAGATTCTTCCTTCCCCACCCTGATTGGGGGAGGGGGAAATGCGTATCCTTAAGAAGAGGCTTCATGAAGTGTACCCCAACTCCTTCATAAAGTCCACCCTAATCCTATACAATGTTTCATTGGAAGTAAATCCTGCTTTTTTTGGTGGGGTGGAGTCCCAGATAAGTGGAGCCTAAGACTGAAGTCCGTAATGGTTTATACGAACGTTTGTGATCATAGAACCAGATTGGAGCATGGGTGAAAAATCCATTCAGTTTTTGTTTTGGGGGTTTTTGGATGAAAATACGCTCCATCTCCTGTGGTTAAAAATGTGTACCTGCATGTGTGTTTGTTTATTGAAGGATGATTTTGGAATTGCCACAATTCAAAATTTGGTAGAAAGTAACTCCATTTCTCCCTTGCACACGGACCTCTCTTCCCTCTTTCCTTTTTTTAAAAAAATATCCTCACAGATTTTGGCACTGGTGCTTGGACAATTTTTTTTAAATAAATAAAATTGTATTTGTAATGTCAAAATATTATTTTTCTCTCTCTTCTGTAACTCTTAACACGTCAAATATGTTTGCTTTAACAATAGCTGTTTGAATTTTGTGTATTTTTCTGATTTAGTGCAGTTGAACTGATTAAAATGGGTGGTTTTTTTTCACTCCCCCCTTCAGATTCTTCTGTCTCCAGCTGTGCCAAATACAGGATTTTAAATTTAATTTTGAACGCTCATCAGGGTCATCTTTCCTCATTCAAGAAGGGGTGGGACACCTTTTTTTCTCTGAGGCTCAAAGGCCTCAGAATTAATCCTCTCATGGATTAATGCGTTAGCTATTGATGACTACTAGTCACAATAATGGCTTGTCTACACAGTCTAAAGCAGTCGTGCTTCTGAATATCAGTTGCTGGAAACTGCATTTTTGTGTTTTTATATTGTAAACTGCCCTGTCATCCTCAGATGATGGGCAGTATAGAAATGAAGTACAGTGGTACCTCAGGTTACATATGCTTCAGGTTACAGACTCCGCTAACCCAGAAATAGTGCTTCAGGTTAAGAACTTTGCTTCAGGATGAGAACAGAAATCGTGCTCTGGCGGTGCGGCGGCAGCAGGAGGCCCCATTAGCTAAAGTGGTGCTTCAGGTTAAGAACTGTTTCAGGTTAAGAACAGACCTCTGGAACGAATTAAGTACTTAACCCGAGGTACCACTGTATATAAATAAATAAGATGTGCTCGTATATAGTTATAGAATTGGTTCCCACATGCATAGGAATGAGTTCTCAGTCCTTCCATGCAAAAATCTACTTCTGGTTTTCCCAACTCCAAGCTTGCTTTGTTTTAGCAGCACATTTAATGCATATGTAGGGGGTCAGGATAGGGCAGGGAGAAACCTACTGTTGAACAATTGGGTTCCACAAACTGGTCAGTAGAGCATGAGACTCTTAATCTCAGGGTCACGAATTTGAGCCCCACATTGGGCAAAAGATTCCTGCATTGCAGGGGGTGGACTAGTCACTAGATGACTCTTGTGGTCCCTTCCAACACTACAGATATTAAGTTGTGCAGAATTTACCTGTAAAGCCCTGCTCATCTACATGATCCTGCCGGCCTTTGATGGATGCGGCGAACTTGCAGTGCGACATCCTGGCTATATCTTTGCAATGTGAAGCCAAGCTGGAGAGAGGATGGGGAATCATCCCTGGCAAACGTGTATGGAAGCAGGAACCCCTGGACACCTTCCTCCTTCTGTCACTTATCTCTGGCAGCTACTTAGCCACCAGGCTTGAATTTACTCAGATTTTATTACATTTTAATCTCTCCCTAAAGAGTTCCTCTTGCGGTGCTTCTGGACCTGCTGTACTTGGAAGTCAAAAATGGCCTTGGCCAATTCTATCTGCTGATACAAGGCAATAGCTTTGTCTACACACACACACACACACACACACTTGAATGAATATTTATTTATTATACAATACAGTCACAGCAAAGTTAAGAACACAGCACCATGCCCATATCTGCTATTTGTGCCTCAGTTACTGCAGTGAGATCTGTAGGGCAGGGTTGATGAACTTTCCCCCCAGACTGAGGGCCATACTCCCTCTTGGGCAACCTCGCAGCGGCCACATGCAAGTTGTGGGCAAGGCCAGAGGCAAAAATGGACAGAGCAATAAACATAAAAGTTACCTTTGTACTGAATTGTTCAAAATTATTAGTATTCTTCACATTTTTTTTATCCAACATTTCCACCAAGGAGCTCAAAGTGACATTCATGGCTGTCTTCCTCCCCCTTTTTATCCTCACAACAACCCTGAGGTAGGTTCAGTGGCAGAGCTTCATGCTCCAGCACTGGGGGGCGGAGAACAAGCGGGGGTGTGGCTGGCGCACGTCCCAAGGGGCGCAATGCACGTCCTGGGGATGTGGCACGCCGCCTGCAGGGGTGTGGCGCCCAGTGCGGGCAGGGGGGCAGCCGCGATTGTTATGTACTGAAGTTCTCACCCTGGGCCAGCAGGTGTATACTGTAGATAATTCAGGTCCACATATGCAAATAAGGGATCGAAAGTGACATTCAGTGATTGGATAGTTACAGAGAATGGTTACTGTTGCGTTCTAGTGGAGCTCTATATAAGCAGGCTGGCTGAACCCTTCAGTTCAGTTCTGTTCTGGCCTGTGAATAAAGAAGAGCTGTTTGAAGAATCGCTGTGTCATCTGATATGTTCACCCACAACTTGAACAGCGATGGCACCCCACCAGGATTGCGCTGCCAGTGGCGGTGCGCTCCCCCTGCCCCCCTCTTCCTCCACCAGTGGGTAGATTAGGCTGAGAGTGACGTGGCTGGCTTAAGGTCACCCAGTGAACTTCAAGGCTGAGTGGGGATTACTAGCACTGGTCTCTCAGGTGCTAGTCAGAAACTCTAACCACTACACCACACAGACTCCATTGTTATTCATATTTTCAAACATCTAACCATACAATTCGACACAATAGGAATAATAATAATAATAAAAAATTTTATTTATATCCCGCCCTCCCCAGCCGAAGCCGGGCTCAGGGCGGCTGACAAATGAGGAGTGCTTCAGTCAGTTCCAGGAAAATGCTGACATCAGTTGTGTTTTGAAAAGCAGCCAAAGTTTTCCCTGAGAGCCTGGAGAGTTATACCTATGTTCTTTAGGTGCCTAATAAGTAGCACAAATTGACCTCCAAGCCATGGTCCTTGGGAGTGCAGCCATAGCTATGTGGTGGAATGGCGTTCTTCAACTTTGGCCCCACAGATGTTGGTGGACTTCCAACTCCTCGTTCAGTTTGGCCAATGGTTAGGGGCGAAAGGAGCTGTAGTCTAACCAATACAAAGGAGAAGGTCTTCAAAGGTATAAGGAACAACAGACAAGATCACAAGGACTGTAGAAATAATGAAAATGGCATGGAAATTATTTATATGTAGGAAAAGCAAGACTGCATGTAAAATGAGAGAGAGAGAGAGAGAGAGAGAGAGAGAGAGAACCACTGTAGTCTAACAATCACAACCTTTATCTCCAAACCTCAAATTATTCTATTGTTATGATGACCGCTCCTGCACTGCATCCTGTTCTATGCTTCATCAGAGCAAAATGGAGAATCTCTTACAATGGCAGCTGTAGATCCTCTTGTTTGACTTTTCAGATCTGTGTTGATCTTTGTTCATCTTAAGAAATATATAATGCAATAAACAATGAGTGACATTATTTGAGAAATTGTCCATTTTGTTCTGATGAAGCACAAAACAGGATGCAATCCAGGAGACCTCATAACAATATATTAATAATTTGAGGTGCTTAGAGGAATTATTGTATTATTACGTAACTGTTGGCTAATGCATTATACAGAGAGAGAGAGAGAGAGAGAGAGAGAGAGAGAGAGAGAGAAAGTTCTGAAATAATTTTGGAGTGTGTGGCTCCTCAAAGTCCAGCAACTAACAAAAATGCTTAAGCAGTTCTAGAGTTTGCTGGCCTCTCAGTCAATGCCCAAACATTAAAACACAGTACTGTATTAAAAACAATTTCAAACAGCATATATTGAGCAACCACAATACAGCATATAGCAATCTATCAATGCCCTGGTGTGCAGAAACACTTTTATTTCTTCACCTGACCGCTCATTTTAAATTATTTCAATATTTCCCAAAATTTAGAGAAAAGTATTTCAGTTCCTTGATCTTCTATTTCAAGAAGAAAATGTACTTTTTCATTTAAAAAATATGTAAAACATTGGATGATTAAACAATGATAAAAATGCAATTGTTTTGTTTGCAGAGGAAATCAGCCAGGAATCATTTCTGTAATTCGCTTTAAATTGCAGTCCTACATACTCAAGCACCAGGGGAGTAAGCCCCATTGAAATCAGCGGGACTTCCTTCTGAACAGACACGCGTAGTAACGCGGCAATTGTTTTAGTGTTGCTTTGTATGAACTCCGATTTCAAAGCGACTGTTCCTTTAACAGCGGTTTATAATCACAGGAACTACAAGTCCCAGAATGCACCGAGGCAGTGGATTTGTTCATATCCGGTAAAAGGAGTACGTGATGGGAGCTGTAGTCTACAATGATTGCCGTTTGGACCTGTAGGAATACATTTCCGGTGGGGACCCTCTTTTGTTTAAATCGGGTGCTCGACTTTTATGAATAAAGTAGCCAATATCTCGCACAAGTAACAACAGTGATTGTCTTAAAATGATCCTTGAGATGGGAGGGAACACGTGCTTGTGCGTTAGAGTACAACAAAGCATGCATTTTTTTTGAAGTGAGTCTGATCAACTCACTATGCAGGGGTTCGTTTACTGACTGTAGGAAGCTTCCTTACACTCAGCCGGGGCATTGCTCCATCTAGCTCAGTATTGTCTGCACTGACTGGCAGCGGCTCTCCAGGATTTCAGACAGGACTCTCACCTAGCAGCTAGAGACCCTGGGGATCGAACCTGCTACTGCTCTACCAGTGAGCTAAGGCCTCTGTCCCTTAGACCAGGGAAATCCTGGTTGCTTTGGGCTTGAGAGCGCAAATATTGTAGTCGGTCAACAATAGTTTGCATATGCTGATCTAAATTGCACCTTAAAAGAGAAAGCAGCGGTTCTGTCTTTTAAGTTCTGCATGTTTGTTTTGAAGTCCCATTAAGCTCATTGAGGCTCATTCCAAAGTACTTGAGCATCACGTGTATTGTCTTCTAAATGTGACTTTGAAATGGGAAGTTTACTTTAATTGCCAGAGGGTGCTGCAGATAATCTGAATGTGTATTTGGCATCTGTTCCACCAGGAAAGGATGGGAGTCTGCTGGGGTTTTTTTTAACCTACTTGCAGATGCTCATTCTGTATCTGCTTAAATGTCTACCATTGAAGCTGACAAAGCCTTTCCAGCACAATGCTGGAGAGAGAAGGACAGGTTAGACCGGTTTGCTTACTGAACAAAGGAGCAGCAGCTAAGCAAGGTTAGGACACACCAGTAGAAAGCCAGGCAGGATCCACACATGCAGATGGAAAACCTGGCCTACTGAACATGTGAATGGTGTGCAGATGGGCAGGGAGTAGGTTACAGAACTATAGCGTCCCAATCAAGAGAAGTCCTAGTACTGCTATTTTCTGCCTTGGTTAAACCACACTGGAGTACTGTGTCCAGTTTGGGGCACCACAATTTAAGAAGGATAATGACAAGCTGGAACGTGTTCCAAGGAGGGCGACCAAGATGATCAAGGATCTGAAAACCAACCAAGCCTTATGAGGAACGGTTGAGGGAGTTGGGCATGTTTAGCTTGGAAAAAAGGACGGAGCGAGCTTGTTCTCTCCTGCTCCAGAGGCTAGGACCCGTAGCAATGAATTCAAGTTACAAGAAAGGAGATTCCAGCTAAATATTGGGGGGAGCTTCTGACAGTGGAGTAGACTCCCAGTACAAGAGATGGTGGGTTCTCCTTCCTTGGAGGTTTCTAAGCAGAGGTTGGATGGCCACCTGCCATGTATGATCTACCTGAGATTCCTGCATCGCAGGGGGTTGGACTAGATGACCCTTGGAGTCCCAAGTCTGAAATTCTACAGTTTTATAAGTCCATGATTCTGTTACAGATGGCAGTAGAGCAGCAACTGTTGTTGGCGTGTAATCTTTCCGAAGGAGCAAAGTCTAGTTGAGCATAACTCATTTTGTTTTGCAGTGGAATTAATTTCTGCTGTTAGTGAGAAGAACGGGGGAGGGGGACTTGTTTATGTATAAGAAGAATCACGATAGTTACACACGTGCATTTTGTTTCGCGGGGTGGGATACAGACCTGCTATGATTTTCCTGCGCCTTTCTCACTGTCGTCGTTAGCGTTGCCAGCTTCTTCAGGGATGGCTGCTGTGCCTTTCATGGCAAACAAAATATCCAGCAAGCAAATGCCGAATGTGAACACGACTGAGGGTGTAGCTGTAGCAGTGGCAGCAGTAACAGAAAACTCCACCTGTTGAGTTTTTGCCTGTCACACCCCATTCCAGGCACAGTAGCTGAAGGAAGTGGGGAGTTGTTGACAGCCTCTTTTGGGGGTGGGATAAGGGGCATTTGACTTGAGGATTTGGTTGCCAAGGGTCTTTTACTGTTATGCAGCATGTATAAAAGGGAGAGGGTGCCTTTTTGAGGTGGGGGCCCCCGTACAGTTCACGTTCTATATTAGCAATAAATGATGTGCATCTTCTATATATATTTCTGTATACTGTGCATCATAACTCTCTCATCCTAAATTCTAAAGGCTCAGGCTGCGGAGGTGTTTTTATTTTTATTTTTTTAAAGCCAAACCCAAGCACCCCGATTTCCCTTTTACGTATATGCTGGGTCCCTCCGCCCCGGGGTGTGTGCGTGTGCGCGCGCGAGGCCACAACAAAGCCCCGCGCGCCTCTGGAGCTCGCGGCTTGAGCTTCCTTGCAAGCCGGCGGCGGCGGCGGCCAGGCTCGCGGAGCCTACCCTTCCCATGATGCAGCGCGCCGCCCCGAGTCCCCAGTGGGCCGCCATGTTGTTGGAGTGAAAGGCAGGGGGAGCGGCAGCCGGAGCTAGAGGCCGGGGGGAGGGGGGGGCCTTTGAGATCCATCTTCATCCTACCGTTCCGCCCGTGAGTATCCGGACCGGAGTGGGCCGAAACGGGACTCGGCACCCCAGGCAGCCCGATGGTAGAGCCGTATTGGGGCTAGGGGTTAGGCCGAGGCGGCGAGGCCCTTCCGAAAGGCGGCCCTGGGCGGGCATTATCGCCGAGGCTCTTCCTCGCGCTTGTTCCTGGTACATATTTTCGAGTCCAAGCAAGGCCTCTATTGTTGTTCCAGGAGGGGAGGGGAGGAGGGAGAGAGGAGGGACCGATGGGGGGGCGGCTCGAGGGGCCCGGGACGCCCCCCTTTAAACTGTATAGCCCCCCCTTCCCGGAAAAAGCCCCCACCTTAAAAAAAGAAGCAGCAGCTTATACCATCCCCTGGGGTGGTTTTGTTCTCTCATTCCCTCCCTCCCCTCCTTCCTTTTCTGGGGGGGGGGGAGGAGAGGCGGGGAAGAGAGTTTACTTCGGCTTAAAATAGTCTTTCCAAGCAGCCAGAGTGATTAATATGCTTCATTTTTGGGGGGCGGGGGTGGTGGTTTGGTGGCGGTGGTCGGGGGGTGGCTGATTTCATGGTGCAGGATTGAACTCCAGCGATGTGGAGGATAAAAGGGGGAGTACTTTGGGGGAGGGAGGTGGGGGGAAAGTGATTAAACAGGGGGAGGTAATTTGGATTTTCAAACGTCCGTAGGTGATGCCTAATTAAAATCGTCCGCGAGCAGGACATACAGGAAATGGTGTACGTGACTTAAACTTTGTCTGCCACTGGTGTACAGGGTTGGGTGGGTAGGTATGTATTTATGTATGTATACATTGGATGGGGGGAGCTTCTTTAGTGTCCGGTTGGGGGGAGTGGATGGTGTGTTGGATGTTATACAATGGGGGGTGGAGGGTGTTTCTCTTCCCTGGCCCACAGTGAGTTAATACAGTACCTCTGGAGCTCGTGTTTCTTTGTAGTAGCTAGTTGGGCTTGTTTTGGGACCCTTGTGTTTGTTTTTTTCAGGGCGAGCATGGTGGTATAGGGATTTCTGTTTTTGTTTTTGTCCGGATGAAAGGGGCATAAAGAATACATGCAGTAATGGATTTCCTGGTTTGTCTCGGGTTTTTTTATACATATAGCTTGTGTGTTTATCTGTAAGTGAGCAACAATGAAAGGCTGGCTTCTCTCCCCTCTTAGGCCCTTGGCCCTTCTAGCTTCAAGTTAGTTCTTGGTGAAGCTATTCTGAAGTGAAACAAAGTTACGGAAGGGGTAGCCCTTTGTTATCATATGAACCCCATGGAAAATATTATCAATTTAAAGACTTTTATTTATCGGAGGGGGGCATGCCTGATCATGTAAGAACCATAACAAAGAACTGAATGTACAGTTTGATCCTTTGCATCTTTACTCAGAAGTGAGTCCCACCACTACTCCCATGTAAATGTACATAGGATCACAACTTTATGTCATGGCCCAGAATTAATGCTGCTTCAGTTCACTGAAATAAATAAGTTTTAATGTGCTTAACTCTTGTGTTGGGCTGTGGTCTTAGAATTTTTAGGCAAAAAACTTCAAACACAAAGAGACAATTTTCCTAGAAAAAGGAGGATTTGATGGCTTAAAAATATAATATGGGAATAGCAATTTACCTTCTGGATTACAATTTTTAATTCCTTCCCTGGTATTAACCCTGGAAGGCTAGTTTCTATGTAGCAATTCAGTTGTATTTGTTATGCCATGTTATATCAGTTTTATTAAATTGTTTTAAAGTTTGTTTCTAGTTTATATAAAAGAGAAAGTTACACATTGTGATTCCTTTTACCACAACAGGACGACAAAAAAATTGTTTTCTTTCTTTTTTGGTAACGTGAATATAGTTTATGTTGAAGGGTGCATCTTTGATAAGGGCCACAGGCATCCTTTTTGTTTGTAAATTAGCAGCTATCATAGGAAGCTGATAACAAAACTTGGGATTCAAGTGAGGGGAAAATAAACTGTGGTGGTCATGTGACTTGAACCACCCTTTATAGTTTGAAAAGTTCTCTGTAGATCAGGGCTTTCAAAGTGGGGGTCTGGTGTCAACCTTTTCTGGGCAGATGAGAAATGGAGAGAGTCGCCTTTTGTAGAACTTCCTCTTGTGGGCATGGGATGTTCATGTGGCGTGGGTTCACACTGAGAGAGTAGGCTGCTTTGGACAATTGGGTTGCCTTAGGTGGTCTTTAGGGCATTCCAGATTACTGATTCTGTGGCACTGCAGCTGTCTTGTTCTCTCTGCAGTACCGGAAGCTTGAATGAAAGTACATTGATAGGACATTCTGTTGTAGTGTTAGGGAGCAGAGGGATGGTGGCTGAATGAACAGACTGTGCTGCAAAGTGTGGGTTCTATCCCTCAGATGTGCAGTGAGCAGATAAGAGTGGTGTGGAGCTTGGTAATTAGAGTCTGGGAATCCCTAGTGTAAGAGTCCTCTGTTTGCATGAAGTGATATAAAAATACTTTAGTTTTAAACTTAAACTTCCCAGCATGTTGTTCCCCCTGTGCCTTTTCAAAAATGTGTATTTGCATTTAGGGATTTCCTTACGTATGCTAGATTTAGCATTCGTTGGTGGTGCTGTGCCTACATAGGCGGTTGTACAAATGTACCTTCACAGTGCTGAGATTTGAAAAGAAAGCGACAGTTCTTAAATTTTTTTTATCACATTTTCCCCACTATACAGTTCTCTTTCACTGCCATCGGTATTATCTTCCGCAACAACCCTGTGCGTTTGGCTATGCCAGAATGGACTGTGCCTACCCTAAGATTAAGCACCCTAAGATGATGTTGATGGCCTAGTAGGTGTGTAGTCTTAATCTTCTGTTCTAACAACTACATCACACCAGCTCTCAGTTCTGTAAGGGAGCAGGAGGAAGTGTAGTGTATTGTAACTGACACATTTCTAAACTTTGTAAGCTGCTCTGGGAGCCTCTTTCGGTGGAAGAGCGGAATAAAAATGCTTCAAATAAATTACTTCTTGAACATGAGCACAAAGTACTGGACTGAGGAACTGTTGCTTCAAGCCTGGACATGGTATATTGGGCATAGTGTTGCTTCAAGCCTGGACATGGTGTTTTAGGCGTAGTTTTGCTTCTGTAATTCTGGAAATACACATTAAATTCCCGGTGTTAAAATAACATTTTAAAAAATTGAGTGATGAGATGACATGGGCTATTCCAGCCCACTACTATCCATTTATCTTTCCTTTCATCTTTTGTTACAGCCAGTGGGCAATAGCCAAAAAACTTGTATTCAGAATAGATCAATTGAAATCAATGGGTTTAAGTTACTTGATTCCATTGATTTCAGTGAATATGACTAGTATGTGTGACTAGTGTTAGATATTGCTTAGTGAGCATAAAGCTTGCTTTGTGCAATCTCTCTCCCCCCCCACTCGTTCTTAAAGCTGTCTGCATGGCAGTCACTCACTGAAAAATCTGGTTTGCTATTTTCACTGACTAAAATAGTGAAATACAGGGGTGCTTAAACTGTATCTTCAATTACTTGTGTGTTTCTTTGGACTAGTCATCAGGGCAGGAAAAGTCAATTGCAAGTTTTTATTTTAGACCTGATAAGTTTTGTATCTTCTCCAGCCCCCCAATTTGACTTGCATTGATTCAGAAAATTTATTACTAATGTAATAAATGAATACATTTCTGCAGAACATTACAACAGTTGAACATCTGCCACATTTTTCCATTTGAAAAAAAACAACCCCACATTCCTACAAGGTGTCTACAGGAGATGTGGGCTTTCAGTGGTGGTGCCTGCTTTGTGGACACTCCCACTGGTGCTATTGCTAGTACGGTGCAGATGGCAGATTAGGCATGATTGTTTCAGAGAACGTTTCAGTTGTGTATAATTGTCCAATGGCTTTTAATAACTTACTTTCTTTTTGCTGCCACCTTAATGATTTTGTTATGCTGCTAAGTGTGCTTTTTATTTCTGTTAAACTACTGTGCAGATTTTGAAAATGGAAAAATGGAAAGACAGGGTATAGTTTTTTAAATATTGCTTTTCTTTAAAAAGGCTTGGCAGATAATAATTCTTGTTGTTAAAGGAGAAAAGTGGGCAATAAACAACTATGAATGGAAGATTACTTGTTTATATTTTCTGTCAATGTTTGCATATTTAGAAGGAACCAAAGTGGGGAGAAGCCCATTATTATAGTTGTTTTTAGAATATTCTGTTTGTACTTAATTATAGTACGTACTAGAAGAAGGCTGAAGTAATTTTATTAGAATAAAGATTCCCATCTGCCCTCATTTTGTTACAGAGTAAGATACTTGTTACGTATGGGTAACCAAACCAGAAATCTTTTTAAGTTTTGTATCAGAATACAATTTGGTTTTTGCTGCAACCCAGAGCACACTTACTGGGGCAGTTTGCTGTATTGAGACTTTCCTTCAAATAAATAAGTTTGAAAGTGGGGTTTGAATCCTAACACATTTTTAAAATTAAGTACTGCTTCACATATATGTATTTACCACTTTTCATGTGCACGAACAAGCTATTGTGCATCAAACTTTGGTATACCCAACAAGCATAGTGGCTCACTATGCTTTTACATGAGTAGAATGCTTTTACATGAGTAGAATGTGTCCTTTTATTTAAAATGCATCTCTGGGTTATTTGTGGGGCATAGGAATTCATTTTTTTCTTTCCAAAATACAGTC
The DNA here is from genome assembly GCF_965112155.1 of Podarcis liolepis. Classification (NCBI taxonomy): domain Eukaryota; kingdom Metazoa; phylum Chordata; class Lepidosauria; order Squamata; family Lacertidae; genus Podarcis; species Podarcis liolepis. The sequence goes on along the minus strand of NC_139561.1, from coordinate 71,018,751 downwards.
TGGCCCACCACACAACTGAAAAAGGTTGCTGACCCCTGCCCTAGCCTCTCCTTTTGGAGATGTAAAAAGTTTAGAAGCCACTACTTCTGCTTATAAACAAAGTGCAGTTCCCCATTTTGTCTGAACCCTGGGAACAGTGGTTTGTAGAAAGTCTAGATCAGGGTGGTCCATCCTCTTGAACGAAGTGGGGCGCAGGAGTACTTTGATACAGAATCTGGAGCCACACACTGAATTAAATTTCTATATCATAAATTAAAGTGTTAGCAGTAGTGTTGATATTATTCAATATATACAATTAATATATTTAATTAAATATTTATAATTAATTACATAATCAGTAGATTTTATTTACTTATTTATTAAACAGATCAGAGCCATTCTTATAAAAATAAGAGACCCAAAAGATCTGTCAGGGATGGAGAAGAAAGAGGAAAAGAGCATGCAAACAAGCAACCTGCTACAGCTGCTGGGCAGATTAGTGAAGCCCCGCTCAACTTTTTTTTTTGCCCTTTCCCCCTTCTCTCCTTTCTCCTGCTCCCAGCATTGCAGTTGCCAAAATATTCAACCTGCACTTAACCCGTGTGTGCACTTACACTCTCTAGGCCAAGTTAGGGATTCCCTGCAAATGCCTACCCCTCCCTCCTACAAGGAAGACAATGTTGGCATGACTGGAGAAACTGCCTCTTGCTCCTTTCTTTTCTTCTCCCTGTCCCAATTCTCATCCTGCCCCTGAGGAGGATTCTCAGCTGCAGCTGGGATGGGTGGCTTGCGGTGGTTATGAGCAAACCAGCGCAAAGCTTTCATGTAGTCCCTTCTAGTTCCCTGCAGCTCCTTGAGGAGCTTCTATTGGGCCACCCTGGTCTAGATGGTTAACAAGCCGCAGTCTAGTTGGATCCTGGCATGTTTTCACTAACTATAGTTAAAACAAAAAAGTGTGGATGCAACAGTAAACTATGGCTTGTTTAAAATGGGGCATGAACCTTCCTTTCTGTGTTGTTTAAGGAACAATTTCATGCAGTTATCCAAATGCACATGAGCTGGTGTGTTTTCCAGTTTGAAAGGTTCCTACAGTCATTAAGCAATTGCTCTGAAAGAGTTATTCTTTGAACCAAGCTTTGTGATGATGTTGGAGCGCTCAGGGTTTCAGCTCATGGACAGTTGATACGCATTTGGTAGGCTGTTCTGCTTCAGACATGCCCTCAATGCATGAATAGCTCTTGGAAAGATTGTGTGTGGCACCATTTGGCATGCTTTACATGGTTACAATCATGTGACACTGAATATCTAAAAAGCACTATTGACTAGCCACCTTCTGTTCAAATGAACAGATGCTGCTATCTTCTGATGAGTTGAAACCACCACTCTGAAGCAATTTAGATATAATTTAGGATGTTTATCTGGTTTATGCTTGGTACACAAAACCAAAAAAGTATGACATGCTAACTTTATGTGCTGTATAAATATCTCAGAAATATTTTCCCAGTGACAAAAAGTATTTGAATTGAAACACTTGATTAGGAAATGCAAATAAAGCAAACTATGATTTTTGTAAGTGTTTTTAAAACGTGACACACACACTCCTCTTACATTGTTTAGATCATATGGGGGAGGGGAAATCACTGAAAAGTGTAAACTTGGGCCAAGCTCTTAACAAATAGTTGTTTGTGTGTGGCCCAATAGCTCCCACTTTGCTCTTCCTCTGGCTAGAGTGCATGAACAAATCTGAAAGGGGATAGCTTCGCATTACTATCTGAATCTGGGATCACTTTAAGAAACTACAATTGCTAATCAGACTTAAACCATGTTTTGTAGTTGATTTACGGATTGCTGATTTACGGATTGTGGTTTGTTAGAGAGAAACATCCATGTTTCTGGTGTAACATTAAGCTATTCCCATGCTGGTTTGTTTACCCGCTTGTGCTAGAGAAGGGGAAATGGGAGTGATCAGGTGACTTGCACAGTATGATTTATTAAGCCAGTATCTTCACCTTACCATTACATGCGAATGTGGACATACTAATTTTAGCATGCCTAAGAAGCTGTGTGCTTCCTAGGAACAGCCGCTTGAAAAGCTTTAGATTTCAGTGGCATTGCATCCATCCATTATATAGTTTTGTTTTGTTTAAAATATTTTGAGCGTCACATCAATACAAAAGGAATCCCAAAGTGTTTTACAGCCACAATTAATTAAAGTCATATTTGGCTGTGATAAAAGTTGAGTAGAACGTTAAACTCATAATAAACTCAGTGGCCAGCAATTTGCCCAAAGGCCTGAGAGAATAAAGCTTGGCACCAGCCTTATCTGTGAGTGGGAATACTTTTCTAAAAATAAAAATTTTACTGCACAAAAATCAATTAATCTTCTCAAATCATTGGCTGGTCTAGCCCAGTACTGTCTGCTCCAGCTTTCCCCAACCTGGTGCTCTTCAGATGTTTTGGACTACTACCAGACTCACACAGTGTGGCCAACGATTAGGGATGATCCCAGCAACAGGTGGAGGGCACTAGGTCAGGGAAGGCTGGCCAGCTCCAGTGCTGGCCTCTCCAAGGTCTATAACAGGGTCCTCCACCCCACCTAAGAAGTCTTGCTACCTGAGGTATTTTTAATCTGAAACCTTATGCTAAAAGAATATATGCCGCTTAAACTGAGCTGCAGTACCTCCTTGCTGGCCCTGTGCTCTTCAGTTGGAATACAGTGGTACCTCTGGTTGCGAATGGGATCCGTTCCGGAGGCCCGTTCGCAACATGAAAGGAACGCAGCCTGCAGCGGCGCGTCTGCAGGTTGCAATTCACTGCTTCTGTGCATTCACATGATGTCATTTTGCACGTTTGTGCATGCACAAGCGGTGAAACCCGGAAGTAACCCTTTCCGGTACTTCCGGGTCGCTGTGGGACGCAGCCTGAAAAAACGTAACATGAAGCAAATGTAACATGAGGTATGACTGTACTGATACCTTTACTGGTGCTTTGTGTGCAGTTCCCTCCTTCTCCCACCGTCTGCTTGACCCAGGGGTAGTCAACCTTTTTTTACCTACCGCCCACTAATGCATCTTTCTTTATGGTAAAATTTCCTTACCGCCCATCAGTGCTTGATGGAAGGAGGATTCAGTTTGTGCTGTAGAACCCCCTACCGCCCACCTAGAATCCTGAAACGGCCACTAGTGGGCGGTAGGGATCAATTTGACAACCCCTGGCTTGACCTCAGGTGCTGAAGACAAGTGCTGTTGGCACCTTTGTCTTTATTTTATTTCAGGTTAGTGGTTGTACAGGATAATTTGGCTTTGGAGCGTGTGTTTTTGGGTCCAAAGATTCTTTCTGTGCAACACTTTTGAGAACAGTAATTGAGGAGGTAAATCTTGCCTGACATGGTGAGATTTGATATCAGGAGCCATGGATGTGGTTATTAAGCTTATGCTGGTGCATGCTTTAGAGGCTGGAGGAAACAGGCTGATTTAAGCATTTTGAACCTGTCTCTCCTTAGGTATTGGTGGAATGAGCGTTGCGTGTGTTTTGAAGAGAAAAGCAGTGCTCTGGCAGGACTCCTTCAGCCCCCACCTGAAACAGCACAGTCAAGATACAGCTAATCCCAACATGCCTGTTGTTTTGACATCTGGAACAGGGTCCCAGGCTCAGCAACAGCCAGCTGCAAATCAAGCCCTTGCAGCAGGGACCCACTCCAGCCCTGTTCCTGGATCTATAGGGGTTGCAGGCCGCTCCCAGGACGACGCAATGGTGGATTACTTCTTTCAGAGGCAGCATGGTGAGCAGCTTGGGGGAGGCGGAAGTGGTGGAGGCAGCTATAATAACAGCAAACATCGGTGGCCTACTGGGGATAACATTCATGCTGAACATCAGGTAAACAGTTAAATATTTCACAACTGAACAAATGAGCTAAGCAGGCCTGTGACAGTTGCATGCAGTGAATGTTATTAAAATCTGTGTATCTACATGAGCATTTTTCATTCTGTTGCCTCTTCAGCCTCATTTTATAGGACAATGCAGTAAGATAATTCCTCTATCTCTTAAATAAAAATGTGTATATATTTGCAAATTGTCTTATGCTTGTTGACTTGTTTCTGCCTTAGTTGGACCAGCAGAGCAGTGCTCCCCCCCTTTGTCTTTTCAAACCCACTACTATTGTTAGTTTCCATAGTTAGAAAAATGATGAAACTTCTTAAAGCAGCACTGGTAAACCTTATTAATGTGCTGGGTTGGCAAGATGTCAGTGTTGTACCTACTTGTGCCTCCCCCACCCCCACCCATGTGGGGATAAATGCACTCTTTAAACACTTCATTGAAGCATCCATCTCTTCTCCAGCTTCTTGGTAGACTTTTGTGCTCATTAGCTGGAGAATGCCTTTAAAAAAAAAATGTTGCTGAGCCAACTTTTCTGCTCAGCAACCAGGACAGACTTAAAAATTGGCTGTCAAATAGAAAAATCTGCCCAGCCACCCAAGAAAAGCCTCATGCCTTGTGTGCACTATGTGAGCCTCTGGGCACTCCCACGGACTAAATGGCATAGGGGATAAAATTGTCACCTGAATCATCAAGCAGTGGAAGTTGGAGAGTACAATAAATATCTGTAGTCTCCGTCAGCTCCTTCCTAAATAAAAGGAATTTTTTAGGCTGTATAGGAAGGGAAGGGAAGAGTTACTGCTACCTGCTGCTGCTGTCTCTTGTGTGTTTGTGTGTGTGTCCGTATTTGTGTGTAACCTATGACCTGTCTGGGTGGGTTGTATGTGTTTATGAGATGGGGTGGCATGATGCTTATTTTGGGGGGGGGGGTAAAAGGGGTTGAAGGCAAATTTAAAGGGACAGCTATCCATAAATGCATTTAGTTGTCTCTTAACTTGCATCCTCGTAATCAGCAGTGGACCCCCACTGAATCCCGAGTTCCGCACCTCTGAGCTAAATGATCTGCCCGCACTAAATTCACTTAAACTTGATAAGTGCTCAGATGATTACTTTTCTTTTTAAAAAATGCTATACCCTGTTCCTGAGCCAGTGAGGAGCTTTTTAGTAAGCCTTCAGTATGCCCACATACAGTATTTGTGAAAACTGCTGAAAAATAAAACTTTATTTTTTTTGGCCAGGTGATGGCCTGAGCATTGGTGATAAAATGTGAAGTGGAGCTGTGTTTTGAGAAATAAGTGCCCCACAGGGAAAATGGAATGTGCTTTTTGTGTTTGTCAAAAGAATGAGCACTCCAAAATGATTTGTGATGGTTATTGTCTTTCCTTCTGGAGAATTTGAATTGTATCTTGTTTTGAAGATTTATATTTGTAAATATGATTTCCATAGCACCACACAATAAATAAAGAAGTCAGAGTACAGTGTAAATAAACTGTGTAAAAATATCAAATGAAAGAACAGTAACAAAAGAGATAGAAACAGCATCCAGATGTAAAAAAGACACAAACCAGATAAGCATTCAATAGGAGGCCTGTTTGGAAAGTCCTCAAGAATTAAAACTAAAATGGTGGCGCTTTCACTGAGCAGTAAATGGGTTTTAATTTAGCACTTAAAACAGAACAAGGAACTTACCATGAAGAGATCTCTGTGAAGGACATTCTGTGAGTGGGATGTTGCCACTGAGGTGGCCATCCCCCGATGGCCACCCAGCTTATTGCCAAGGTGGAGGGTCCCAGAGAAAGGCCTCTGATGAAGATCTTAGTGCTCAAGCAGGATCATATGGATCAGAGTTGATCATTTGAACACCCAGGTCTTAATTGAGCATCATCTCCAGTGATGATACTCCTATCACAGGGTGTGTGGGTGTGTTTGGCAGTATCTCTTTCTCTCGTGGAAGATACTAATCTGCGTTCTTGATGTTTGTAAAAACAGTAGGCTGGGCTGCTGCTTTAGGTTCCGGAACTTGTAGGACTTGGTTACTGACAGACTACATTTCTGTACAAGACCTATGTGGAAATTAAAAGAAACTGCTTGAACCATAATCTAGTGCAGTCTTTCTCAACCTTGGGTTCCTAGATGCTGTTGGACTGCAACTCACATCATTCCTAACCACCATGGCTAGTAGTCAGGGATGGTGGGAGTTGTCATTAAAGAACATCTGGGGACCCAAGGTTGAGAAAGCCTGGTCTAGTGTATGGGACAATATGGCTTAGATCAGCTCTCCCCAGTGTGATGCCAAACAGATGTTTTCAAGTAACTCCTATGTTGGCTGAGACTAATGGGCGTTGCAGTCCAAAACATCTGGAGGACTCCAGGTTGGGGAAGGCAGCCCGATATTATACCGTACCATAAAATCTCTTCAGCCACCATAACTGTTCTCTTGTAGGGGAATTGTGCTGCCTTTAATAACGTTCTTCCTTCTCCCCTTCAAAGTAAACCACCTTTATTATTCCTGAATGGCTTTTTGTAACTAGGTTGAGAGCCAGGCTAGAAAGTGGCTTTATGTTGTACATTGTTTGCCTAAATGTAAATGTTTGTTGCTCAGGAGCTCAGTTTGTTGAAATGTGTTAACCTTGCTATTGCAAGTGAACACTTGTAATGTGACCTATGTTTGTGAAGTGTTGGGAGGGTGAGTTTATAAAGAGCAAGTATGTTTTGGATGGTAGTATGTTTTGGAGCATTATAAACTTCTGGGTTACCTACAAAAACACTGTTGCAATAGACATCAAAATACCAGGGAAGTTCAGGAAATGAGAATCATGGAAGTATGGGGCATCAGCAGAATACAGAATTTGACTAGATATTGACTTAACCCTGGTGAGGCTACACCTGGAGTACTGTGTCCACTTCTGGGTGCCACAGTTCAAGAAGGATGTTGACAAGCTGGAACATGTGCAGAAGAGGGCAACCAAGACATTCAACAGCTAGTAGCTGTTGATAGGCTTGTCTTTCCTGAATTTATCTATTCTCCTTTAAGCCACCCAAGTTGCTTACCTTCACTACCTCCTGTGGGAGTGACCTGCAGGAACAGGTGCTTCCTTTAAACTGTCCTAAATATTCCAACATTCAGCTTCATTGGATGTCCAAAAGATCTAATCTTATGAGAGAAAGACACTTCTCTATCCCACTTTCTCCACACCATGCATGATTTTACAAACTACCATGCCACCTCTTACTCTCCTTTTCTCTAAAGTCCCAAGTCCCAAATGCTGCAACTTTTCCTCATAGAGAAGTTGCTCCATAACCCATAATTGCATTATATGATTCAGGCCATACAATCAAATATTTTAAACAGCTGCAGCACTGTTTCTCTACTATAGAAAATTAAACACAGAAATTGTTCCACATAAATGACTCTTGATATGTAAACCTGAACATTCCTGTTTGGAGTTGGTCAACTTGCAGCCTACAGAGCAATCTTAATCTGGTGTCTGGCAGTTCTATCAAAGTTCAGTGAAGATGTGGTTAAAAAGTCACACTTACTGTTTCATAAGGAGAAAAAAGATTCGCAGTGCAATCCTGTACATGTACAATCCTGTACTCAGAAGTAAGTTCAGTGGGGCTTATTCCCAGGTAAATAGGTATAGATTGCAGCCACAGAATTTTGCGGTTGCATCTCTCTGGGTTTCTTGGAGAAGCAATGAAACACTATGCATTCCACAATGTTGCATTCCATGCTGTACCTTCACAATTGATCATCTCATATTGCCAAAATGCACTGTGACAAGAGCTATGGAATGCCTTCAAAATAGTAAACCCCTTGAACTCAACCTAATATGTCACTCGTGATCACATGCATCTTTGTGAATCATAGGCAGGAAATATCCCTGGCTTGGCTAAGGAAGGGACATGGTGTCCATATTTGTCAGAAAGAGGAGGCCCTGCCTGTGTCTGTGTTTTACAGTGTTTTCACGGTTAAACACATTGCTCAAGTGTGCACATCTTCAAAAAGCTTTCTGAACCCAGACACCTGATCTGTGCCATATGGGCCTTGTGTCCTTTTCGGTGAAGATATGCTGGCATGCTTGCTTTACATAGATAAATTCAATACGCTGATTGTCCTCTTGGGAATAAGTGGCACATGGCTGCTTATAGAAGACAGTCTTTGACTTGAACAGAAACTTAAAAGGAGGCCGTTTGATCCATGATTTAATATGGCACAAGACTATATGCTATTCTTATTCCTACTTCCAGCATAACCATATTGCCTCTTATGTACTAAAAGCATGGACCTCTGACTTCAGGGGCAATTAATCCCATAATTTGAACTTCCTCTGTTGCCAGATCTCTGAATTGAATACTTTCCCCCTTTAGAAAAAAATAATAATCGCCCAGTATATCTTTCAAATTTAAAGTTTATTGGTTAAGGGGGAAATCCTGTAGCTTCTGAATATGTCCCATGACTCCAGAACTCTTGATGGTCCTGACTTAATGCCTCTTATTTTTGACTGGTTGCTGCCCCACTTTTTTCTAAACTAAAAAGCTCCAAATATCATAACTTTTCCTTGTAGGGAAGTAGTTACAGTCCCTTGATCATTTTGGTTGCCTCCTCCCGTATTACTTCCTTTTGGAGATAAGACAGCCAGAATGGTATCTTACACAAAGTGATGAATATCAGGAATCTGTACCCACAGTGTTCTGGGGAGTTCGTCCAACATCTCACCTGAACTGATTTGGGAGTACATGTGCAGGGAGAAGAGGGAAAGCTCTGCTGCACTGGTGTGATTTATGACTCCTGCAAGGGCAATTATTTAGTTGAATCCAGCCCTATGTTAATAGAAGCTCAAGTCCGATTTGGTCAAATAAACCATGGTTGAGGTTGTCTTACTTCTCAATCACAGTTCCTTTGAGGGGCAACAACGAATAATGCCAATGTCAGCCTCTGGTTTGTTTCCTCCCAAGTGAAGAGCTACTTGGGAATGCTTCAGCTGCATACCAGCACACTGGTCATTCTCACATTAAATCATAGGTTGGTGAACTAAAGCAGCGGCGGAATTGATGTGGATGAATTTGACAGTAGCGTTGAAATGTTCATCTACATACAGGTTGACCTTTTATCATTGGTACTTTAGTGGCTGACAGCCCACATACATTGCTGATGGTTCAAGAGAATTACTAACAGCTGAATTCTTCTATCTAGCTAAAACTTGGTAGAGGATGTTTCATTAGTTGCTGCTTTAGAATGGGCAGAATTATAGAAGGCTTTGATTATTCTTTTTCAATTTTATTAATATAATCTGTTTTGGTTGGCTATATGTGCAAAAATTCCCATTTGATTTCCTTTGTGTCTGCTAAACCTCCTTTTCTCTTACTAACTTGAATATATAAATATGCTTTTTTGTTCTGCTGATATTAGTTATATTGGTATACATTTGTGTGTCCCCCCCTCAAAATATGTTTACTTTACAGACCTAATTATGTTCTGCAAGTCATATGCAATTGCTTATATGTTGTTTAGAACTGGCGTGCAGTTGTTCTGTCTTTTAGTTTTATAGGCCATGTGACAAAGCTTCTTTCACCTGTTTTTCTTGCATCTTTCAATGTTTAATAGGTTCGATCTATGGATGAATTAAATCATGATTTTCAAGCACTTGCTCTGGAAGGAAGAGCTATGGGAGAGGTAAGTGAACAAATTTTGTTGCATTTCTTTCTTTATTTCCTTCCAGGTAAGCCCAAACAGTGTCCTGTTTTCTCTTGGATACTGCCCTGGCCCAGGCCTGTTTGTCTTTTCAGAGCTGGAACTATAGAAGGTGCTCTCGCACCATTTTCTGAGATGGAAAACTCAGTATACTATAATGGTATTTGTCCAGGTACTACATGTTTTGCTCCCTCCCCCCAACCTACATCTATGCCATCTTAAATTGTGTAGGTCTGTTTTACCCATGACTGCTACAAAGCAGGGTTTGTGATTTAGAACGGATTCTTGAAAGAGAGGTGGATCTTGCACAGATTTGAGATGATCATTTGGTGCTGCAGTGTAAATGAAAAATGAGCACTTGAACAGCAGCAGTGTATAGTGTAGACCATTCTTCCCCAACTTTGGCTACCCAGATGTTGCAGAACTACAATTCCCGTCAACCCTGTCCAATGGCCAAATAGTCTGGGACTGAAGGGAGTTGCAGTCCAACAACATCCAAGATTGTGAAAGACATTAGGGATGTTCCACCCTGAGTAATGAACACAGGAGGCTGTCTTACGTCAGGTCAAAACTATTTCTCCATCTGGCTCAGTATGAGCTACTCTGATCATACCCATCACCTGATCATTTAATTGGAAATGTCAGGAATTGAACTGGGGATCTTCGGCATGATAAGCGTGTTCTCCAAATAATGAATACTGTGAATCCATATTTATTTGCATGGTGGATGAATTAAGACCAGTGTTCGAAATTAGCCAGGCACATTTTGCATCTGATTATTGGCCATTTGCAACCAAGTGAAGCCATCTCTGCCATTTTGTGGTGCATGCCTTGGGATCATTGGATCTTGACTGTTTTCACAAACTAATAGCATATCCTGTATAATTCTATCAGTTATATTTTATCTGCACAATCAGAATGAATTTCAGGAACCAAAATGCTTTTTCTGTGCAGCCTGAGCAGGAGCAGTGAATGAAGATAATAGCTAATTAGTTTGTCTTCACTTTCCCCACCCCACTGCCCTACTCACAGTTGTGAAGAATATTCTTATATTATGAATGGTCTGTGTCACCATTAAGAAAAAGAGGTAGGAATAGGCCAATATTTATGTGGACTATCCCTGGATAAAGTTCTCAGAAGTTCTTAACCTAGCTCAAGGTTGTCATCTGAACTAGCCAGATGTTTAACTGATAATCAATCACAGCCTGTCGATCATTTGAAAAATGCAGATCCTTACGCTATATATGAGTCCACTTTAGAGACCACTTTTGGTTGTGGGGCTCAGAAAGCAGAGTACATGTATATGGGTTTTTATTCCAGAAATAATACTAAAAAAGCAGGAGATTATATGAATAGAATATTGAAAGATGGCTCATAAAGCCCACACAATCCTCCATTGTCCATTCTTGACCCTGATATTAAAGAAAATCCACTGACTGATTTGCAAAATGCTTGTCTAAGAACTATGCTAACTTAATTGCTTCATAATTGGATAAAGGATATCATCACTCTAATTAAAGTAGTTGCTAGTATGCCCCTGAATATGATTCATGTTGACGATGACAGTGAAATAAGTAACAAGAATAGTTCTTTGGCAGGAAACAGTGGTATATGCTGCACTTGAAGATTTGGAGAATTAATTTTGATTAGGTAGGGGGAGAGAACAGGGCAGACTCACAGTTTGCGACCCCCCCCTGCCCCTTAAAGGATCTGAATGGCATGATCCAGCAACCTTCTAATGTACTGGTTTTTACATTTGCCAGCACTGAAGAGCTTTGCACATACATAATTATAGAGTGAGTGTACAGATAATGGCAATCCAAAATTTCACAGTGAGGCAGACTTACTAGCTTGCCTCTCAATTGAATTCATAGAAATGAAAAATCATAAATAGAAATTGCTCACTAAGAATGTCTCTGTTGTCATACTTCAAAATTTAGCACCTGAGAGTCAGCAGTTTAAGCTAATCATGGCATGCAAACACCTTGTATCATTGAAATTTATGTAGCCCCCCGATAATCCTTTCTATCCAAGAAACAAGTGAACTGTCAAAACGTCTGGGCCTGTAGCAAACAGCTGACTCCATGGTATAGATATCTCGCCATGGAAATAGTTTGGCAGAGAGTATCTCACCCTAAGAACGGATGACTTGGATTACTGCATGACTTAGAATACCAGAAAAAGAGCAGCTGGTTGGCTGGGGAACTGAAGAACTAAGCTGTCAACCCTGTAAGCAGTGAATAAAGTTTCCAGCCACCTAACTAAATGACTAAATAGTTTTATCTATTTTGAAAAACCTAACAATACCAGAGTTTATTTTCACGATGCTATCTGAATTAGTCAGCTTGGAAAAGAGATTGCTAGGCAAATAATAGTGAAAAAAATGAAATGTTTGAGGTTTTTTATTTTACAGTCAAGCAGTATATAATTTTTATTTAAAAAATAAAATGTAAGCATGAATTTTAAACACAACAAACAGTTGGTTTTATATATAAGCTGGGAAAGGAATAAATATAAGAGACCAGGAAGGGAGGCGAAGTGTTCCCAAGGCCTAAGAAAGGTTTAATAAGATAGTGAGCGAATATTTATTCAGGTTCACAGCCTTAATAGCCAAGCTACTGAAATTCAACACACCTTGAAAAATACCAGAAGGTGTTTCGTTTTTAATAAGCCAGATCTTGGGTTTGATTTGTAAAACTCTGGCCCCTCCATGTGCCATGGTAACGGTATCTTCCTTTGAAACACTGCATAACCCAAGAAGACCGCAATGACTGCATTGTCAGTGCTTTAATTGACTCTGATTCAGTTTGGCATACTGTGGGCAGAATAAGTGAAGCTTGATTCTGCCCTTTATAAAGATGTTAAATAAAAAATAATGAATAAAGGCAACTGGTTAATGGTAGAGTGTGGGAGGTAGACTTTCAGGATGTACTGGTGTTGTGCAAAAGAAATAGAAAGCTGCCAGGACCTCAGGGCCAGCAGTCTCCATGTTTGCCAATGGAGGAGTCATTCTCAGAAAGATTTACAAGTTGATGTTGTTTATCACCAGCTAAACATACACAGGAAAACCATTCTGACATATATTGTAGTAGTTGTGATGGAAAGGTGCTATGCAGTTGGTAAAATGCTTGGTTTGTGGCATGACAACACCTCCCTTCACTCTGCCACAGCTGTTTCCCAGGCGTAAGCATCCCATGTAACTTACTCTTGTTCAGAGCGTATGCAGGGCCTGAGTTAGGCTGGTATGGATGTGGGAAGGCTAGGGAGGTCTTTTAGCTGGAGTTCATAATATCTCCCTTCCTTCTAATAGCAAAATCAGCTAGAGAGTGCCAACAGAATTGTAGACAAAACAAGATGACTAGGGACACTAGAGAGGGCTATCAGCATGCTGGAGGGGAAAAAATAACTTAATAATCCCCCCGTCAACCCCACCACCCCAGCACCATGTGTACTAAGCATGCTAAGTGGGCACAGAATGCTGAATATGTATTAGAGCGGTGAAATGGAGAAGCAGATTCAGGGATGGAATGGAGCTTATTGTAGATTAATAGTAATAATAATAATAATAAATTTTATTATTTCTATCCCGCCCATCTGGCTGGGTTTCCCCAGCCACTCTGGGTGGCTTTCAACAGAACATTAAAAACAGAATAGAACTTCGAACATTAAAAACTTCCCTAAACAGGGCTGCCTTCAGATGTCTTCTAAAAGTCGGATAGTTGTTTATTTCCTTGACATCTGATGTGAGGGCGTTCCACAGGGCGGGTGCCACCACCAAGAAGGCCCTCTGCCTGACTACTGCTGGCTAGCATGAACACTGAGCAGGAGCACTTCACATTGCAACATTTTACTGCAGGTCCCACTTGTCATTTATTATTTGAAAGGTTCTAATATGTGCTGGATCATGTATGTATGGAAATAATGAAAAGAGAACCTGCCTACAGGCTTACATGTCTATACAACATGAGGGAAAGGGGACTTGTTTTTCCTGTTCAATTGTTCAATTCCTGACTTGCTAAACCTAAGAACAAAGGAGAGCCCCACTAGATCAGACCCAACGGTCTGTCTAGTTCTGGACCCTGTTTTCAAGTTTGCTGCTTCTGTGGAGCCTACAAGTCTCCACCTCATTTTCTCCGTCCTCTGGTGCTTCCATCATGGCTTAATGAAACTGGCTATTAATGTGTCCGTTTTCTAACCAGGATCCCCATTATTGTGCTGGACAGGACGGAATAATAATGCATTTGTCCCCTTTCCAGAGCTAGAACACTTCTTTCACTCCACAAATTGGTTTTCCCATGTGTCCGCCAGCCCCAGAGCTTCAGTTCTTGTGGATATTTTTGGATACTGTATTTGTGGTCTGGATTGGAGAGAGAGCAGCAGAGAGAGCATTTAAAGGGTGTTTAGAAGGGTTTCTCCACTTAACACAATTTTTGCTTCTGCATACATGGGCCTGGAATGTAACCCCTGCGTAAGTTTGGGGCACACCTATACTAATATCTTAGTTTATCTTTAAAGATAACCTTTAAACATACTGTATATTTCTCATTTTGTTTTACAGCAGCTTTTGCCAGGTAAAAAGTTTTGGGAGTCTGATGATTCAAGCAAAGATGGACCAAAAGGAATATTTTTGGGTGATCAATGGAGAGACAGCGCTTGGGGGACATCAGGTACCTCAAACCATCACGTAAATCATTTGGAGCAAGTTTTTCTACTCTTTTCTTTTCTCTCTTCCTCACAGCTCCTTAAAGCACTATAGTAGAAACATTTTAGAAAAGAGGTAAATAATATCCCTAAACAGTTGTACAGCACAGTTAGATATGCAAGGTTCTCCTATTTGAAATTTGTTTAATGCAGGGCTTTGCTGATCTGTCTGTGTTTGTGGGGGATGTAGAATGGACAGTTGAAGACAGGTCTAGCTCTGTTTGTCACTGTTTTCTCTGGTTCTGTGGAAGGGGGCAACATGAGAGAACGAATGAAAATTACTGGAGAAAGATGTAGATGGGTATCCCATGAGTAATTACAAGGCAGTTCTTGTGGCTGTGTCTTCATCAGTTACCTCATGTTAGTTTGAATTCTGCATTTTCTTGAAGACTGCATTTTCTCTCCCTCCTGTTTTCGCCTTACTTTTAAGCTGTTCAGAGGAAGTTAGGAAGCACATTTTCTGAAGATGCACAGTAATCTAATGCTGAGCCCCTTCAATTTTGCTGCTGATATATGTATAAATATAGCCATTTGTTTTTGTTGCAGATCATTCTGTTTCCCAACCAATCATGGTTCAGAGAAGACCTGGCCAGGGTTTTCATGTGAATAATGAGGTTAATTCAGTGCTGTCCCCACGATCGGAAAGCGGTGGACTTGGAGTTAGCATGGTAGAGTATGTGCTGAGCTCATCCCCGGGGGATTCCTGTCTCAGAAAAGGAGGATTTGTAAGTATAGTGGATGATATCTGGTGTCACTGTCTCTAAATCATTGTCTGTTCCTGTTAAGTCCAATTCATCACCACAGTTTTGGAACAGTTGGGGAATCGATTACATTCTAAATGCCCAAAATATGAAGCTGATACAGGATAGTTTTTTAAAGGGACAGGAAGGGAGTAGAGTAGCTAGGCCCAGAAGTGAACATTCAGTTGCTTTTTAATGATAGGCACTGACAGTTTATTCAACAGAATTAACACTGAGTAACTTAAGATTGTATGTCACAATTCTGCAAGAATGCAGGAAAAATGCAGATTGTGGCATTAGGTGCAAAATTCATCTTCCTGAAATTGTATCTTTTTTCCTGAAGAAAAGGATAGTTCTAGGTTTTTATGTGCAAACAGGTTCTGAAGAAAGCTCAAAAGTCAGAGAGGCAGCTGAGTAGGGTTTCCATTATGTGTGCACAATTGCATTCACATGAATGTGTGTTCAGGGGTGGGGATTAAGCGCATCAAAGATGCCGCTATAAATTGCACAGTAAAATAAGCAACAGCAGTAAAGCTGAAACAGATTTTAGGGTGATGTCAAATGCTAATTGTAAAATTTCTTGATTCAGATGTGTGTGGTGGTTGTTTTTTAAAAAGAAGACATTGTGAAGTACTATATTTTACACAGGGGCCAAGGGATGCTGAGAGTGACGACAATGATAAAGGGGACAAGAAAAACAAGGGCACATTTGATGGTGATAAATTAGGTGATTTGAAGGAAGAGGTAGATGTAATGGACAAGGCAAATGGATTGCCTGTACAAAATGGAATTGATGCTGATGCAAAAGATTTTAGGTAAGTATGTACCTATATGTGAGTCCAAAAAAAGTACTGGAACTGTAATTTAGAAAGCAGTAGAGCAGAAGGGAGGAATTGGGTTTCACTTGGGAGCTGCTAGTTGTAATCAACATTTGTTTGGTGTTCCTTTGAGATCCGAAAAGAACACATTTTTGCTCACGCAGGCCAGGCTGGGTTCTCTTTCAGCTAACCTACTTTCTTCCCATCTGACGGCTTCTCCACACCTCAGAGGTGGCTTTTCAAGGGATCCAGTGAGTTGAAGCAGGAGGCAGGAAAATGCTATGCTGTCAACAGAACTCTTCAGGGCCAACGAATAATCTGTGTTAAAATATGCTGCTGTGGTTGGGCACACTTTCCTATAGTTAAGAAAAGTGCAGGGACAAAATAGCAAAACAAATGCAACTTTTGTTCATGAAAGCAGCTGTGAATTGTAGGTGGGTTGCAGTCTCCCTGAGCAGGCCCATTTATAAATGGCAGGGAACATGTTTGGGGATGGGTAATGAGAGACAATCCCTTGGGAGAAGGGTACAGTTGGTGTAGTACAGTGTCTAGTATATATTTGAATAGGGAGAACACTTGCTGAATGAATGCACCTTCCATTCACTAGAAGCTGAACTTTTGCAGCAGGGAACCTTTTCTTTGCATGTAAACTCCCTGTGTGGTTTACACCCATGATCTAAGTAGGTTTAGGGCAACCTGCACAAGTAGAACTGCTTTCCTTGCATGAAGCAGGCTACAGGGCAAAGGAAATGTGATACATCTGGAAGGGGTGGAGGGTGACGGTAACTGAAGAAGAGACACGGAATCAAACCAAGGAGGGGATGAAGGATCGGGGCAGGCAAAATATAGGCGACAAAGCCCACAAACAGTGGCTGCAGGGAGGATCCTCTGTCATCACCCCATTTCCAAGTTCAGGAGAAGAGAGAAGATTGCCATATCTGATGGGTTGGGGTGGTAAAGGGTGCTATCCAAGGTGAGTGTTGCAAACAAATTTATTGGCAGCTGTATGAAACAGAAGGCAAGGTCTTTAAAAAACAACAACCCCAGAGTTTTAGATGTAGTTTAATAGGGCAGATATTGGGGATAAAATGAGAGACAAGGGAATTCTTAACAGCTTATAGCAGCAGCAATGACAATACATGTACAATACAAAACAGCCAGGTGATGGTGGTGAATTATTTGGTGTTTCAAAAAGATGGGAAGGGGGGAAAGACACAACTTTTAAAAAATCATTTTAAAACTGTCCTGCCATTGACACTGATGGTGGTGTTTTTTTAAAAAAAATAAAAATAAGAATTTTGCTCTGAGTAACTGTTTTGTGATGCTTTTTCTTTTCCTTTAGTCGGACACCTGGTAACTGCCAGAACTCTGCAAATGATGTGGATCTTTTAGGGCCAAACCAGAATGGATCTGAGGGCTTAGCCCAGCTAGCTAGTACGAATGGTGCCAAGCCTGTGGAGGATTTCTCCAACATAGAGTCCCAGAGTGTTCCACTGGATCCCATGGAGCATGTTGGCATGGAGCCGCTTCAGTTTGATTACTCTGGCACTCAGGTACCTGTGGATTCAGCTGCAGCAACTGTGGGCTTATTTGACTACAATTCTCAACAACAGGTAGATCTTGCATTGATTAATATGGATCCTCCCCACCCCCCCATTCTGTCTCCTGCAGGCCATGGGTTTGCACACACAAACCTATGCACCTGGAATAACCTCTGTGTACCAACCATGCAACTTTTTCCTTTGATATGTATAAAACGGCTGGATATCCCCATCCTTTTCCCCCTCTCTTGATATTTCTAACTGCTCTGGGCACTTGCACTATGGGTTAAGCATATAGGCTGTGCACTTCAAAGCTAGGGTCATCATAGCTGAGGAGCTTACTCCGCTCAGTAAATGAACATCAGCTTTGGTTTGCTGGCTAAAGTGTAGGAGGACCCATGTAGCGAGAGCTAATTTATAGAACTGTATATTTTATAAAATATTACCCTGCATGTGCTTTCCACTTCATTCTATTACTGTAAGATCCTTCTGCAACCATTCGTGGCACAGTCCTTTTGTGGCAGGAGCCACAGCTGCATTCTCAGGAGGGGCATGAATCTGCGAAAATATGCAGCTTAGCTCTTTGATGACTGCATACAGAGTTGTCACTTGGGACGCCCCGCCCCCCTCGAAGCAGGCATTAGACTGGCGGAAAGTGAGAAAGAAATATGAGAGTAACTCTAAGCAGATTGTGACCCTCTGAGGCAACGAGGTGCTAACATTCATAACATTAACAGCACTGGATTGAAAATAAGCTGCCAGACACATTTTGAATCTTTTCTGACTAGGCTTTAATTGGATGACCTAGGCCTGGTGCCTACCAAGTTTAGCCCCGTTGGAGAAAAGTTCACACAACTACATTGTAACTGAGTTGTAAAACACATCTTTAAATTTGATTTCTCAGCTGTTCCAAAGACCGAATGCACTCGCTGTTCAGCAACTGACAGCAGCACAACAACAGCAATATGCATTGGCAGCTGCTCATCAACCGCACATAGGTAAGCCTTTCAGTCCCTTGTTTATCAGTAGAGTCCAGGTTGCCTTCTGTTGATCATCAGCATTTCTCCGAGTTTCTTTCAAAACAGCATTCATTTGTTTTGAAAGGGTAACACAAGGGGTAATATAGGAACTTGGGTTGGTGGGATTGGGGGTTGAAAAGGTTTGAGATTCCACTGTTTGTAACTCTGGTGGGGTGTGAGCATCATGTTTTTAGCTCACTCATGTCTAGCAATGATGACACTCTTGCCCTCACTGAGAACATTGGTTCTGTAATGAGAGTTTTTTAAAAGTACTCATTTGCTCTGAGCCAGACATGAATGGGCTACTTGCAATATTCAAACCAGTTGTAGTTAAATAATTCCGTGTTTTTCTCCTGAAAGCCCTCTTTGAATAGACCCAACAACGTGGATTAGCAATGCCCATTATTTCTGGTTTTCCTAACAAAACTGGTTGAATACATTCTTTGTTACCTTGCTCTCACGTTCTTTCCTTTGCACCATTAGAAAATGGATATACATGTAATTGCTTATATGGGCGTTTGGTCGAAGGGCAAACGTCCATATTTGCAATTAATAATGAGAGTTGAGTAAATAAGTAATTCCTAGGTTTGACCCAAACACTGTATGTAAGGATAATCACTTCCACCTCCAGGGTTTACATTCCCTTTTAAATTGTGATCAGTACAATTTTCCATAATAAGAACTTCAGTGTTGCATTTTATTTATTTTACGCTAGATTTTCAAAAGACCATTTAACCTATATTTTTGTAAGATTTATATATGTTGTCATGCATATTTTGAAATGTATATGCAAGGGCATACAGGCATCTGTTTGCTTGTTTTTTCCTTCACTTATTTTGTTTTGCCACTTAATATTCCTTGCATTCGTTGTTGGCATCCCAGAAAGGGATATGTGGATGCCTGAGAGAAAAGTTCACACCCCCTAACTTCTCTACAGATGTTCTCTCCTGAAGAGGCAAGCTTTTCTGTAAACTGCACAGCTGCTTGTCTCCGAGGTGCAAACAGCTTCACAAGAAAGCATGCCTCACAGTGTGCACATATTGTGTCCCCATATGGTGCCCCCCTGCTTCTTTTTGTATCCTGCCAGTGTGTGTATCCTGTCTGTTTTAGGACTTCCTACTTCTCCAGTCTATTATTAATATGCCTTTGCATTGTTCTGAATTCTTCTAAGAGAATTCTCAGAGTCACAAAGGAAGATACACACACATGAGTAATAAGGTTCTTGGTAGAAGTAGTTAGTGTGATGCTAGTGTGATGCTTGCTGTGACTAATTTCCAGATATCCCTGGAATAATTTTTGTTTTTATGAAGTGGTTTTCATCTTTTCAATTTCACTGCGTCCCAGAGCCGACACAAAAATTTAGGAAGCTTTCAACGTCTTACAGCTGAATGTGAAAATTTGTGTATTGTACATGCTCTCATCTGATTAAAGAAACCTTGGTCAGTAAATTGTATCATCTTCAATTAGATCTGCAGATGAGAGAAAAACAACAACATTGTTCTAACGTGGCCTTCCACAACCTGGTGTCCCCTAAATATTTTGAGCCATCATCAAAATCATCCCTGACAATTGGCCATGCTGGCTGGAGCTAATGAGATTTGAAGCCGCAGTAACATCTGTAGGGCACCAGGTTGGGAGGTACTGTTCTAAAGGGGGGGGGGGAATGCTCTCCTTTTGAATGATTTACACATGTATTACAACAGGCATTCTCTTACAAAAGAGGAAGGGCATGACTCCTCCAAGACATCACTTGCCACCTTCAGTTCATGCCCACCAGTTAATCATGGCTACCTTTTTAGTCAATGGAAATTAATAGACTTAAGAGACGGCAACCCTAATTGCTTGTTTTCTGAGTGAAGCTTCTGACTTTTACAGCTCAAATTTTAGACCTGTGTCTTTTTCCATGATAGATAAGTCTGCTCAATCTCCAAAACACGCACGCACACACACAATCTCTCTCACACACACACTCACGTTTTGGTAGGGTTGCAGTTCTAGTCAAGTTTGTTTTTACTGACAGGTATGTTTTCAGCAGGTTTAGCTCCTGCTGCCTTTGTGCCCAATCCGTACATCATCAGCGCTGCTCCTCCAGGAACGGACCCCTATGCGGCAGGGCTTGCCGCAGCTGCAACGTTAGGTGAGATGCTTAATGAGATGTATGGTTATTTTTTTAAAATATCTGTCTATCTTATCTATCTATATATAATGCTGTAAGTTTGGGGAGTTTCCTGCTCATGGGTGGAAAGTTTTTACACCTTGCAGTAGAGCACTGGATGAGAAAGCATAAAACTGAACCCAAAGATGTTTTGCTTCTGCAGCACAAGTAGCAGCATGAGAACAACGGTAGAACTGACCTGTTATAGCACCAACCTATCATAGCGCTGTTTTTCTTCTGCTCATGGTTGTTTGGCTCAATTTTTGCTACTGAACACATGTCAAAAGTGATCCTGTGAATTGGGGTCATGTAGGTCTTTCTTGCATGCAAGGGCTCTCGTGTTCGAGCGTCTTCACAGCTTAAGCAGCTGAAACCATAGCAAGCTTAAGATAATAAAGGGAAGTCATACAAGGCTTGGACAGCTGGGGTTAACGCTCTTTCTCCCCACCCCCTTTACTGTATACTGTTGCACTTCTGTGGGAAGGAAGTATCCCCTTTCAAAATGAAATATCAGATGGATGTCCAGCAGATACGCAACGTTGTCTAAAGCATAAGTTAGATTGTATGCGTTCATCATATTCTCTTGCGAAATTGGTCTGGGAGATGAGAAACTATAGCAGGATCACCATGGTACAGGGGATTTTTTAATAAAGGGCTTGTGATGACATTTTCGTAACCACGTTTTAAATATTGGGGCCACGGGGCTATTTTATTTGTTATACAAGTGTCTCCCCACTTAAGCACAGGTTATGTTCTGGGCTTCCGCGTGCATAACTGAAATGAAGTGGAGAGCATCTTCTAAAAAGCCTCCAGTTGCTGCTCTCCTACTTTCCCCATTCCAGGCCAAAATATCTGGAGTTGAAGCTCTGGGGCTAGCCAGAGGCTGGAGGGTGCATGGGAAAGTGGACTCTGCTGCTGCTGCACTACCCTGAGTGCCAGCTGTTAGGCGGGAGTCTGAGCAGCTGAACCTGAATTGGAAATAGAAAGAGGGAGCACATGATTAACTCCACCTATTTCTGCCCCATTCTGAGACAGCAACAGTTGGGAGGCCATTTCCATAATTTTTGGAAAGTGGAGGTGTGAAAGCATGGCACTTCTCACATGGCTCTGTCCCAAAATGTGTTTAAATATAGGAAATTTCATGGAACATGGCCAAGGACCTGGTTACTTGAGCACCACCATGGGATGCTGTTGTTACGTAGAGTTACCATGACATAGGCCAATCCCGTTATCTCAGGCCCTATTTATCTTTATATCAATTGGTTTACTCATGTCTAGCAATGATGACACTCTTGCCCTCACTGAGAACATTGATTCTATAATGAGAGCTTTTTGTAAGTACTCATTTGCTCTGAGCCGGACATGAATTTTCACCTACTTGCAATATTAAAACTATTTTAAGGAGATGCATACTTGTATCTTGAAGCCCTCCTTGAATAGATGCTGGTGGTGGTTGATAAACGCTGCTCATTCTTCTCTTCCCTTCTAGTAATACATATGTTACTAGAGAAGCATGGAATTGGAGTTATGGGGAAGGGGCAGTATAATGGCAATACAATCTGGTGCCCACCATTTAGAGCTGGTGGGATGGGTTGTAAATGTGTGACGTGCTGATCTATCATCCTTTGACAATGAGAAGTTTGTGCTGTCATTATGACTACGTGGGAGATTTTGTGTGAATGCCTAGAGTGGTGGCTTTGGTTATTTGGAGCCTGGATGCAAACTCCTGCTCAGCCATGAATCTTCAGCTTGTGTGTTAGTGTGGTGTAGTAGCTAGAGCAGGAATGCAGAACCTGTGGCCCTCCTTAACTGTTACTGGACTACAACTCCCATCATCCCTATCCATTGGCCATGTCAGCTGGGGCTGATGGGAGTTGTAGTCAAACAGCACCTTTAGGACCACAGGTTATCCTATCCAGCTCTGGGACAGAGTGTTGAACTTCAGCTAAGCAAGCTTGGGTTCAAATTCCCACCAAAATGGAAGAGCAATATTTTTATCCAGGATAAAAGAGGATGTAGAACTATTCATATACCTTTGAACTCCATTAGTAGATAGGTAGCCGTGTTGGTCTGCCATAGTCAAAATAAAAAAATTTCTTCCAATAGCACCTTAAAGACCAACTAAGTTAGTTCTTGGTATGAGCTTTCGTGTGCATGCACACGAAAAGAGGTATCTGAAGAAGTGTGCATGCACACGAAAGCTCATACCAAGAACTAACTTAGTTGGTCTTTAAGGTGCTATTGGAAGGAATTTTTTTACTTTGAACTCCATGTAAGACAGATGACAAAAGCATGTAATGAATGCGTGCAGTAAGTTCCAAAGCACGCTTTCAGCTTCTGTCTACTGATCTCTTTTCTTTTTCTGGCCAGGAAAAACCAAATTATCAACTCCCTCTTTAGAAACAGTCAATGCAAGCTAGTTACTTCAGTAAATTCAAATTACATTTTTCGCTCCAGCATACACACAAACATTAATTCGATACTCTGCACAGCTGGTAACAACAGCTCATTTAATTAGAGACTGTTAACACCCCAGTCAAACACGCAGGTAATCTGAAAAAATAGCATTGGCAATTCATTTATCTAGCCACAGATGGGGGTGGGAGGAGTTTGATTAAAATCTAGGTGATTTTAAATCATGGTTTAAATTGCCATGGGAAAAGTACTGATCTTTTATTCATTTAATTAAAATCAAGCTTTCTGTCTAAACTTCAGATAACTTCCTAAACAAAAGTTGCTTGACATAACCTGGTCTTATGGATCAAGTAGGGGCTTTTGTCTGCATTATCCAGGCAAATGTTAACTGTATATAAAAAAACCCCCAAAAAACGTTTTTCTCTGTTATAGCAAATGGCACATTAAACATTGCCTGTTTAATAAGCTTTATTCACAACTTGTGTCAAATATTAGTGTGGTAGCTAGATGCTAATTACTCCACGGAGACACTCTTATTTCAAAACATAGATTTCAGTTTATGAATATTTATGTGTGTCTAGAAGCCAAACAATAACACGAATGTGCTTATTTCTCTTCTCTTGGAAAAGCACTGTTTCTGTTTTTAAACTACATCATGGGTAGTTAGAGGTTGTAAGATAGAATAGGATCACCTAGAGATTAAACAGGCTTAGTGGATTGTCTTGGATAGGTACAGGATGTCCTCTTCTGAAGTCATATTCTGGATCCCAGTTTCTGTGATGAGCAACTAGTCCCTCCAATATCAAACTGATGTACATAAGAACAGAAGAAGAGCCTGCTGGATCAGGCCAGTGGCCCATCTGATCCAGCATCCTGTTCTTACTGAGACAGACCATATGCCTGTGGCGAACAGGCAAGCAGGATTCGAGCACAGGAGCGTTCTGCCTTCTATGGTGTCCAGCAACTGGTATTCAGAAGCATTGCTACCTCCTAACTGGAGGGCAGAGTATGGCCCTTATGGCAGGAAGCCATTGACAGCCTTCTCCCCTATGAATCTGTCAAATTGCCTTTTAAAACCATCTAGGTTGGTGGCCACCAGTGCCTCCTGGGTGAATGTGTTCCATAGTATGTGGTGTGTGAGGAAATACTTAGTTGTATCTGTCCTGAATCTTCCAACATTCAGCTTTTTTGGATGTCCAGGAGTTCTCGTATTATGAGAGAGGAAGGAAAACCTTTCCCTATCCACTCACTCCATGCTGTACATAATTTTATAAACTTCTATCGTGTTACTTCTTACTCACCTTTCCCCCAAAACATAAGATGTTCCAAATGCTGCAGCCTTTCTTCTTAGGCAATTGTTACACATCCCATCATTTTGGCTGCCCTTTTCTGATCCTTTTTCAACTTGACAATATCCGGTTCGAAGTGAGGCGACCAGAACCACCGTACACAGTATTCCAAATGAGGTTGTGCCATAGATTTGTGTAACGGTGTTATGATATTGGCATTTTTATTTTCAGTTCCTTTCTTGAATTTCCTATCATGGAATTTGCCTTTTCCAAGGCACACCAGGTCGGCATCTCCATTGACCTGTCTACTGTGATCCCAAGGTTTCGCTCCTGATCAATCACTGCCAGTTCAGACCCCATGAAATGAAAAAATAAAAATAAAATTGGGGGCCTGAATGCATCACTTTACACTTGTTCACATTGCTTTGCTTTTGTCATTTTACTGCCCACTCAGTTTGGAGAGGTCCTTTGGGGAGCTCTTTGCAATCTCTTTTTGTTTTAACAACCCTGAACAAAGTATCATCAGCAAACTTGGCCGCCTCATTCCTCACTTTTTAGATTGTTTATGAACAAGTTAAAAAGGACAGGTACCAATATCAGTCCCTTGAGGGCTCACTTTTGACATCTCTCCATTCAGAGAACTGTCCATTTATTCATTCTGTTTGCTTCCTGCAACTTAACCAATTCCTGATCCACAAGAGAACGTCTCCTTTTATTCCTTGGCTGCTAAGCTTATGCAGGAGTCCTTGGTGAGTTATTTTGTCAGAAGCTATTGTTTATCAGCCAGATCACCTCTATACCTATATGCATATTGACACTCTGTAAATGTATATTTTCTTTCCCTGTGATTTCTTGTTAACAAAGGAAAAGACCATTAGCTCAATTTGTTTAATACTGAGCGCTGTGTTTGACAGATGGTCATTCTTTATAGTTTTAAGTCATTATAAGTGTAGCCTTCACTTCTAACACATTGAGTCAAACTAGGCATAACATTAAATGTGTGAATGCATTTAATGTGTATTTTACTTCAAATGTCTAAAATAACAGCCACATGGGGGGGGTTAACCCTTTCCCCCCAATGCTACAGTCCCAGCAGAAATCCCATTTAGAAGAGCTATAATTGATCTCCTCAGGGGCAGGGGCAAGGGCAGGGGCTAGTTTTTGGCAGGACCATGGCATGGGGGTTGGCCTTTTGCTGACAACCTTACAATCCTCCTCCTCGCTGTTGCCATTGGGGGGGGGGATAATTCTAAAAGCAAGAAGTAAGGAAATGATTCCTTTCCACAGCTATTACTTTAGATGTTTTCAAAAAAGACACATTAAGGACATCCATACACTTTACACCATCCCTTAGTACTGTGTTTAGATTTCATTTCCCAGGCTATTCCAATTAAATGAACTTGAGGTTGTTATGTTTTTTTAAAAAATAAATAAAAACCAAATTTTACTTAAAAATTATTATTTTTTGTCTCTTGTTGCCCTGAAAGATTTGGGGAACTTTTGGAAATTTGTGGCTTTCTATGGTAAACTGCAAGAAAACACCAGGGACTTGTCACTTTTTCAGTACCTGCAATGTAGCGTGTTTATAAATAAGTAGATGCTGAAATGTCACCGGGCAGCAGTTTGGACCAGCAATAGCCACAGAATGATACAAAGCTCTGCCATCCAGCACCTTTTCAAAGGCTGAATTGGGAACCAAGCCAGGCTAAACAGCAGCAGTGGAGGGTGGTGGGGAGCAAAGACCTTTCCAGTGAAATGGTTGAGAGAAGAACTAACAATACAAGTACAGCATGGGGTGCTTCAGTTTTTTAAAGACTGAAGAAGGCTGCTGCTGAAAAGTGCCCACTTGCTGGCTGAACAAACTAGAAAAAAGGCATAAATTGACAAAATGTGCTTGACCATGAAAAGGATGAGAGACAAATGGGACTTGTACGATTGTGAGCTGGTCAAATGTCAGCAACAGAAAAGGGTGTGAATGGCTAGAAAAAGCTGCATTTTTTTTATTTCTGTATGAGAACGACACAAACACACACATTCATACATATTCGCTCTCCACCTTTTATTCATGCATCTCAAATAGGGGTAATGCCAGCAAGGCATTGTAAACATTTGCACCAATAAGACAATCCTGTCTGTTACAAGGTTTAAAGGCTTGGTAGAAAAAGTATATACATTACTTCTGAGTAAACATACAGTGATCTGAAAAGCTTTATGATCTAGAATACCTTTGCTAGGTCCAAATTAGAACTTTTCAATTGGATGAATGGGAAGCAAAAGCATCTTAGGTGAAATACTTTATCTGAGCAGGTGGATGATGTTCTTAAAGACTTGCAGTGCTCTTTTCGGAAAGTGGCAGACCATTGGAAATGGAGGTGATAGCTTTGTTATTCCACCGCCCCCTACTCCCGCCATGGAGGAGTAAGCAAAACCACTGGCCCTTCACAGCTCTTGTTCTGTTAATGAATTGCACAAAAGCACCAGCAGGAGATAAAGTCAGTCCTCTGTTGATATTTTAGGTCCTGCAGTTGTCCCTCATCAATACTACGGAGTGGCTCCCTGGGGAGTATATCCTGCCAGTCTCTTCCAACAGCAAGCTGCTGCTGCCGCAGCTGCAACAAATTCCTCAAATCAGCAGACCGCTCAGCAGACGCAGCAAGGACAGCAACAGGTGAGCACCAGCCTGCTTTTGCACCAGCCATTAATTGGCCTGAATCTGCAGCCTTTTTTCAGGCACAGCTCTTTTTAAAAAAAAAACACATACGAGCCTTTCTTGCTGCAGGCAGGGCTGAAAAGAGGAAGTGGAATTGTTGCCTAAGGATTAATGTACTTAAGCTGCCCCTGCTCCCTTTACATATGTCCTAGTTCATCTGCATAACTTGGGGCCAGTCAAGAAGGAGGTAGATTCTCTGTGATGTGTTCTGTTAAACCAGTAATGGGGAAGCTGTGGCCATCCAGCACTGTTGGACCATGGCTGTGATCATCCCTAACCACTGGCCATGCTTGTTGGGGTAGAGATGAAGTGGGAGTCCCAATAATACCTGGAGGGCCACAGGTTCCCCATTCCTGTCTTAAACCCATATTAGATACTGCAAAAGTTTTGGGTGACTTTGTGGTGTTTTGAGAGGCACAGTTGTTGGCTGCTGGGTAGATCATCTTTAGTGACTCATGTGGAGTTCTGATTTCCAGGCTCCAAAGAGTCAATGGGCAAATTGGAAAAGGGGCAAAGGGGCCTTCTGAGGCACCTAGATATTGCAATGCAGTTGTGTTTATTTCATTAATGTGGCTGCTCCATTCACACACAAACTATAGAGGATGAGTTCATCTTTTTTGACATCAAGAGGAGCATGCAAATGAGGGGAATTTAAATTATGTCCCCTCTCCATACCTTGCTGAGCTGCATTGCTTCAGACATTTTCCCTCTGCAATCTGTCTCACTTCCTGTACTGAAGTTGAGCTGGTCAAAAAGTGCTTGAAGCAGTTCATCACAGTGTGGAAAGGATGAGGAGCTAAGATAAGGTTTCGCTTCCCAAACCTGCATGCTGTATTTCATGTAGAAAAAGAAATTGACTCCCACATTTAGCTTTTTATGTGAACAGGGCAGAAGCACAAATGAATATACACGGTTGCCCTTTCATGCCTAGTTTACCTTGGAGGGGATTTAAAGGCTCTTCATCTGAGCATAGACTTGAAAAAGCTGTGAACTCTTCCTCCAGGGAAGAGATGAAATCTTTGAGGTGGAGGTGGCAGCAGAGGGTGTGTGCTGACAGTTTGTAAACCCTTAAGGCTTGAGTACGACAAGAAGTGGGTTTAAAATTGCAAAATGTAGATTATGGTTACATTGTAGCAAAAACTTCTCAAGATCAATTTAGCAAATCAGAATCCATTTTTTTCTGAACTTGCTACAAGAGAGTACTGCAGAGCCAGTGTGTTGTAGCTGTTAACAGTGTTGCACTAGGTTTGTGGAGACACCATTCACATCGCAACTCAGCCTTGAAGCTCACTTTTTGTGACCGTTGGTCAGTTGTAGTCTCTCGGTGTAGCCTACCTCACAGGGTTGTTAAGAAGATAAAAGCATGTGAGAGAGGAGGGGAGAGGGCTAATTATACCACTATCTTGAGCTCCTTGGAGGGAAATATGTAATGTGAAAGTAATAATAAACAAAAATTCTGAAAGTTGCTCATTAATCAGGGTTTAACAATGGTCCCAGTATTAGGGACCATGGACCTGGTAGGGTTGTCTCAGACATTTGGGGTTGGTTGGTGCCTGTTGTGCTAGTGTAGCATCAATGGAATAGGTTACTGAAAGCTGGCAGGTAGAACGTGTTTATGTGTATTTGTGTATAGTAATGGAGAAGAGCATCTTTCTTTGGCCACCCCAGTTGTCCTCAAAGGTCTGGCAGTGATGACACTCTTGCCCTCACTGAGAACGCTGTTCGGTAATGAGAATCTTGCTTTGTACTCAGGTGTGCTGAGCTGGACCTTCCTAAACAGAAAGCAGCAACAATGTTAAAAGTTGCCAGTTTCTTCCTTTGCCCATTGAAAATGCATCTGTCCCTTTTTGATATATCCAAGACAAGAGTGCGTATTTAGGAATATATTTTTATAGCATGGAGAAGGTAATAAATTCTATAGACGTTGCAAGACCTCCCTCAGTAAAACTGAAGTAAAATACAGTAAGTTTATTGCTATTCGTTGCCAAAGGAAGTTCAGGCTGTATTTTAAATTAGATCAGCTTCCAGAAGTTTGTAGAATTGCGGGCTTCGGTCTGTTAATTGCCGATTAGTCAAAAGTCCACACATTTCAGCAGCGCTTGGTAGCCAGTGTTGGTTTTTTCCTAGTAACCAATGAGGCTGCTTTTTCACTTCCTGCTCTATGGCAGCAAAGTGAGTGTCTTCTTCTTTGTACTTGGTACCCTACAAAGTTCTTTTTTTTTTTTTACTGGGAATGATTAGAATGTGTGTGTTTGCAGTCCCCTCCAACCTATGACGGTGATGTAGCATGGCAGCACAGAATGCAGACGAGCTATTTTGAAAGCGGCACCCTCTTGTTTCTCTGTGCTGCCATTGAAAAGCCACCGGAATGTATGAAACCTTTGGTGTATACTAGAGGCTTTTCCTGTTACTTGCCATAATCAAATTTGCAGTAGCCACTGGCAGTCATATTCCCAGACCACTGTGGCTAACCAACTATTAGGATTGCATAACTCCATTTGCTTTCTGTGCCTTAGGTTCTCCGTGGAGGAGCCAGCCAGCGCCCTTTGACACCAAATCAAAACCAACAGGGCCAGCAAACTGACTCATTAGTGGCTGCAGCAGCAGTGAACTCGGCTCTTGCTTTTGGGCAGGGGCTGGCAGCAGGAATGCCAGGTAGGAGCTTTTGGTTCCTTGTAGCAGCAGATCTTCCTAAGCTTTAAAAGGAGCCTAGAATTTTTTTTCGGGGCGGTGGACACCGGGCACATTGGGGGCATTGCATTTAATAGACAGTAGAGGGGAGTGTTATGTAAAGTCTCTAATATGATTAACTGACCTGTTTTTGTAGGTTATCCAGTGCTGGCTCCTGCAGCTTACTATGACCAAACAGGTACTCTTGTGGTGAATACAGGGGCTAGGAATGGCCTAGGAGCTCCAGTACGACTAGTGGCCCCTGCTCCTGTCATCATCAGTTCCTCAGCAGCACAAGCAGGTAAGTCTCCCTATAATAGTTTGGGATAGCAGTGATTTCCTGTAGTTCCGTATGTTCGTGATTGATATAGTCAGTGTATTAGAAATCCATTGAAGCAATGGCCCTCCTATAGAATTCAAATTATATTGAACATTGAAGGTGGTGTCATTTTACATGTCTAGGAAGGCACAGCACACACTAAACTAAAAAGTCACAAGCTAAAGCTTTGTGGTTCAGAAAACCTGGCTAAAATAAAATAGTGTAGAATTACAGAGTTGGAAGAGACCGCAAGGGACATCTAGTCCAACCCCCTGCAATGCAGGAATCTGTTGCCCAGTGTGGGGCTCGAACCTACGAGCTTGAGATTAAGAGGCTTATGCTTTACCGACTGAGCTGTTTCTCTTCCCACACCATTTGGCCCCATCCTGGGGCCCAGCCAGAGCAGAAAATGTTTCAGCTGTGATTTTGACTACCCTCACAAATGTGAAGACAAGAGTATGGGCAGTATTACTAGACATGATAAATGAATGTTCATAAAGAGAGGAAAGAAAAGGCAAGGCCTTGACTTAACCTTAAGTGCTGCCCAAGATCCTAGTGTAAAAGTAACTGATCCACTTTGTGAGGAGCGCCATCAAAAGCTGCATCAGTGTGCGCAGTCAGTTGTATACACAGTCTAATACAATTACATTTAATTTTAGAAGAAGGGATGTCTCAGAACGAGGGTAGTAATTTCATGGAAAGCTGAAAAAAAGACAGTTGGGAGGTTTTAAATCCTTTCATTACATCCAGAGCTTATTTAAGACCAATACAATAAAGGCTTACATAAAATGTATACTGCTACAAATTGGAAATGGCAAAACACAAAGCAAGTACCTGAAAATGTTGGCGTGATTGAAAAGCCAGAGACGGTAATAGGCACAGATGTTTCCTGTAAGGCAGCCTTCACCAACCTGGTGCTCTGCAGATGTTTTGGAAACATGGCCCATTTCCAGTGGGATCAAAGAGGATTGTAGTCCAAAACATCTGGAGAGGGGCACCTGCTTTAGTAAGACCACCAGAGGTGAAAAGAGCACAAACTGGAATACAACATACCTTGACCATAAATCAAGCCAAGATGCATTAGCCAATTGCTAATGAGAGAAAAGCTAATAATAGTTTTCTTCATATGCATTAGGAAAACTGCCAGAGAAGCAGCAGGACCATTAGACGAAGTGGTTTGCCAGGGGAATAGCAGGCAACCTAGATGAATTCTTAGCATCAGAATTTGCAGCAGAGTTCAGAAATGCATGCGCCTGAGCCATTTTTTCCTTCCTGAAGTAAACTTGAAGGAAAACAGAGAAAATAGTGCATCAGGACTCCTGGCGAGAAGTGAATGCATGTTAATGGTCTATGGCAGTAGACTAGGACTCCTGGCAGGTCTACCATTCATAGTCAGTGGGCTTCTGGCAGGACCCAAGCCTGGCCCATTCATTGTTGGTAGCAACTAAGACTGGGGTGGAGATTGTGGTGCCTTCCAGATGTTTGACCACAACTCTTATCAGCCCTAGC
Source organism: Podarcis liolepis (assembly GCF_965112155.1). Classification (NCBI taxonomy): domain Eukaryota; kingdom Metazoa; phylum Chordata; class Lepidosauria; order Squamata; family Lacertidae; genus Podarcis; species Podarcis liolepis. The sequence goes on along the minus strand of NC_139561.1, from coordinate 70,987,315 downwards.
CAGCATGACCAATGGTTGGGGGTCATGGGAGTTTGTAGTTCAAAACGTGTGGAGGGCAACAAGACAGTGAAGGCTGCCATAAGCCAAGGTAACAAAAATAAAATTCCAACATTTTAAAAAAATTCTGTATCTTTGTTTTTTTTTTTTTAACATTTTACCTCAAATTGAAATTAAAGGCACACTTCACTTGTGCCTTCAGAGATCTGCTCCTTAGCATGCTAAAGAGTAAGAGCTGTTTATGCTCAGAGCAGCACAGCAGCGCTGCCTCCAGCCTGGGATGGAGCGAGCTCAGAACTGATAACAAAGGAAAGGAGGCAACCCTTGATTTAAGAGAGGCAACACAACTGCTTTCCTCTGTGGAGGCTGATTGAAAAGACAGAGGTCAGAGCAGTAAATCCATGCGGAGATGTTGCAGTCAGCCTTTTCTAACTTCAGGCTTATGGGAACTTTTATAATTTGTTACGTTTATGCTTTGCGGCACACCTGGGTATTGCTGACCTAGGGGCTAGGTGGAAATGGTTGCTGATCTGTTTTTTGGAGTAAACGACAGGTGATGATGCACAGATGATGGAAATGTAAAACGGGAGCACACTATAAGCATGTTTCCCAAATTGCAGTTTGCTTGTTTGTTTGTTTGTTTGTTTGTTTTAAAAAACCTTTTTCCTTCTTTTTGGTAGCAGTTGCAGCTGCTGCTGCTTCAGCAAATGGTGCTGCTGGCGGTCTAGGAGGAACGACCAATGGACCATTTCGCCCTCTAGGGACTCAACAGCCGCAGCCACAGCAGCAGCCCACCAGCAACCTGGCATCCAGCTCCTTCTATGGCAACAACTCCCTAACAAGCAATTCCCAGAGCAGCTCGCTCTTTTCTCAGGGCTCTGCCCAGCCTGCCAACACTTCCCTTGGCTTTGGGAGCAGCAGTTCCCTTGGTGCTACACTGGGGTCTGCGCTGGGAGGCTTTGGAACAGCAGGTAGGAGTTGTGGTTGTCTTGAGGGGAGGGCTGTGTGTGATGGGCGAGAACAAGCAAATCAGTTCTGAAGAAATTTAACCGTTGTGCCCTTGATATACCCAGTAGCAGAAATCTACTGCCTGTAGATCATGTCTGATGGTTTCAGTTGCCACATGCCTTACGTATGTACCAAGGAATGTTTTCTTTCTCTGCCCTTTCTCCAAAAGAGCTTAGGGGTGCTAGTCCATCTGGTCCTCCTCGTTTTCTCTAAACAGCTGCCCTGCAATAACTAGCTCAGGGGCCCTCAGTAAGTTTTATTGCCAAATGGGGATTTGGAGCCAGCCCTCCTCCATCTTATTCCCAGCATTATTCCCACTGTTTCGTACAGCTCTCCACTAAATATACAGTGTAAAATGTGGAGCAGGAGAAAGCTATTCATCTTGGGCATTCCGTTAACTTTAAGGAGTTCTTAAATGTCATGTTCAAATATCTCCACATTTCTTCTGTTTGCACTTCTCCTAGGCCAAAGCGTAGTACCTCTCCTTGTTAATACCCATATCCTCCCTTTCCCAATTGTTCAATGCCCCAATCAGATTTATCCTCCCATTTCTTCCTTTTGCAGTTGCAAACTCTAATACAGGCAGTGGCTCTCGCCGAGACTCTCTAACGGGCAGCAGTGACCTGTACAAGAGGACATCTAGCAACCTGACTCCTATTGGGCACAGTTTTTATAATGGCCTTGGGTTTTCCTCTTCTCCGGGGCCTGTTGGCATGCCTTTGCCTAATCAAGGACCTGGCCATTCTCAGACTCCACCACCACCCTTATCTTCCCACGGATCTTCTTCCAGTTTAAACCTTGGTAAGGGGGTATTACTGCTGTTGCTCTGGGGTGGAAATAGGGACGTCTGTCTTCATGCTTCTGAGAGACCGTTTGGGGAAATCATATCTCTGCTTAGGAGATAGGCCAAGAACAAGCTATGTATGAACTTTTTGTTTCCACATGTCCCTTCACTCTGAGCTTCAGTTAAACTAGAAAGCCCCTGATTTAACCAGCTTTCCATTTTGCCTCAACCAGGAAACTATGATAACCAGCTTTGGAAGAAGGCAGGTTATTAAACCACAGTTTGAAGTTGGCTTAATATTTGACCTTATTCCAAGAGCCTGGTAATCATGATTTCCAAAGTCAGATGAAATAGGAAAACTTTGATTGGTTAGAGGCTTCCTGGTTTAATCATGGCTCATAGTGAAGGGGCTGTGTTTGTGAGCAAAGGACTTATGCTTTCAGTTGTGGCCCATTGTTTGGGTAAAGTACTGCTTAACCATCATGGTTGCCTATTTGGCTTGCTCTCTGCATATTCTAAAAGAAATTGAATGTCATATATTCATAATTGTTGGTGTGACCTCACACTCATAGCCTAATCTCCCTGTTACAAGTTATGAAAAACATTCAAATTTTTGAAAAGGTTTAATAGATTTTCTGATCCTCCAAGAAATCCAGAATTAAAATTTAAACCTGCTGCCCATGTTGCATGACATGATAGAATAAACAGGCTCTAAGAAGCAGCACATTTGGTTTTTTCCCCCCTGGGCAACAAATGTACTTGTTAGATGAGTTTCTCAATATTTTGCCATCATTTCATGTCCTCCTTGTTGTGGAGAAACTACTGCAAGTTATTTACAACAACACCACACACACATGGTATGTTCCAAATGTCTTGCACTTAATCTACTGTAAGGAAAATAATCTGGACTTACATGAATGACAAAGAGGAAGTGCCATCTGTGTATTTGTGGGGTGGGTTTCTATAGAAGTTAATCCTTAAACAGAAGCATAGGAAAGCGCCTTATACTGAGTCAGACCATTGGTCCATCTAGCTCAGTATTGTCTACACTGACTGGCAGTGGCTCTAAAATTTCAGGCAAGGGTCTTTCCTAGCCTTTCCACTCACAAATTGATTGCACTATATTGCCTTATTCATGTGTTTCTAATAAATCATGCTGCAGGCTGAAATAATATGCTGTGCCACATGTCATGACATGCAGCTAACACTAAGGAGTAGTGTCCCATTATAATGGGCTTCATTAAGCTTTCCACCCTTGCATTTTTTTAAAGCAAAAATGTGACAGACACTGGGCAAGAGGTAATAGGTGCATCTTAAACCATTCTTCAAGATGTAAGGTGGTATCAAGAATGAGACACAGCAACCCCTGTCACTCAGGCACTTTCACCTTCTCTTTCACAGACGAGAATAAGCTTTTTCTTTTAGGCTAACTACAGTTCCTGGTAATGTCCAAACTCAGCAACTATAGTTAAACTATGGTTAATAAGAACAAACGGGGATCTGTAACGCAGCTTGATTTTGGATTTTTCACACTAACCATAGTATAAACAAAAGACAGTTCCCTGAGTTGTAGTTTCAGGAGTGAGTATGGTTAGTTTAAAAGCGGAAGCACTTGATCCCTTCTCCATAGGTGCCAAAGAGGAAGGGAATGCAAAAGTCTGAATGAAACAGTCAGCCATGCAACATTTGGGTTGCAGTGTTTAGATTTCTCCTTATTAGAGTATTCGCTGCCCTGGTTGCAGTCTGGGTTAAAAAAAAAAATACATACATTGTATTCACAGCCCTAATTCTTTCCAGTCAGCTCCCTGTTTACTGTAGTATTTCGACAAGGATTTTAAAACTAAAATCACGGTCCCCTTGCAGGAGGGCTTCCAAACGGAAGTGGCCGTTACATCTCTGCTGCCCCTGGAGCTGAAGCCAAGTATCGCAGTGCAAGCAGTGCCTCCAGCCTCTTCAGCCCCAGCAGCACACTCTTCCCTTCACGTGTGCGTTATGGGATGTCGGACGTCATGCCCTCTGGTCGCAGCAGGCTGCTTGAGGACTTCCGTAATAACCGGTACCCGAACCTACAGCTGAGGGAGATTGCTGGGCACATCATGGAGTTCTCCCAGGATCAGCATGGATCCAGGTGAGATGGGAAAGCTAACGGAGAACAAATCACAGGGTTGCCCTTTTGCACAAACGCTCACAGGTATGTAGGGACAAGTGGGCATATGAACATCAACCTTACCTGTAGTGTCCTGTGGCATGCTCACTCCACTTCAGCCTTCCCATGTTGAAGGAGAAGGTCTGAAGGGGGCTTCCTAGCATGTTCAACTGAAGGTGCTTAGAAACCTCCTTGTAGCCAGGACCCTTCATCCGCAGGGAATCTAGGGATGTGTCTTAATGCCTCTTGTGGAAGGCACCGGGATGTGTCGGGCTTGTTTTCTTCAGCTCTCTGCTAGTGGCATACTCTAATTTAACTCATCTGAGTTAAAATAGGCGTGGAGTTTTTATACAGAGGGCAGGGGGTTAGACCAGAATATCTCTGTGGTTCTTCTCCAGTTTGCAGCTGATCCTCAATTAAGCATGTGAGGCAGCTGAATGACTTTCGTCAAAATTTCAGCTCAGATAAAACCATAAACCCATTCTTTTTAATTGCAACCTCTGCAGATTTATCCAGCTTAAACTGGAACGTGCCACCCCAGCGGAACGGCAGCTTGTATTTAATGAAATCCTACAGGCAGCTTATCAGCTGATGGTTGATGTATTTGGAAACTATGTGATCCAAAAGTTCTTTGAGGTGAGTCATATCCACGATGCTAACTATATCTAGTAGTTGAACTGCTTCCATCTTAAAATAAGAGAACAATCTTATTTTGATTCTAATCTGTATGCTATCATTGCCTCTAGTTTGGCAGCCTGGAACAAAAACTTGCCTTGGCAGAACGTATCCGTGGCCATGTCCTCTCCTTGGCTTTGCAGATGTACGGCTGCAGAGTTATCCAGAAGGCTCTTGAGTTTATCCCTCCTGACCAGCAGGTAATTGTAAGTTTCCATTTTAACTTTACTACTTGATGTTGAATGTTGTTGTTCAACTGAGTTACCTTGTCCTTTGTTATGTGTGTGTGTTGTTTTTTCTTCCGTTAGTTTTTATGGTGCATCTGTTCTGTGACCTGTTTTCAGTGTGCAAATAGTAATAAACCTGCAGAGATCAGGGCTAGGGATTCAGGGCCGAGAGGAATACTGTGAGTGAGTTTTCAGATCAGTTCTGTCAGAAACTTACTGAAGAAAGCATTTCTTAAGGAACTTTTAAAAGTATGTTCTCCTCCTTTTGGATCCTCTCTCTTGGATCAGAGAAGTGCTGATCAGTGGCTAGCTCTCAAGTCAGAAGGAACAGCAGCTGAAGAGAGCCAACTTGCTCTCTGCCCCACAGATTAACAGCATGCTATGGAAATCCTCTCCTTGCTAACTGCAATAATTGATGGAAATGTTCCTTCCTTTGGATGGAGCCATAACTGAGTGGTAGAGCACATTTCACTTCATGCAGAAGGCCGCAGGTTGAATAAAAGGGCCAATTTGCAGATGATAAGTAAAGGGCTCTTTCTCCCTAACACCCTAGAGAACTGCTGCCAGTGGATGGTACTGGTTTAGATGGAGAATATATTTTGAGCCTGTTCAAGGCAGCTTCTTACTGCCCCTGTGTTGCTTGCCAGTTGCGATTCTGGTGGTGCTTTCTCTCTCTCTCTCTCTCTTTGTCCCTCCTTCCATAGAACGAGATGGTCCGGGAACTGGATGGACACGTGTTGAAGTGTGTGAAAGACCAGAATGGTAACCACGTTGTGCAGAAGTGCATTGAATGTGTGCAGCCCCAGTCCCTGCAGTTTATCATTGATGCGTTTAAGGGGCAGGTAAGTGTGTTGAGGGTCTGTGTATTGGGGGGGGGGATTTCTGTAAGATGCTATGGTTATAGTGGATATAGATTCTATAGTGTGCTCCTTGTTTGACAGAGCACTGTGAGCCAAAAAGATAGGCCCCTGACCTGAGAACACTACAAAACCCCACCCTGAATTTTGCCCTGGGCCTGGGAACAGGCATTAGAGAGTATTCCACTTCAGTGTTATTAAGCTTGCTCCTAATTCCCTGCTGAAATTGAAGGTCTGAAGCCAAAGTTATATAGGAGAGGTAGATTTTGATCAACGTTTAAAAGGTAGCAATGGGTATATTGTAAGGGAGTTCAGCAATGAAGAACAGCAAAGGAGCGCCTTTCAGGAAAGCTGGTGGAGCAAAGGCTATAGCAGGTGTATAGCGGCATTATCTTTTTCTCATGAACCCATTTGTGACCCAGGAGACCCTTGGCTTCTCCTATCTAAGAGCTACTTTTCTTTTCCAGAATTGGACTCAGCACGAACTTTTAAATGGTGATACATATACATCAGGGCAATGAAAAGGTTTTTGAAAGCTGGGCTGACAATCTTAAACGCTCAGCTGCACCTGCCTGTTTATAATAAAGGTTCTGAAGTGGAGCAGGCTTTGTTTCACAGCTTTCAGAGCCTCACTCTAGCTGAATAATCATCACATACTATACCTTTTATGTCCTGCGGAATATTTCAGTTTGTTGAACTTGCTGTTCTGAGTATAAGGAATTTCCCCCTGTCCTCACTTGTGTCTGTTGAACTCAGGTGTTCGCCTTGTCTACCCATCCATATGGCTGCCGTGTTATTCAGAGGATCCTTGAGCACTGTCTACCTGAGCAGACTCTCCCCATCCTGGAGGAGCTTCACCAACACACAGAGCAGCTTGTGCAGGTAGTGCTTAGGGGTAAAAGAAGGTTACCTGCAAACCATAGGGGCTATTGTGCCTTTTAAGGCTTGAGTAGACTCTAGAGATTTCCAGGGCCTGTTTTATCCCACCACAGTGCTGGGATTGTGGTGGAATCTTCCATTCTGTAAATATCCTTAAAGCTAGACAAGCCCTCTGAGAGCGTTTGGGGCTGGCAGCTCTGTTACCAAAGTTATTTTAAAACACTCCCAGAATGACTTGCATATGATCTTACTTGGCCACCTCGGTCAGCTTCTTTCTTTTATTTGAAAATTTATAACCCGCTATTTCATAAAATAGAAAAATGCAGCTTACAACATGCAGAATCCAGCCTACATCGCTCACTTGCTTCACAAGCATATCTTCACAGCTCCTAAGGACTAGAAACTCAAATAAAAACTTTGAATTCTGGAAGCTGAATGTTGTACCCTATACCACATTCTGCAGTTTGTTTCTGTCCTGTCATTTCTGTGCTCCTACAGAATGGTAGCAATCACACCCCTGAATATAATACAACCTGGGCTTGGGGTGGAGGTGTGGAGTGTTCATAATTAAACTACGATTGGGCTTAAAATCATATGTGAACAACGCCATTAGCAGTCTCTTGCCATGATGCAAAATATGTGTATATTGTATGGTTTAGGACCAGATTGCCAAAAGTTATGCTTAGGGTAAAATATAAGGTAATGTTTATATTTGTAATTGTATGAAATATCAACTTGGGGACCTTATGTATGCCACCATGAACTCTGAGAAGGAGAGGCTGAACGTAAACAAGTTCCCATATACATCAGTAGTTTCATTTTCATTGTGGGTTATTAATACTGGATTTGGCTATGTCCTTAGGTGTTTTTGAAGAGCGTTAAGAACTTTTGTTGTTCCAGAATGCAGCACCAAGTTGTTAACTGTGTTCCACTGTATTCATACCATCTTACCAGTGTTTAAAGGTCTTCACTGGCTCCCAGTCTGATCCCAGTTTCAATTCAGAGTACTGGTTTTAAGCTCTAAAAACAGGCTGGGACTAGGTTATCCAACGAACCATTCTTGCGTGTAAACCTTTCTGTTCCTGAAGCTCATCTTCTGAAAGAGGCTGTACTCCATTTGCCTCTGCCTTGGGGGGTTAGGCAGAGGGAGGTGGCATGGGACAGAGCCTGTTAAGTGATGGTGCCCCATTTGTAGGCTGCCCTCTCCAGAAATATTTGCGGCACCTCCTCTTCTATCTTTTAGGCACCAAATTAAGACGGTATTATTTACCTGGGCCTTTGGTGAGTTTTACAGAGCACTCTTGTTATTCCTGATTCTTTCTTGTGTGTTGAAGTTTTATTATTTTATTTTTTAAAAAAGGTTTTTGAGGTTTTATTGTCATTTGCTGTGTTTGTAAGCCACCTTGAAGGCGGCTCCTTATGGTGGGAAGGCAGAGTGCAAATGTCACAGAGAAAGAAAGAAAGAAAACAATGTGAGTTCTAAGGATTTCTGATACACGAGGTTCTATTAGAGCTGATGTGCTCCTGCTTGTCTGCCCAACAGGATCAGTATGGGAACTATGTCATCCAACATGTACTTGAACATGGGCGACCTGAAGATAAAAGCAAGATCGTGGCCGAAATTAGAGGCAATGTGCTGGTCCTGAGTCAGCATAAGTTTGCCAGGTAATGTGTGTTCCCTGTGGTGTGTTTTCTCTAAACACGCGCAAACACGCACAACTCTAGATTACACCAGAGGGTGTGGGGAGAATCCAGCTTAGTGTACCATTACAAAAACAAGAATTATGACAGAAACTAGAACAGGATTTCTTAGTGTGATGTGAGCAGAATAGGAGACTTAATTTCCAGTTGTTTACCATAGCTGCTAAATAGTGGCCATTGTTAACCTTGGTGCAAGCTTTCATTGGTGTGTGTGTGTGTGTGTGTGTGTGTGTGTGTGAGAGAGAGAGAGAGAGAGAGAGAGAAAATAAAAAGAACCTCTTGAATATAAAGCTTATGTGGGGTCTTGGTTGAAGTTCTTACTGGCTTAGTTCAGGTGGTATCACCAAAATGGCTTGGAGCTATGAGGAACAGATTTGTGCATCGTGATTCCTTTCCTGGTTGAAGGTGCCAGGTGTGCACATGTACTGTGGCATAAAGCAGTTGCTCTAGGATGTATATACACCTCTTGTTTCCAGCCCTTTTGTGGATGCATCAAGTCTTCGCTACCCCGCCTCTAATGTCAGTGAGCTGACATTAGCAAATGCCACCGGCAGATGCATTTTGATGAGCGGTAGGGAGACGAGAAACGATGTCTGCATCCAGCTTCAGGCATCCTAAAGACTAAAGTCAGCCTTGGCCATTTCTATTATTTACCCATTCTGCATTCTCATACAGCAGTGGATATGCTAGTGTCAACATTCAAATGTTAAAATATATACTGTTGATTCAGTATAAAACTCCTCTCTGCTTTAGGAAGCATGTGGTTGTGTTTTTTGGGTGCTGTGCTTGGGTATTGCGGATAACCTGTGGCCCTTTTGCCTTGCTGCAGCAACGTTGTGGAGAAGTGTGTTACGCACGCCTCCCGCACTGAGCGTGCCATGCTGATTGACGAGGTGTGTAGTATGAACGATGGCCCTCACAGTGCCTTATACACCATGATGAAAGATCAGTACGCCAACTATGTGGTACAGAAAATGATTGATGTGGCAGAGCCGGCCCAGAGAAAGATTGTCATGCACAAGGTAAGCGGCTGGCCTGGCCAGTTGTAGTGAACTGAGCAAAGCCGGGAGAGAGCAGGGGAGGTGAAGAAGGAGTCCTAGAGAGACCAGCCAAGAGGCCTGGAGGACTCCACTCCCTTGCCCTAGGGCAGGGGTCTGCAACCCGCGGCTCCGGAGCCGCATGTGGCTCTTTTACACCTTTGCCGCGGCTCCGGGGCGGATACTAGCGAGGGGAGGAGGCGCATTGTGCGCCCCGACACTCTCCACTGTGGCGGGCGCTGTACTGGCTGTGACGTCGCATGGGGGCGGTACGTGCGTTAGTCACGCACCGTCCCGCCATCACCTTCCCGCCCGCTGTCAGATCGCGGCTCCGGAGATATATTTGTTTTAAATGTTGCAATAGTTTTACGGCTCCCAGTTTTTTCCCCCTTCAGAAACGGGTCCAAGTGGCTCTTTTTGTCTTAAAGGTTGCAGACCCCTGCCCTAGGGAAATAAAAGTTGTCACTGCTCTCTCTCCTGCTAGCATTCTGTCTTCTTTGTAGATTTTACATACACCTTTATCAAGGTGTCTGGAGTCCTGAACTCTACATAAATTAATACAAGGCAAGCAAATTTCCACACATTTGCTTATTTTGCATCATTCTGCTTGTGCATTGTCATAAGGAGGGTGGGAGAAAAGCTATTTAGTTCAAACGCACTGCAACTCTCAAGGGGCCGGGTGTTGCTTGTGTGTTAATGCAAATAATACATTGTCAGGAAGAGCCACAAGGGCAAAGCCTCTACAGGTACTTAGAGCAACACAGGACAGCTCTGGAGGAGACAGCTCATACAGGTGCATGGAAAGATGGTCTTATTCTGAGTGATGAACATTGGCAAACTAGTTTTTCCTCAGTTATTTTTTCCTCTAAATCACACTCAGTAGGTTGTCAGTAGCAGGTAACTAGTGGGGAAATTAGCAATAAATAACTACAGTAGTACAAGTGCGTTTTTTTATTACACTTGCATCTGATGAAATGGACTCTAGCCCATAATACATTTGCTGCTGTCTAACATGTCACAAGATTTGTTGTTGTTGTTTTTAATTCCAGAGGGATAGTCTGTTACAGTGAACACACACAGAAGTCACCTTGCAGCACTGGTTTATTGCGACAGAAGCCTTTTGTGGATCTGATGAAATGGGTTCTGGACCTTGAAAGCTTTCGTGGCAATAAATCAGTTGGTCTTTAAAGTGTCACAAGTGTGTTTATGCAACCCCAGGCATATTAATTGACTTTAATGAGCACTTGGAACATTTACGTAGCACTTGAGAATGAACTAGGTTCAGGAAACGTAGTAGCTGTAGTACACATTTGGTGCAGAAGAAAACAAGGGTTTTGTTGCAGATTTATTTAGAATGCACAGTAGAAACAAAGGATCCCCAGCAAATTACCTCTTGTTTTTCTTCAGAGGCGTTGTGCCCCAATTCAGTCTGCAATCCACCCTGTAGTAATTCGGTTTGCAAACTTTTCTCCGTTTTAGAATAATGTGTAGCGCTCATCACGACCTATAGCTTTGGTTACAGGAGTGGTCCTCTGTATATTACTCAGGATTCATGAGCATCATTTGCCTGGGTTGTTCCTAAACTCCTGTAACCCTCTTGTTACCCTCTAGATCCGGCCCCACATTGCCACTCTCCGCAAGTACACCTATGGAAAACACATCTTGGCCAAGCTGGAGAAGTACTACATGAAAAACGGGGTTGACCTCGGGCCCATTTGTGGACCACCAAATGGTATCATCTGAAACAATAAGCTACAGAAGAGAGCCAGTGACCACCTGGAATTTACAGCCAGCAACCGCTCGTATTCCAATATATGCTTTGAAAATATTCATGGTTGCTCAACATAGACGTGAGAACTACAAGAAAAAGAAAAGAAAAAAGGCAAAAAGACCCTTTGTAAATTTCTTTAATTTTATTCTGCATAACATGTACTAATTATTTTTTTAAATACTTAATTGCCCTGCTGTTTCAGTGGTGTATAGAATTCTTGTACATAGGCAACAGATGTACATGGAAAGCCACATTTTTTTTGTTCACTGATGTAACTATTTCAAATATGGAAACTTTCAGGGTGGCTAATCTGAATTTAAGTGAAATGCCCATTTTTAACTCCTCTACCTTAAAGACAGAGCTCTTTTTTTGGAAAATGCCTGTTCTGTTCTCTTTTAGTCAAAACTCAAAAGAGAAGTATAAAGTTTTAGTTAAATTGCACAAATCTGCATTTAACAGTTTATAAATTAAAAAAAAATCAATTTGCTAAAGCTTCGATTAAGATAAGTTTTTAAGTTTCAGAGACTTTTAAAATTCCTTTTTCTTAGTATTAACGTGCTAAAGAATTAAGCTTAGCAGTAAATATCGGGAGAGAACACACACCAAGGAAGTTTTTAAACGTAGACAATGGGTGTGTAGTTACTGCCTACTCCTGTTTCTTCTGTTAACACGGAGGCAATTTTTTTATTATTATTTAGCATGTAGAGAAAAAAAAATCCAACTCAACTTTGGTCTTGCTTCTATAAATATATAGTGTATACTTGGTGTAGACTTTGCATATATAAAAATTTGTAGTATTTTCTTGTTTTGATGTCTAATCTGTATCTATAATGTACCCTAGTAGTGGAACATACTTTTGATTGTACAATTGTACATTTGTAAACCTCTGTAATGTAAATGTGGAGAAGTTTGAATCAACATAAACCCATTTTTGGTAAGAAAATAAATTAGCAAACCCTGTGCATTTCAGTGTATATTCACCCCTTTTATGGTCGTAGCATATAGTGTTGTATATTGTAAATTGTAATTTCAACCAGAAGTAAATTTTTTTTTTCTTTTGAAGGAAATGTTCTCTTTATACAGCCTGGTTAATGTTTAAAAGAAATGCTTGGTTTTTTATTTGTCACCTAGTCAAGAGAGTAGCAATCCTTTCTAAATGTTCTACACAAATGATTCAGTTCAAAAATAGTGTTTATTTGACTCTTTAAAAAGAAAAAGTAATGTTTTACTTATTTTGTGGCAGTAAAAAAGTGCAGAAAAGTACAACCCCCCCTAGTATTCCTTTACAATCAGAGTTCCCCTTTCACCTTGTAAAGTGTGAATCACTTTGCCTTTTTGTACAGAAGATAAACTGTATTTTGCATTTTGTCTACTTGTAAGTGAATGTAACATACTGTCAATTTTCCTTGTTTGAATATAGAATTGTAACACTACACGGTGTACATTTACAGAGCCTTGTGTATATTTCCAATGAACCTTTTTGCAAGCACACTTGTAACCATATGTGTATAATTAACAAACCTGTGTATGCTTATGCCTGGGCAACTATTTTTTGTAACTCTTGTGTAGATTGTCTCTAAACAATGTGTGATCTTTATTTTGAAAAATACAGAACTTTGGAATCTGGGTTTGTGTTTCATTTGAATATTTTCAATATAGTGCACCAGGTCAAAAATATTCTTACTGTTTGTCTGTCTTTCTTTCTGACTTGAAAAGTGTCATTTGAGGGAACTGTTAAGATCTGAGTAGTTTCTGTAATGGAATATTTATTAATTGCGGTTACATACTGTCTTTTGTCAAAATACTCAAGGGCTCACAGCAGAGCTTTCCAAACTTTTCATGTTGGTGACAAACTTTTTAGACATGCATCATTTCATGACATGGTAATTCAGTTTTACTAGCAAACCGGAGGTTAAACTAACCCCTTTCCAGCTCAGGGAGGAGCATTCACGTGACACACTAACGTGTCACAGCACTCAGTTTGGAAAGCTCTGGCTTATAGCATAGAGTCGGAGAGATGATACGAGACGAATGGAAAGAGAAAAATACATGCCAATAGCATTCATTACATCAGGCACCCCCAAACTCAGCCCTTCAGCTGTTTTGGGACTAAAATTCCCATCATCCCTGACCACTGATCCTGTTAGCTAGGGGTGATGGGAGTTGTAGTCCCAAAACAGCTAGAGGGCTGAGTTTGCCTTGCCTGAATTACATGATGAAGTCACATTATGACCAGGCAGAGTTGTGGTTTTTTGGTCAGGGGGATAGTGGAGCAGAAGGCAAAGGGTTAACTGCTCTTCAGGAAGAAGGCAGGGACTATTTAAGTCCTTCCTGAAGGGGAGAAATATTCTACTTGCTTGGCTCTGCCTTCTGGAGAAGAGCAAGGTGGCTTGCTGTTCCTGAGCTCTCTTGCTTCTGTGTAGCTTATAGGCCCTAGAGCAAAAAAGGAAAAGAATGTGGAATGTGAGGTTGTCTTGGTGTTGTGATGGTGCCTGGTGTTCTCCATTGTGCACAGCCTGTTAGTTTGCAGTGAGGTCTACTCTGGGTAAAGAAGAAACCAGCTCTCATTTGGAGTTTGTACCCACTTATCAGAAAACTGGTGTGGAAACCAATCTTCTCGGGCAAGAAGCATCTTCCCACCCAGAGCTCTCCAACATGGGAGAATTCAAACTTGCTACCAAGAGCAGCATATCTCCTGACTAGTTCTTGAAAGCGGGCAACATTAAGATTCCTTTCTTTGTGGCTCCTCAGCATTTTTGAAGTAGCTTTGCAAAATGTGAAGAGCCCAGAGCAGCAATTTGGGCACACTGCTAATTCAATCTAAGGTGGGGATACCGCAAGTAAAAATGTTGGAAACAGCTAAAAGCAATTTGCAATCATAGAAATAAGGTGCCACCCCTAGGTCTCAGGTTTGGACCCTGGACCACCCCACCCCTGAGCTGCTGAGGGTGGTGGGGGGAAAAGATATGCAGAGTGGGGGCTTAATACCTGAGGGTGTCTAGGGAAGGAGCCTGAACAATTCTGGGCTTTAAACAGTAATATGAACACCTTGAATTGGGTCCCAAAATAAATTGATTTACCGCAGTACTATTGAACGAATGGTTCACTAATTTTTCATCAAGTTTGGAAAGTTTTCCTCTTGCTACAACTTGTCAAAGCTAACAAGGAATTCAACAGCACCCTTCAATATCATGCAAAAGCTTGGCATTAACGTATATTCAGCAGAACCTGATCTGCTTTTCTGGAGTAGTACTAGCGCAGCGGATACTAGGCGGTAATACACCCTGCTAGACCAAAGTACAAAATAGTTTTCAATTCACCCATTTCATTAAAAAGTGCATCTCTTCCTCTGTGGGTTTTTGTTGGTGTGTACACACACACATTTCTGAATGACAAGTCTTCTAGAGCCCAGCTGGCAATGAGATCCAGAGTGATTAGACCACCAGTAACAAATTCCCTTTAAAAAAGAAACCATCACTAAGATCAGTCTTAAACCAATGAGAGCATTTCATTCATTCATGGACCTGAAGGTACTTTTCATTCAAGGTACTTTTGCCTTCTTCAACACAGCTATTTCACTATATTATCAGTAATAATTTTGGACCATGGACATAATGGTCTTTCTAACCAGTTTATTTACGGTATATATTGTATTGCCCCCAGATGTAGCCGTCTCTGCTCAAAGCAGCCCTTGAAAAACCCAGTCTAAGTACAGAAGTACAATAAGAATACATTAAGAAGCATAATATCACAACAACATAACACTGAAAAAATAAGCAATTAACCGTTTAACAGGTATCAGAATTTAAGTGAGCATAAAGCACACCAACAGATAAGTTAAAAACAAAACATCTAATAGCTTCACACCCAAAAGAAGCCCCAAAGCTGCTGGTGGGGGGAGCTTTAGGTAGTGATGTTTGTTACTTCATTTGTGAAACACTTTTCTCTCTGCCCCCCAGTTTCATGCTTTAAAACTGCTCCTTCATTCCCAGTACGCCAGAACAAAAGACAAAGTTTGCTAATCCTGATTTTTTTCAAAAAAATTAAATAAAAATACCCTAAACATATGCACTGTAATGCACACAAATCATCAAGACCTCAGGAATAAAAACAGTTTGCTTCTTCTGTCCTGATGCTAAATATCTCTTGGAAATAATCACCATTTTTATTGTAGGAAAAGATAACTCCATTTTTAAAAGCAAAAATGATAAAAATTAGTTTTGCGTATATCCTTAAATGATCATAGTCTTAAATTATCAGCTATATGCTCGTATTATCCCCCTCTGTATCAGCATATGGCTTAGACCACATGGGGGTGCTGTGTTACCTAGCTCATGCTGCTAACTGCCGCAAAGGCAAGAAAGAATTGTAAAGGAACACAGTCGCTTGAACCGCTGAATTGGAGCAAATGTCAACCAGGTTGTCTGCTGATTGATATTTTCTCTGATTCAGCAGTAAGATGTGGGTTTTCCGAGGAAAGCGCTGGGACTAAGAAAGAAATGCTCGGGTACAGAGCTTTAAAGCATGGACCTTCCCTGGAAAGCGCAGTGCAAATGGAAGTCTGGATGAGCCCAAAGGGGCTTTCCTGGGTTTTGGGAAAGGATATCTCCCAGCCTGACTTGGAGATGGCAGGAACTGAGCCTGGGAGCTTGTGCATTCAAAGCAGATGCTCTATAACCCTTCAATATATGCACTGTGGAATGAGCTTGCAAAGACCAGAGCCCAATTTGTCAGCCGCAGGAAATGGCAATCTGTTCTAGGGGCTATGCTGTGATGAAAAGATAAGGTGGTCCTTTGACTGCAGGCTCACCGTCTGACAGACACAAGGCAGAAGGTGGGAGTGAAGAAACAAGCGAGGAAATGCAGGTGTCAGGTGTTGAAGGGACACACGCCCAGTTGAAGTGTTACGCCTGCGATTGCAATAGTAGTGCAAAGCAGGAGTGCTGGGTTGCCCTTGCAGCAGTGGTACCTTGTCCTCCAACCAGCAGTGGTGGCAGGTTGTGCTCACTGGGACTGGCAGTGATGCCAAACCGTAGGTGGAGCCAGAGCCAATGGTAGGCAGAACAACTAATTCAGGTTGTGCCTCCATCCTCCTCTCTGCTGAGTTCTCCAAGGGAAACATTGGCAATGAGGAAGAGGAGGAGGAAGAGGAGGAGGAAGCTGACAATCAACTCTATGCCCCAAACTGGATATAAGTAAGAAGGCAGGCAGGCAGGTCCATGCACTCTGGGCCTCAATGGACCGCCCACCCCTGCCACACATGGTGGGGGCAAGGTCTGAACAGGGGAGCCTGCTTTGCAATCTTGCAGGGTGCTAAATGGCACAAGGAATTTGCATGAGTACAGCAGGCTCCTAAGTGTGAATATCCACCCTCAAAAAATAAATAAATGGTAGACTGGGCACAGGGGTGCAATAAAGAGGCTAGCAAGTGCGTCTAACTCAGAGCAGGGCATTTAGTGAGGCATCTCATTTAGTGAGGCATTTAATGAGGCACCACCTGCACAGCTATGGGGTGCGGGTGGGGGCTAGCTGGGCTTTCTGCCCCAGGTGAAGCCTTCAGAGTGGCACCATTGAGGCTTCCAGTCTGTGTGCGCATGTGTGTGTAAGCAAATGCATGTGTGTGTGGGGTGTGTGTGTGCCAAACTGTGTCTTTGACTGGGGTAAACTAAAGCCCATTTTCACCCCTACTGGAAACACCTGAAGACATTTTTGTTCTGACAGATTTTCCCAGTTCGATAAATGGGCCTTTGCCACAAGTGTCCACTTTGGTTGGTCTTTGGTCTTGTTTTAAACGTATTTCCGTTATTATGTAAATTGCCTGGAGATAGCTTGGAAGGAGATTAATAAAATCACAATTCATCTTTGCTCTCCTTCACACAATCCTGATTGTAGGGGTGAAACTGAGTATCCAAATGAGGCTTAAGATGGCTGGGTACCGGAAGGGAAAGCGGCGGTATTCTCTTCTAGTTCTTGCTGATGCGTTGCAGACTGGCCCAATACATCTCAAGGAATGGTGTGCCAGTTGCTATCTATTTATTTAATTCTAATTTCAGTGCACCACTCTGCCATACATACTTGCAAAGTGGTTTGCATGACAATCCATATTGCTATCCATCAAAATAAGGTGGGGTTTAGAACCCAACCAGCACAGGTAATAAATAATAATAATAATAATAATAATAATAATAATAATAATAATAATAATAACCAGACTGTGACGAGGCTGGAGGAGATATTGAAAGAGTTTCGCTCTCCCCCCTCCAACAGCTGTTTGGACTTTATCCCAGGTGTTGGAAAGTAGCCTTAACTAGGGAGAGGGAAGCTCAGGCCTTTCTATCTCGCCCCCCAAACTCACCACAGGCCACACCCCACAACAGTCCTGCTTTGCACTTTTCTAGATTGTTTGTGCCTGGCAGGAATGTGTGCTTGTGCATGAGAATGTCTACTTGCTTGTCTGGATAAATGTCATGACACAGGTGCATAGAAAGATGAAACCCACATTCCTTGCTTTGCTTACTTTTGCCTCTGGCCCTCGCCTCCAAAGGTTACCCAGTAGGGAACATGGCCCTACGGCTGAGAAAAGCCTACCCAACCCTTGGTTAGCAGCACAGGAGGGGTTGCTTCTGCTTCATACGCCGCGGAGAAGGTGGGAGAAAAGAAGAAGAAACACGTCTCCAGGGAAGAGTGCGAGAAGGATTAATGTGTTGCAAGAAGGTGTGGGAAGATGCATGTTGTCCTCAGACTTACCTTATAGCAGGCTAAGGCTCTTTGATCCAACAGCAGAGACCAAGAGGAGTTCTAGGCTCTGTCCTCTGGCTAAGAGGGGGCTGAGGACGCTCTGAGAACTCGGGAGAATAATACCACACTTAAGTTCAGTAAAGTAGGCTCAGATACTACAGCAAAGGCACAGTTCCCTGATCCAGAACAGGCTAACTAAATTCACCATTAGGCCAGGTGAGGAGAAATGCCCTGAGCTGGTGGCAGAAGCTCCTCAAAGAGTTACCTTTCCATGCCGTCAGGGTGAGGGAGCACCACAGCTGGGGAGCCACTATGGAGAAGGCCCAATCTTGCTTCCCCACAGAGCAAGCGGCATCCACTGAGAAGGGCCTCCTCTGTTTAGCTCAAAGCCTAGGTGCCAAAGTCCCATTGCTGAGCAACAACGTGCAGAGCTCAGTGGAGTGGGAGGCCACCCAACTGGAAGAGTCTCTGAGGTCTACTTGCCTGGAGGCAGCTCAAAGACAGGACCAGTCCTTGGGTCGGGTGAACAGCAATCCAGGTGGTCAGATGGTCCAGGGGTCAGGGAATCCGATGATCATGGGGTCAAGACAAGCACGAAGCAACAAAGTAGATCCAGGAACTACAAGCATTGTTTCCAGCACCTGACTGCTGCTGGAAGCTCTGCTTAGGAAGGCTGAAGCCAGCTGGTTCTCACCAGCACCTCCTCCTCTGAGTCCTGGAAGGCTTATCAGCTGCAGGTGGAGTCACTCTGCCTTTTCCCCCTTCAGGCTGCTGTTCAACAGCCTGTATGGGAGGCTGTATGGGAGGCTAGTATGGGAAGAAGAGCTCCACCAGACCAAGTGCCACATGACGTCACAAATAAGTCTCAGCAACCTCACCTGAAGCAATAGTTGCCACAGTTCATAAACACAAGCAAGCCAGGTGGAACAGTGAGACCACCCAGGCCCACCTTCAGTAGCTCAAGAACTACTCTGGCAAGCCCTGTGGTTCCTGCTCATCATACACGTTGCATCATAACAAAGGACAACCCGACAGCCCTCCATCTCCTATGACAACACATCTCCTCATGCAACAATGACCAATGTCAACTACTGATGCCCTACTCCTTCAAACTCATCCACCACACTCATGTAACATCATGAGGTTGGCAGTTGTTGAAAGTTGTGCATAGGGAACCAAAGTATATCCCAGGGAAGACTCCAACAGGGGCTGCTTCACCACACAGCTGTCAGAATGGAGAGGGAGTCAGGCAGGTGCTCTTTGTGAGCTTGGCTAGGAAGAATTATTGCCGGGCTCCTCGTTCCCAAAACGGGCACCGTCGATGGCTACTGTCTATGAAAGTTATAAGCCTGAGGGGAAGTCGCCATCTTTGAGCTCACCCATCCCACGACAGACACCACCAATAATCATTCCCTATGGCAGCTATCAGAATGGAAGAAACAGAGAGCCAGGGCCTCTGCATCAGCCTAAGGGGACGTCACCATCATCAGGCTCACCTGTTCCAGAAAAGACACCACCAACAGCCAATCCCTATGGCAAATGCCAGAACGGGATGGACAGGGAGCCAGGCCCAATCCATGAGTCTGTGTGGAAGCAACCGGCATTGGGTTACTGCATAGAACGGCTTCGATCACTGATAGTTCCACCTCATAGTTATCAGGTGGGTGTGGAGAAAGATCCAGGTCTTATCCATGAGCCTGTATGGAACCAAGCACCAATGGACTCCTCTGGAACACAACCAGTTCCACCTGTGGTCATTCCACCACGAAGGTGTCGGAAGTGGGTGGATACACCTCTGGGCCCTCTCCATGAGCCCATCTGGACTCAACCATCCTTGGGTTCTTCCCTCTTCCTGCAGGCTCCAGCAGTGCCCATTGACTTTGGCAGCTCTCACAACTGGAAACGGACACAGTACAGCCACCTCTATGCACCAGGCTCCTCACAACCAGGACAGACTCCATCAATTGCTTCTGTACCTGGCAGCTGTCAGAAGGGGAAGGAAAGAGCATTAGGGCCACTTCACGAACCTCTTTGGGACCAACCGCCACTGGGCTCTTCCCTCCTACTGCAGACTCCGCCAGAACCCATTGACTTTGGCAGCTCTCACAAGTGGAATGGGAGACTGCAGGACCCGCCATACGCAGCTGACTCCTCTCAGAAAGATCTGGTTCCTTCAGTGGCCATTGCACATGGCAGCCGCCAGAAGTGGAGGGAGAGGCAGCTGGGCCCACTTCATGAGCCGCTCTGGGACCAGCCGCCACTGGGCTCCTCCTTCCTACTTCAGACTCCACCAGAGCCCATTGAATTTGACGATTATCACCATGGGTGGTGAGACTGCCTGACTATGTCAATGGACCTGGCTCCTCGCAACCAGAGCAGACTTCACCAGGGACCATTCCACACTGTAGGTGTCACCAGGGTCCACTCCATGAGCCTCCCTGGTGTTGGCTGCCTCTGGGCTCCTCCTGCCTAGAACGGGCTTCATCTGTGGGTGTCATACCTGGTAAAGGTCAGGAGGTAGAGGGTGGACATTGGGGGACCTCTCCATGAACCTCTCTGGGAGTAACATTGGGATTCTCTTTCCTAGAATGGACTCCACGAGTGAGCATTTCAGCTGTGAGCCAACGGAATGGAAGGGAGAGAACCTAGAACTTCTCCACAAACCTGGCTGGAACCAGAACCTGTGAGACTGCTCGCTCCTAGAACCAACTCCATCAATGCCTATTCCATCTGGTGCCTTTAAAAACAATGAACATACCTGAGCCTTGCAGTTGTTTGTTTCCTACTTTCTTCCATTGTGCCTTCTTTTTGTGTCATGCTTATTAGATTTTAGCCTATCCTAGCAGGCTTGCCTGTAATTGTAGCACTTCTGCCAAGTGCTAGACATGACGAGCTGTTGCCAGTCCATGTAGAGAACACTGAGGGAAATGGACCAAATGCTCTGATTCAGTAGGCAGCTCCCTATGTGCCTATGTGCACCTGCCCTGCCCCCCCATTTCTTCTGTCCTGGCAAACTGAGCAGCACTAGGCATCTGGATCTAGTCAGCATCTGGTTTCCCACAATGCCCCTCAAGTGTCACTCTAAGGAATTGTGGGAAATTCAAAGGCAATCTGCCATCTTACATGGTGCATCAAAACCATCCCCTATGACAACACACCTCCTCATGCAACAATGACCAATGTCAACAAAAACTACTGATGCCCAGGGCCCTTCCCACTCATCAGCCACACTCACACGGCATCACAGTGTTGACAGTTGTTGTAAACCCTGCACAGAGAATCGCAATAAATCCCAGAACAGACTCCACTAGGGGCTGTTCCTCAGAGCCATTTGCAAAAGGGAAGGAAAGCCAGACAGTTCCTCTTCAAGGGCCTGGCTTGATCTGTCATTCGGCTCCTTCCTCCCAGAAGAGACACCATAATTGGTGACAGCTCCCCACGGCAGCTGTCAGAAGGGGATGAACAAGGAGCTAAGCCCTCTTCAGGAACCCGTCCGGGAACAACCACCACTGGGTTCCTCCCGCACAGAAGTAATTTCACCGGCGGTTATTCCACCACCCAGTAGCCAAAATGGAAGGGCAGAAGAGCTGGACCCTTTCCATGAGTCTATCTTGGACCAACAGCCATTGAGCTCCTCGTTTAGGGAGCAGACGCCTTCAGTTGTCACTGCACCTGAAGGTCACCAAAAGGTTTCTCTCCATGAACCTGCCTCAGAGCAACCACTGAATCCAGCCTGCCCCCTGCCTGACCCTCTCCATGAATCCTGCTTGGACCAGCAGTCACTGGGTTCTTCCTTCACAGCACATCCACCATCAGATGGAGGCAATCAGCAGGGGAACGAGAGATACCCAGGCCCTCCACGTGAACATGCCTGGAAGAAGCCACCTTCAGGGTCCATTCCAGCCTGCAGTGCTCAGACTGTATTAGCGGCCATTCCCCCAGGTGGCTTGCGGAAGAGACAAATGGATCCTTTACAGAAGACCACCTTGGGCCAACAGCCATTGCGTTCCTCCCCACCAGAGCGTGCTCAGTCAGTGGCCATTGCTCCTGGCACCAGCCAGAAGGCAAAAGTGCCACAGCTAAGTCTACTTCATGAGAGTGTCTGGGAGGAAGTACCAGGAGGAAGCACCCACTTCCTGCAGACTGCAGTCGAGACCATTCCACCTGACAGCTACCAGGAAGGAATGGAGAAGCAGGAGGACCTTCCCCATGCACCAAGCTCCTTCCAACTAGATCAGACACCATTGGTGGCCCCTGCACCTGTCAGCTACCAACAAGAGAAGGAGGGACACCCACACCCCCTCCAGGCTCCTGCTTGGTTTCGGCTGAACAGAGAGACGGGCCCGATCCATGAACCTGCCTGGGACTAACTGCTATGGGTCTCCTTCTCCTTCCTCAATGTAGCTCCACAGGTGGGCCTTGGCCCAAAGTGAAGGGAGAGAAAACAAGACCTTCTTCATCAGCCTAGCTGGGACCAGTAACTGAAGTCTCCTCCTTGAACTAGTTCCATCAGTGGCCATTCTATCTGGTCTTTTTTTTTTTTTTAATGAACATACCTGAGCATGGCATATGCTTGCTACCTATTTTCTCCACTGTTCCTTCTTTCTACACCAGATTTATCAGATTGCAAAGCATTCCACTGGAGGCTTTTTGTTGTTTTGTTTTAGCATTTTATTTATTTTTTCTTTTAAAAAAAAGCACAATTTTTCTATCAATCTTGCTCCAGCAGTTTAGGAGATGAACCGTCAGGCTAACTGCTGTACAACAAGTAGCAGAATTTTAAGAGCAGGAATAATACGTAATTTGAAAACAAGGAATAATATCTGAATGAACCGTAAGTAGCATCACCAGTGTCCTCCTAAGACATAATGTCAGGCTCAAGGAATCGTTTTCTTTCCCCCTTGGCAGTAGATAAGCAGAACAAAGTGAACTGGGTCTTCTTACCAGTTAGAATTCTTTAATAATTACAGCGAGGGATAATGAATGTCTTCCTCTAAGAATGGTGGTGCTTTCAATTAAGGCTACACTCCCCCCCCCCATTCCTCTCAATCCATGTCGCTCCTACATCTGGTAACCTGAGCTTGTAATCGCTGTGCTTTCTGTTTAGTAACTTTCTCAGCTCTCCTAGAAGGTGGGCAGGGGGGAAGGGAGATGCTGTCCAGAGAATGTGAATCTGTTAACCCTCTCTCTTCCAGTGTTTCTTCTCCTAGCTGTTCCTCATCCAGTATTTCCCAGCTTTCCCTTCTCAACTATGCCCCTCTGCAAACCACTGTTCTAAATCTATACTGTTCTCCTGCTCCTGGGGAGATTCAGGGCCAGGGGTAGGAGGCGGCAGCACCCACCATTCCTCCTCAATGTAGCCCTCCTCAGCACAGTCCCTGACACATAACGGAGGTGTGCATTGAAGGGTCATTTGTAAGGTTTCCAGCATCTTGATGGTCTCCTTCAATGAGGTATGTTGCACTGGGATTCCATCTGTGGTGGTGCCAAGTCCCCAGAGGCAACTAATGTTTCTCCCTAAACAATATCTGTTGCTTGGTGCTTTGATTTGCAGGCAAATATCCCAGGTTCAGTCCTTAGCATCTCCAGATCACACTGGGAAACACCCATGTCTCAGACCCCAGACAACTGTTGCCAGTCATGAGACCATGTTTATTGAGACCAAATTTCGGGCCAGGATGGAGTGAAGAAGTCAGCTGTCATCATATGAATCCTTCAGTAGGAGGAGTGGCTTCATAGTTCTGTGCAATACTGTGCATAAATCACACACTGTGAACACAGAAGGTCCATTACTTTTGGTCATATGCATTCCTTGAAGCAGCAGTAGGTTAAGGTATACCAGTGTATCAACCATCAAATTAGAGGATACATGGTTTGTTTAGTTCCAATTTATGCTTTTGTATTACACAGAGAAACAAAAATGCCACATGGAGTGGTGTCAGTTATCATGGGACACAAAAAACCCTCAGCCACTTAACCACAACATTATGCAACCCTACATAAAGCAATATTTATCACAGCTAGGCCTGAAGAACCTGGCAGGTCCACTACAAACATTTGCCACGCCCGTTTGCATTCCCCCCTCTAGCTTAGGACTCTAAGCAGCATTGACATTTTAATGCTTCCCAATGCCCCTGAACAAGGAATTGTGGGAAAGTCGAAGGGTGGCTAGACCCAGCCGCTTATATCTGATCAGGGCCCTGCCAGCTCAGCCAAATAGGCCTTTCTTGATCCACAGAAGGAGGATGTCCACCAGAAGATACTTCAAGCCCACAGCTGGACTTGACCACAGCTACCACCACCAATGGCCTAGGCTTCGGGAAATGGCGATGATCATAATGGCCAACTGCTAGCCAATAATTCCCCTTGTAAGCCATGTGGTTCCTCCTCATCTTACATGGCGCACCATATCAAAAGGCAGCCCAACAGCCCTCCATCTCCCATGACAACATGTCTCCTCATGCAGCAATGACCAATGCCACCAGACACTACTAATGTCCAAATCCTTCACACTCAAATGACATCACAATGTTGGCAGTTGTTGCAAGCTTTGCACAGAGAATCACAATAAATACCAGCGCATACTCCACCAGTGGCCATTCCACAGTGCTACTGTCAAAAGGGAGGGAGGGACAGACAGTTCCTCTTTGAGAACCTGGCTTGGTGCCTCCCTCCCAGAAGAGACACCATCCTTGGTGACAGCTCCCCATCACAGTGGCTGGAAGGGGATGAACAAGGAGCCTGGCCCTCTCCATGAACCTGTCTGGAAACAACCGTCACTGGGCTCTTCCCCACTAGAACATGTGCCATCAGTTATTGTTCCTCCTCATGGCTATCCAAGGGGGATGAGACAAGAGATAGGTCTTCTCCATGAGGCTGTCCAGGAACATCCAACTCAGGACTCCTTTGAGCCAGACTGGATCCCAACAGTGGTCATTCCTCCACGCAGATGTCAGAAGGGGATGGACAGACAGGTGGGTCCCCTCCATGAGTCTGTCTGGGAGCAACAACCATTGGACTCCTGCCCGATACAGAAAATTCCACCAGTGGAATTGCCATTGAGGTCCTCCTACAGAGCACAAACTCCATCAGTTGCCACTGCACATGGAAGCCACCAGAAAGTAAGCGGGAGATACCCAGGCCCTCTCCACGAACCTGTTTGGGAGCAACCACCATTGGGCTATTCATCTCCAGAATCCATTACACCGTGCAATCATCAGACAGGGAGTGATAAGTTGCCAGACCCGCTGCATGAGTCTGCCTTGGACAAACAGGCATTGGGTTCTTCATTCACAGCTCAGTCTCCATCAGTGGCTGTTGAACATGGAAGCTGTCAGAAGGTGAAGAGGAAGTATCCAGGCCCTCTCCACGAACCTGTCTGGGAGCAAACAGATGAAGGGTCCTCTTTCCTAGCACAAGTTCCATTAGCAGCCATTCCACAAGGCAGTTACAAGGAGGAGAGACGGCTGGACCCTCTCCATAAACCCACCTTGCCCCAACAGCCATTGCATCACTCCATTCCAGAACATACTCGATCAGTGGCCGTTGCCCCTAGCACCTGCCAAAAGGGAGGAAAGACACACCTAGGCCCACTTCATGAGACTGTCTGGGAGGAGATACCATTGGGAGTCACTCCCTTATGGCAGAGTCCACTGGTGATCATTCCACCTGACAATTATCAGAAGGGGATGGAGAAACAGGCAGACATTCTCCATAAGCCAAGCTCTTCCCGATCAGAGAAGACTCCATCAGCGGCCACTGCACCCGACAACGGTCAGAAAGAGAAGGGGAGAAACTTCAACCCTCTCCAGGCACCTGTCTGGTTCCGATTGAACAGAAACCCAACCCCTCTTCATGAGCCTGTCTGGGATTAACTGCCATTGGGGTCCTCCTTCCAAGAATGAGTGGCCATTCTGGAAGTTGCCAGAATAGGAGGAAGAGACAACTGGACCTTCTCCATGAACTTTGCTGGGACCAGGTTCTGTGGGGTTCTTTTCTCCTACAGCCAATTCCATCCGTGAACATTCCATTTGGTCCTTTGAAAATATGAACATACCTGAGCCCTGTGTTGTCTTGTTCATCATGCCCCATATGTTAGATTTTTATAAGACCAGCAGTTTATCATTCTATTAAGTGCCTTGGAACATGTAGTAGAATTTTGAATGCAACAAGAGTCATAAATAATGTGACCAAAGCAAAGCATCAGCAGTATCCCTGGTGCCCTCCCAAGAGAGGAGGGCATTGGTGGATACTGATAGTCTCTAGAATCCTGGTGGTCTCCTTCACTGCAGACCTCTTGGATACCATCTGCAGCATCAAGTCTCCAGAGGTAACAAAAATCTTCCCCCAAAGCAATCCCTGAAGTTTAGTGGTAGAGTTCAAACTTTGCTTGCAAAAGGTCCCAGTTTCAGTCTCCAACATTTGCAGGTAGGACACAGAGAGAGACACACTAGCCTCACCACATATGAAAAAATCCTTCTTAAAATTCTTCTTAAAACCCTTCTTAAAATTGTTAAGCATATTGGGAAATGAGTTATAATGAAATGAAGAAGATGTTTAAAATAACCTTTGTTAAGAAACCAGAAGCTTTCTTGCTAGGCATTACAGGAGTGGATTCACCAAGAATTTGTTTATGTAGCCAACTACAGCCGCATGAACATTATAAGCACAACATTGGAAAGAAGAAAGTGTCCCAGCTAAAGAATATTGGCAAGTTAAATTAATGGAATATGCTGAAATGGCAAAATTGACAATGAAATTAAGAGGAAGAGATGACAACAAATTTAAGGAAGAATGGAAGGACTTTATTGCATACATACAGAAGCA